>NC_142009.1:18809722-19167847 GCF_049901735.1 Notechis scutatus | reverse complement strand
AATTTTGCCTCATTTTATGACCTTTCTTGCCACAGTTGTTAAGTGAAACACTGCTGTTACTAAGTTAGTAACAGGTTGTTAAGTGGATCTGATTTCCCCATTGACTTTGCTTGTCAGAAGGTCACACAAAGTGATCACATGACCCTCGGGACACTGCAACCGTCTTAACTATGAATCACATGACCATGGGGATGCCATGGATGTGTTTACTGTGTATATGATTGTGCATGACCTGGAGAAAGTGTGTAAGGGGAAGCATTTTCTCCTCAAAAGAGAACAAGGGGTCATCACATTAAGTTAGAAGGAGGTATAGATCAGACAAAATAAAGTTTTTCACAATCACCTTGTGGAATTTGTTTCAACAAGTCGATGGTAATGGATACTACCTTGAATTGCTTTAAAGGTGGGGTGGGGAGTAGATAAACCAGCAGAGAAGAGAACAAGCAATCTTCAGACTCATGTTATCTTTGCGTTGAAAAGATCATGCCTCTGAACAGCAGTTAAAAGAATACAGTGGCAGAAGAAGGTTAGGTCTGCATTATTTGTTTGTGAACATCTAAAATCATCTGACTGGTTACTGTGAGAAACTGGCCTTAGATGGGTGTTCCAGCAGAGCTATTCTTACATTCTTAGGTTTGTGTGTGTGTGTGTGTGTGTGTTTTCTCTTAAGTTAGTCTCCCCAGTGCTGCTGTTCTTGATTTCCTTGTTGTTGCTACTTAATTCTAAACTGGCATTGCTTCTAGATGCAGTAATTAAATCAGTACAGAGTCAGCTATTTACCTTTTTAAATTATTATGCTGCAATTTCAGTTTGAATTAGTGTTCATGGGATTCTTTGATCATCTTCATTGAAGCACTGATGAGGCCCAGATTTCCTTACCTACAACGTGGCATCTTCAATATGTGAACGAGATGCTTAGACTAAGGAGAATGGTGGCCAGAGGAAATGAAAGGAGTAGAGGGCTTCGATTTCTTCCTCTCCCCAGACCCATGTTTGGTCTCTTCAGTTTATCAGAAATTGGCATCTTCTAAGAACAAAGCTAACCCACATGGGTACATATGTAAATGAGAGAAAGAGACTGATGATTAAGGCTTTAAGGAACATGAAAGTTTGGCTCTGTATTGGCAAAATATGGTTAGAAGGGAAAGAGTGGAGACGTCTCCCAGGCAGAGAAAATTTATTCTGGAGTCAGGGCTGGGGAAAAGAACAGAAAAGCTGGAGACAGTAAAAGGTGAGACGAGAAAGGGGGAAAGAGATGCAGTGAGGAACGAACACGTACATGGAGGTTAGTACATGCTCATTCTCTTCTGACTTCTTCTTTCCCTGGCTGAGCTCCCATTGCTCCAAGGCCTTTGTCTGAGAGATTGCGAAGGATACATTTGGAGATGTGTGCTGGAGGAACAACAGTTGTATTTCTGGTTACTGTTGCCTGTTGGCATATAATGATGATAAGAGACAAGTATTTTGAAACATTATGTGCTGTAGTGGCAGGCACCCTCTCTCCCCTACCCCCACCCCCACCCTGCCTGGCAACCTCTCATTGCCAGAGTCAATCAGTATTAACAGGATTTCAGATGTGAAGTTGTAACAGCTCCCCCCCATCAGTAGGAAATGCAAACAGAATCTGGAATACAGGTTAGAAGGGTTGGATCATATAACTAATGAAAAGGAGCTGTTAACTGTTTACCTGATTTCTTCAGTCACTTCAGATTTTAATTCCCCCCCCCTCCAGTGAGAATGTACTTATTTAAATGTTCTGTATGGGAAGAGTTGTAGTTCTAATAGTTTCAACCATATAATAAAATTCTAAGCATGTTTACTCAGAAGTAGGTCTCCTTGAGTTCAATGATATTTTATACGTGGTACCATTCTGTCATTTGGATAGATACTGCAGACATATTTGGGAGAAATGGAATGTATATATTCATATATGGAATGCATATTGAAGATTTCTACTTAAATTTAAAAAAAATCAACATTTTAGTGCTACTGAATATAGTGATATAGTAATCCTTACAATGAACTAGTAATTAAGGCCACTAATATGCTAAAAGACATATTAGGAGAGAATGTTTTGCATAAGACTGTGTAGAAGATTGGAATCTGAGTCTGCATTTCACTTTATTCCAGGGAACAAACAAACTCCAAATGGGTAAATATCAGCGGTCATAAATAGATGTATGACTGATAAATCATGGTGATAATATGGGTAATTTACTACATTGCTCTACAAACACTATAAACACCAATATCTGTCATAATAGATATTTGCATGCAGAGGAAAGTAATATTTTGTATTCAGCGTGGTCATCAGGATTGTATCTTTGGATTCACTGGTAATGAATGATTCATAAGAATTTAGAGAAATTATCTTGGTTGCTTTTTGCTTTGTTAGCCTCTCTTTAAGACAGCATCTGACTGCACTGGGATGATTTCAAAAAGCTAAATAGGGTCAGGTTTGTTAGGACTTCATTCATTGGAAGGCTACTAGGAAATTCCACAGCTTTTGGCTAGACTAGGAAAGTTAAAAAGTTACAGCTAGCAAATTCCTTCTGTATTATTGCCAAAGAAACTACGTAGGGATGCTCACGAAATCAGTAAAAGTCAAACTTGATTGTAGGTTCCTTTGGAGATTGTTAAGTTCCCTGATAAATTCCTGACCAACTAGCCTAGCAGGATTTCCGGAAGTAGTAAGAGGCATTTCCTGTCATTTGTAACCTGCTGTCATAACATGGGGGGAAATTAGCCAGCCCCAACAGACAGAAAAAACAGGGTCTGAATAAGAACTTGGCAAAAGTGGGAAAGCTTAGTTTACAGCCAGACCTGGACCATAGTTCATAATTCCTGTCTGGCTTCAGACTTTTAATGGCTTCAGACTTTTAAAGAAGAATCCAGCTTCAAGCATAATACCAACATTTTCTGGCACAGAAGAAATGAAGCTTCTTGCTTCTTTAGCTGTTCCAGTTTGCAAAGAGAGCCAAACAGGATCAATTAAACAACCCCAATAATATTTTACATGAATGTGGCTAATATTTATCTCAGTGACTGTGCCCATATACCACAATAGATTCATACTTTGTGCAAAGCCAAATCAGTTTAGGGTTTAGTACAACATACAAAAGTCTGCCACAATGCCCCCTCTCCCCCAAATGTATAGAATCATAAGAGTTGAAAAGGATCTTAGAGGTCATCTACTCTAGCCCCTACTCCATGCAAGTGTCCCTGGGATATCCATCCCCTGTAGCAGCTTGTTCCACTGCCTGAAAACTCATATAATCAGGAAGATTATCCTGACATCTAACCTAATCCTATGGTTTTATAGTTTAAACTGTTAGTTTTGGTCCTTCCTTCTGGAGCAACAGAGTGTAAGTCCGTTAGTATTTTAAAACATTCTGTTCTATCTTCTCTCGGTAATTTCTTTAGGTAAACCATATCCAGTTCTTTTTATCATCCATGCTAGGACTTAATTTTTAGACTGGTCACTATCTTTACACTGCCCTTTTTGAAATGATGTTATCCAGGATTGAATACATTACTCCGAAGTCTGACTGAAGATTGGAACAATTACTTCTTATGGCCTGGACACTTCTGTTATTGTTAACGTACTTGAAGATAGCCTTTGTCTTTTTAGCACACTGCTGGATAAGATTTAACTTGTAGTTGATAAAGACACCCAGATCCTTTTCACATGTCATACTGCCACACCAGGCCTCCTCCATCCAATGCTGTGCCTTTCAGTCTTAATGCAGAATGTTATATATTATATTGTTAATGTTTATTTATATCCCACCTTTATTATTTTTACAATAACTCAAAGCAGCTAACGCATCCAGCATACCATATTTCCTCCTCCTGTTTTCCCCACAATAAGGACCCTGTGAGATGAGTTGGACTGAGAGAGAGAGAGAGAGAGGCTGGCCCAAAGTCACCCAGCTACCTATCATGAACTCATGGTCTCCCGCTTTCTAGTCTAGTGCCTTTACAGCTAGACCAATTTGGCTCTCGTTTTAACATAATTTTAACGTAATAATTTCAGCCCACTGTTCAAACCTGGTAAGATACCTGAGAGCCCTGCTTATTACATGAACACTGCCAATTTCATCTCTTTAGGGTTGGCCATAAAACGAGTGTTTTCTGGAATAGGCAGAACAAATAGTTTGTATAGATATATGCAGGTATGTAAGCAAATAGATAAATAATATTGCAATCAGCAGCTTATGGATTTGAAAAAGCTGAAGGTTTGAATATATCCAAATGTCTTTTAGATGAGATTGAAAGTGCTGAGATTGATGTTGAAAATCCAGCACACGGATAATCACCTGAATTTCTATTGAAAGCAGCAAAACTTAACTGCAGTGGATAGCACCCTTGGGCAGGAATTGTAATGATACTGCAGCTGTCAGTAATAGAGCCCTATTTGAAATGGCTTTCTTTCTCTTCATAAAGGATCTAATGATTGACTGACTTAGTTTGGAGTGGGAGGGAAATGCTTTGGTATGTGGCCAAGTACCTTGTGCGGCATTTATTGGTGACTGTTGATTGGTTGCCAGCTAAAATTCATAGGTGCTAGATTGTCTCTTGCATGCAGGCTGTGATAATGCTTGCTTGTTGGCAGTCCAGGGAGCAAAGGCGGAGAGATCTGCTTCCTATGTAAGTAGTGCAGGATTAACATCCAGTGAATAATGTTAGCTTGCAAATCAGTCTCACCAAGTTTCAGTCTCTTACAGTTCTGAGGAAAATTTGTAACCAGCATCTCTTCAAGGTTTGGAAATAAGACACTGCTTTTTCCCTAAATGGAGTAGGGATTTTTCAGCTCTTGTAGATTTCTGTTCTTCTCTAAACTTTAGTAGATCTCAAAATGTTGTAGCAGTGTTTTATTTTTACTGTTGATTCCTGGTGAATAGTTTTTAAAAATCATGTATGAGAGATCAGCTACTTTTGCCTTCATGTTTTACTCCTGCTTTCAGAACGAGATAAAATAACAATAATACTGAAAGGAGTTGTTTTTCCTCCAGTGTATAATCATGTGGTAGCTCTTATGAGCCTTCTTTAATCAAGGAATCTGATTATTTTTTGTATTCTCCGTTGTGCTGAATGGAGGATCCAAAGCGTGGGTTGCCTCTGCTTCCTTGCTTGAAGACTGAGTCAATCAAATGCTTAATCCCGCCTCTTCCTACTGAGCATGCCCAGTTTTGACTCAGTCTTCATGCAAGTAAGGCACACAGAGAAGGGGCTCTAAAGCAGGAAAGTTAAAACACGCTTTGGATCAAAAGAAAAAAAAATCCCACAAAAACAGAAATCGAGCTGAAAAAAGGAACTGTGAGTAACCGTGTCGAGCAGCTTCCGTGGACCATCAGAGCAGCTGCGGGGGGGGGGGGGGTAACAGAGTGGGTAAGCACCAAACAGCTGTTTGGCACTTTGGAGAAAGCCATGCCGCTCCATATTAAGTCACCATTAATTTAACCATCGCTAGCCCATTCTTGTAGAGTTGTTGTAATTTTGGTCCATTTGTTAGGTTTATGTTAACATTTATTGGGAAAATAACAGAATGGATTTAGACATGCTTGCATGCACACAGAGGTCTGTGATGATGATGATGATTTTTTTGCTCCTTTCAGGTTTGCATATTTTTGCCATTGACTTAGTAGTGCTTTGTGTGGATTCCACTGGTGTTCAAAGGAATTTGCAAACAAATAATACCAACATTGGTGTTTGTTTAATGTCTTTTATAAATGAAGTCATCCCATATGTATTGTGCAAGTAGGAAAAATAACAAAGTAAACTAAGGCCTGTTGTGTGAATACATCATTAAGTAAACAAAATTGAGTCGAGCTAATCCTGCCCTGTGTAAATGTCCTGAATTTTGGCTTTTCTCCTCATGATGAAGTTCTCAACCTACAGATTCTAGAGGTACATACATCATGCCCATTTCAGAAGAATTTCCTGAAAACTTCCATAGAAAAATAATGGATGTCTATCAGTTTGGAAACCATTTCTAAAAATCTGAGCCTCCATTAGTCCACATTCAAAGATATTGCCTTGAGTTGGAGAAGATTTGGGACAGTAGTGAATCTTCCCAAGAATTTCTATCTTATCCAAAGTCACAGCATAGAATTATCCAGGAGGTTACAAAGAAACTTAGAACAGGAACTGGAGCAGGACACTAGGAACTGTTGGCTTCTTTTGTCATATCTCCAACATCAGAAAAAACTTTAGGGAAACATTGAATGCATGGAAGAAGCCAAGCCTCACAAAGAACATTGATGCTTCTCTCTAGATCAGGGGTGTCAAACTCAAGGCCCGGGGGCCAGATCCACCCCCCTGGGGTGCTTAGATCTGGCCCGCATGGCCACCCTGGAAACAGTGAAGGACTGGCCTGTGATGCCTCTGCCAGTGAAAATGGACCTCACAAGGGCCATGGGTAGCCCTCCTGAGCTCTCTTTGCTACAGAGGGTTGCAGGAGGCCATCACATGAAAACGGAGCTCATGAGCTTGTTTTTGCTGACAGAGCTCTCAGGCCTCCAACACAAGTGACGGCGAGCTGACCACCCCTACCCCAGGCACCCCCACCCCGGACCCCCGAGATCAAACACAACCCTGATGTAGCCCTCAATGAAATTGAGTTTGACACCCCTGCTCTTGATTGTCAGAATGTACCTTTATGGCCGTTCAGGCAGCTGTAAATTGCAAGTGGACTGTTTGGGTCTCTGTAGGCATCATACTTAATGGAAATAAAACATTGTACTCCATAATTGTTGTAAAACATGAAGGTGGTAGTGTCATACTTGAAAATACTTTGTGGCCTTGGAAAATGGGCAACTTGCTATCATGTATGAATTCTGCCTTGTATAAGATGAATGTTCAGTGAGGTACAAGACAAGCGATCAAAAACATGCAAGCAAGTCTGCATGAGAATGGATGAAGAACAAATCCATTGTTCTGGAATGGCCAAATCAAAGTACATACTGGTCCTATAGATAGTTTTGGGAGGATCTGAAAGGAAAAGTTCATGTTAAAAAAACAAAAAACCAACTTGAAGGCACCACACGAATTACTCTAACCAAGTACGAAGCCATAATCAAAGATATGCAAAACTTTAGGACATCCAAGAGAATCTAGTACTGTTTTATGGAACTTGGTATCTCTCAGTGTGTGCATTTTCTAAAAAATACTACAAAATTTGAGGTTGCATAAAGGTTGCTTGAGCACTTTATTTAAGAAGTGTTTATCCAGTAAATGGATAGACATTTAAGTTGATGGGGTAAATTTTGCCTAATTTCTTGCTGATTAAATCGTATTATAAACTAGTTTTTAAAAACCAATTCATCCTATAAAATCTATGCATGCTTCAGAACTTCATGTTTGTGATTGTACAGCTTTTTTAAAAAAATACCAGTAAATGTTTCATTAGTTTATATCCAGTGTCACTTCAGTGGATTTAATAAAATGTAAAGGGTTTCATGGAACAATGCAATTAATGGCAGTAGCAGAGGGAATAGTTAGTACTCCAGTGGATTTTGTAAATCACACTTTAAATGTTGATGCATATTGAACTTGTTTGCATAGCTACTGAAAATCAAAGAAAATCTGTAATAAACACTTGCATATTCTGCTTCCTATTATAAACTGAAAGCTATTTAGCAGTCCAGTAACATGGTTGGCAGGGTTGGTGCTTAGGGTTATTTTGATGCATTCATTAATCTCATTCCTCTTTCATCTCCAAACCACAGGTGTGCTACTGTATGGCTGTTGCCCCGAAAGCAATTTTTGTACAGTTAATATACTTGTGTTATAATCATATGTCAAGTGCCTTTTCTGTCTGTGTATATGGTTAAATCAAATAAAGTTATGCCCCTCACGTTTTTTGGGCAGTCTTTCTCAAATGGGCATTCTCAGTCAACTCTCTTCCATGCCCATTATGCCTCAATGGTTAGGAATGGTCAGTATTTTGAAGCAGGGAATCTGGAGGGTGCTAGTCTGGTCAAGGTTGTACTAGTGTAAAAGAGATAAGAAAACAAGCAAATAAAGTGATATTACTTTTCATTGGGTTTTTTTTTTGGCCCCCAACTTCATGTATTTTTTTTTAAACATTGGGAGCAGAGAACTCAAAATATTACATATTTGTGAGCACAGTTTATCTCCTATAGCAGGGGTGTCAAACTTGATTTCATTGAGGGCTGCATCAGGGTTGTGTTTGACCTCGGGGGCCCGGGGTGGGGGTGGCTGAGGTAGGGGTGGTCAGCTCGGCGTCACTTGTGTTGGGGGCACCTGTGGTAGCCTGAATGCCCTGCCAGTGAAAATGGGCTGCTGAGCTCCGTTTTTGGCTGCGACGGCCTCCTGCAACCCTCTGCCAGCAAAAACAGAGCTTGGATGTGGCCCTCCCGAGCTCTGTTTTTGCTGGCAGAGGGTTACAGGAGGCCGTTGCAGCCAAAAAAGGAGCTCGGGAGCCCGTTATCACTGGCACAGGCACCGCGGGCCGGTCCTTCGCTGTTTCCAGGGTGGCCCTGTGGGCCAGATCTAAGCACCCCAGGGGCTGGATCTGGTCCCCGGGCCTTGAGAACACCAAGCAAATCAAAGCTACAAAGAAAGGCAAGGCTTTTGCCATAAGTGGTAGAATAGGGAAAACTGAAGCCATTTTTGCCTTTGGTTAGGTGTCTTCACTTCACTAATGCCCAGTTTTAGTTCATAAATGGACCGTGACATTACGGGCAAGGCATCTGATGTAATTTATTCTGTGATAGTGTAACTATTTCAGTGAATTATTTCCTCCCTTCTATGCTTAAGAATTAAAAAGTGATAAACTTCTGAGACCATGTATAAAGTTTTGGTGTATTGTGTTGCATGATAGTAAAGAATGTGATACTAGGACACAATTTAGAAGATTGAGGACTTTAATCTTTAAAAAAAGGTTCAGAAGATTCTTATAGTTTTTCTGATCTCAGACGAAGAAGGGTTGGATTCTCAGAGGGCAGGTTTGTTGTATCTGATGTGGCTTGTTGCCCCATTGTAAAGATGCAGAATATTGCAACATAAGCAGAGCGCTTTACTAATTGAGAGCCAATTTAGTGCAAAGGTAAGATGCTCAAGCAGGAGATTGTGAGTTCTCCTTTGGGCATGGAAGCTGGCCAGCCTCAGATTGATCTTCCTCACAGAGTTGTTGCTGTGGGAAAAACTAGGAGGGAGCATTACGCATATTGTTTGAGTTGTGCAAATAGAGGTGAGGTACTTTTGTTCCATAGTTCTCACCAACAGCTTTTAAATTAAGCAGTCTAAAGATACACTAAACATTAAACATTTGGGGTCTAAAATATATAAACAAATATAGGTAAATAATCCTTCATTTTGATATGCCGCAGAATTATATTTGGCCTACAATTTTAATTCTTGTGACCAAGGTATAAACTAGAAAAACTTCACTGGAAGAAGAAACCATGTTTTTTTCTATTAATGAATTTATCATTAGATAAAGGAATGAAATTTCCTTTTTCAGCCCTGTTGCTTATGCTGCATTAAGATGTGTTCTTTTGTTACTGTTCATTCTGTTCAACTCGGCTGAGTACTGACATATCAGCCTTAGGGTTAGGGTGGAGGATGCATTCAAGTTGTACAAATTATTTATAGCTTTGGAAAATATGCAGGGGTTTTTTTGCTGTTAATAATGGCAAAATGAAATATACAAGTTGGTTGTCTGCAATCAGCCCATTAAATTCAGCTGCAGTCTTGTAAATACAAGTATAAAACATGGAGGGATGTATGGTAGATGTCCTAATACACAGATGAGATACCTATATTTTCACACTAAAGTTGTTGGGCCCTTCTCTGGTAGCCACTTTGCAAGATCTATCACGCTGTTTGGAGTAAGCCCACTCTTTCAAATTCAAATCTGAAGAGTTCTGATTGATTAGATGAGGTGCTTCCTAAAATATAAAGGATAAGATGCCTGTAAATGTGAAACCTTTAAATAGGAAAGACTCAGCGTCTCTCCTTGCCAACCCTTGTTTTCTTACCAGGAGAAGTGTTAAGTGGGATTACAACAAATAATAATTATAATGGGAAATTATCCTTGTGAACTACCAGCCAGTTGAAAGTACAATTTTAAAAATGATTTACATTCCTGCCACTATCAGATTTGCAAAGATTTTTCCTTTAAATATTTTAATGGTGTTATTTGCAGTACATTTTGTATTGCTGTTGCTTTATGGAAAGGGTCAGAAGAGATCTTCTAATAGCCTGGCCAACTCTTTCTGACAATTTTTGTAGACTGGAATGAACACTTGCCTTGAAATTGAGATTTGTCTTGTATATGTAGGATAGTGCTCTACATTAAGAATGGAAGAAAAAAGAATAATATTGCTCAATGAGGATCTTCACCCCATGTATATCTTTGATTAGGACTAATCCTCTAGGAATTCCTCAGCCAGCTTTGTTGGCTGAGGAATTCTGGGAGTCTGAAGTCTCTTAAAGGGCCCCCTGGTCTAGAGTCTGCCTTTGGCCAGACTTTTTTTTAAAATAAATCTTCCCAGATCATTTGAAATCAAAGATCTTTCCTTGCAAATTTGTTCCTGAAAGTGTTTTCCTGATTTCCTTCTTCCATACTTCGTTAACTTGCTTAGTTTTAGCTGTGATCTCCCTTTAACTCCTCAGTCCCACATATGAAACAGTCATGTGTTGAATCAGATCTGTGGTTTGTCTATTCTGATTGGCAGCAGCACTTCATTGGCTTTTCCCAGCATTTCTGTCTGAGGTTCTTTCATGTGAAAATGCATAAAGGGTAAAGTTGTTTTGTTAGTTGCAACATATTCATTTTAGATTGAGTGTTTGGTTTAGACATGCACTTGCAGTTTGCTCATCTTTCCTTGACCCTCCTTTAGATGTTTCCTTGGGCTTTTTTGACTTGCTGTTTAAGATTCTGCTTGCTTCATAAATTTGCATACTAAATGGTCTATTTAAGTTGCCTGCTGCTGTTCCCATAACAAGAAAAAGAGATGTTGGTGAATGGTGATTGTTGGTGAAAAAGAAATGATTCATATGCACACACATACATTATATTTATAATGCATGTGTGCATATAAACATACATACATGTCTATATATATATCAGGGGAGATGGTTAGTACTCACATACACAATTTAACTATCACATGAAAATATTCATAGCAGTTTCTTCTGATTCTTGGCAATTGATATCCAGGTTTATTTTAGTAGTAGACTGATTTGTCCATAATTTTAATTAAGTTTTGTAAAAAATTAATAAGCACTCCAGACTTTCCATTGTAAACCCATCTGTATTTATTTCAACTTTGTACTTCCTGTTTTAGGAGCTGTTACTGCATAATTGACAGATTTGCTTCAGAGGTGTTTTGGTTTTTTGGATTTTTCTATATACAGGCTTACTTTGCCTTATCCTACTGATCATTTTCATCCAAGAATTTGCTTTATGTGAAAAAAAAATGTTATGCTAATTGTGCCAGCGTAGCCAATTTGCCCTGAAAGTCTGGAAACATTTAGGACTTCTTCCTGCCAAAACTGCTTGAACGTTTTCCCGCCAAACCCTTTTTCTGCCCTCACTCAAGGATTTATTGTCATGTCATTCACTTATTCTAATTGTGCATCCTGTCTCCCACTTACTTTCATACCTGCAAAGCTTACTGGGGGTCAAAATGGCAGTCAAAATCTTGTACAATAAATAAGATAAAAGGTTCTTCTCACACATATGTGCTAGTCGTTTCCATATCTAGGGGGTGGTGCTCATCTCCGTTACAAAGCCAAAGAGCCAGCGCTGTCCGAAGACGTCTCCATGGTCATGTGGCCGGCATGACTAAACGCTGAAGGCTCATTGAACGCTGTTCCCTTCCCACCAAAGTGATTCCTATTTTTTTTACTTGTATTTTTACATGCTTTCAAACTGCTAGGTTGCCAGAAGCTGGGACAAATAATGGGAGTTCACTCCATTATGCGGTGCTAGGGATTTGAACTGCCGAACTGCTGACCTTTCTGATCAACAAGCTCAGCATCTTAGCTACTGGGCCCCCATGTCCCATATAAATACCTTTACCTTAAAGAAAAAGAGAAAGCACCTCTCAGTAATAAAAATTGTGCTGAAGGTTTTAATCTGGGTGAATCTACTATGTGCAACTTAATGAAAATTGTTAACAGCATTTATAATGCTGTGATACATTCTACCTTTTCATGTGTGCCATGATATCCATGCTAATTAGAAATCCAGCCGTAGAAAAGATGGAGAAAATGTTTTCACTGTATATAGAACACAAGACAAGGAAGTAAATACATATAAATAATGTACTATTTCAGAATGAATCTCAATAATAATAATAATGAAAGCACATTTGTCAATGCATTTAAGTTACAAAATTTGGCACCATATTCTTCAACTCTCCTTTTTTCCATTGGTTCAATGTCTTAATTTAACTGAACTTGCTTTATGTGAGATTTGGGAAGAACATAAAACTATCATAAAACATGGGAAGAAGGCTGTGGATGATACAATCCTGTTTGAACTAAGAATTATGATTTGCAAGATCTGTATGCCTCTGTTGATGACAGTCTGTGGTTATGTAGAGGTTAAAAAGAAGTGATGGGTTCAGTAGCTGTTGCTCCTTGAGGGAGCTCAACAGTTGTTAAAAGTTTGCAAGTGAAACCTCTTCTGCCTAACTTGTAATTCCCCAGTTGGATGCTATAAAGAGAATTTTCAAGAAACAGACCATATTAAAAAAACAAAACACTATGTAAATTCATAGCTGGGAAGAGGCGGCTGCTGTGGCTCTGCCTGAATTGGTGCTCTTAATGAGGCACCCTCCAGTCAATCAGATTTGTGATTCGATTCTTCAGTTTCTTCCAAGACACCGAAGTTGCCTGATCTCAGGGAAAGCTGTATGAGGTGTCTTCTTCCAATCTGAAGAAAACACTTAGACAACTCACTTGCCAGTCATACATACAGGAAGTGTATTCTTTTGTGGTTGGAGGGTTGCCTCTATTAATATACTTCAGTGAAAGGTTAAAAAATACAAATGTCAAAAGTTGGAAAACTGTAGCTTTACAACTATTACCCCAGTAATAACAGAACTGAGTCAAATTTCTTGGTGATTCTAAGCTATTCTTAGCAGTTTCTTGTTCGGTCCATAGCTTGTCACGGAGTCATCTAATAGAAAGTGCAATGTTTTGAATCAAGGGCCTTTACAGAAAATTTCAGGCCTCGGATTGTTCTGACCTTGTTCTATAAGAAGTGTGATATCCCATCCTTGTGTTAATTGGGAAAGGGTGGCGTTACTGCATGTTACGTGTTATGTATTCACTTACATTTGGATGCTTCCCAATTCAGAATGCTTTTGCACTTTTTAATATATTTAATTGCAAAATGGGATGTAAGATCACACAGTCAAACATAATATAAAATACAGTCACAAAATAAATTCACAATATCTCCAGATTAAGCACATGGGTTTTAAAAGTGAGAAGCTTATGCTAATTTTTTGAAAGAACCATATGAACAGAAAGGTCTTCATCTACTTAAAACCACAATTAAAACCACAAAATTTCTGCTCTTAAGTGAGTCATTTATTAAGTGAATTTTGCCCCATTTTACGACCTTTCTTGCCATAGTTGTTAAATGAAACATTGCAGTTGATAAGTTAGTAACCCAGTTGTTAAGTGAATCTGGCTTCCCCATTGACTTTGCTTGTCAGAAGGTCTCAAAAGGTGATCACATCACCGTGGGACACAGCAATTGTCATAAATGTGAACCAGTTGCCAAGCATCTACATCTTGATCACATGATCATGGGATGCTACAACTGACGTAATTTTGAAAAATGGTCAAAAGTCACATTTTTCAGTGCTGTTGTAATTTTGAACGGTCACTAAACGAACAGTTGTTAAATAGAGGACTACCTGTACAGGGATGCTGTCTGGCAAACGTTTCTGAAGAAGATGTTCTATAATTAGATATTATTGTCAGAAAGTCCCTTTCTGATAATTTCATTAAATTTAAATGCCTTATATCATTTGGCAGAAGAACTCTAAGCAGAGATCTCTGAAGATCTTGCATAGGCACAAATAGGTGAAGGTAATATTTGAGGTAAGCTGATTCCAAGCTATTCAAGGCTATAAGAATTAATGCCAGGATTTTATGTTGAATCCCAAAGCAGTAGCAGTTAGCAATTTGTTTGATGAACTACAGGTGTTGTATGGACAAATTAGTAATCAGTTTAGACATCTACAATATGTTTTTCTTCACATTTGCCAGTTCTATAATAAATTATATAAAAGGATATATTCAGTGCAGGGGCATTATTTAAATTGTCTGGCTAACAACAATGGGTGGCTTGATCTTCTGAGCAAATACATCAGCACTGGTTTTATACTATGCATTCCATGTAAAAGCTACATTGCCTAAATTCATATAGATATCCCAAGTAGTAGTTAGAGAGTAAGCAAAAATATCTTAATGGTAATATGCCTCCTTACCAAAGCAAGGAGGGGTGGAACAGGCCTTAAGTCCACAAGAGAGAGAAAATATGCAGAAGAGGCTCAGACAGAGACTCCCATAATTCGAAGGAGTATAAGAAGGGGGAGGAGGTACTGTACACTACAATCAATCTGGCAAGTTTCTGTTATTATAGCCACTCAATCAAAGTGGTTTTAGCATTCTTGGGGGTTTACTGTTCTGATCTACCGTGTGAGGCTGGTGCAGAGGTTCACAGAAAACTTAACTAAAATCTGTTTTGGATTTTTGGTAAATGTGTCCTGTGAGCAAGATTGGATCAAGTGGATCAAAAATCAGGCTTGTTAGAAAGTAGCTATGTAGATCCCAGCGAGTACACTGATGTTCATTGTCCTGTAATGTCTAGTGCATTAGGATAGATTTTTATCTTGTGTTCCCCATCTTTTGATGCAAACTTATTTTTATTGTATTTCACCTTGTGTGAGTTTAGCATGGTGTTTTTAATTACATATTCCTTATTTGTATTTTATTGTTTTAAGTTAAACAATTTAATTGTTTAAGGAAACTGCCTTGAATTCCTGTAACCAGCATAATAATATATTAAATAACTATATTTTTTCTTATTTAATTGGAAGGAAAAAAAAATACAGTAAACAGTTGTATGAATGGCTTTTTAAAACCAGTCTTTGTGCACAGGTTTTCCTTTGCATGAAGTATGTAGTTTTGAATGTTGAATCTTTTCAGGTTTTCAGACCCTATTCCTTTTCATCTTGAAGCATCAGAGGGCTGAACCCCCCCCCCCCCCGGACTCTTAAAGGTTTCAGATGTTCTCCAACAATGCTTCTTTCTACTAATTACTGCAAAGAAATCTCTGTTTATTGAGAGGGAAACATTTATAGACATGGGGAAAGATTTTAGTAGGCCCATCTTGCCTCCTCTGCAGGAAATGTCTCAAGGCCAACTGAAACGTGATTTGAAGGATAGGAGCAAGTTGGCAATATCTCCTTTTTCCTCTTCCTCCTGCAGGGCAGGTGAACTTTATTGTTGCAGAGTTTTCTTTTATATTACAAATGAACTTTGTCAGTCTTTATAGCTTCCTCAACATATTGTTATGTTCTAAGTCTGTAGGTCAGTGTTCAACATTGTGTCAATGAACAAAGATGCTTATGAGAGAAATATTTACTGGGGTGTCAACACAAAATTCCAAATTGAGATGGTTGTACTGAAAGAACATGCCTCATGAGAGATGTAGAAAAAAAGTGGATGTTGTCATTTCTCACTTTCTAAGATTAATTAAAGTTCAAACTCCCATGTATATCCAGGACATCTTTCTCCAATGTTCAGGGTTTGTTTGACCTGGAACATTCTTTTGAAATTTGGGAAGCTTGGCAGAATTCCACATGGGGATGGCAAGTCTAATTTCTGAGAATATGAAAACATGCATATTTACAGTGTGTGACATGTGTCTGCCAGGTACTTCTAAATATGAACTAAACAGTCAATAGTTGGTCTAAGCTACCCTGCAAAGTTCTTCTGGTCAGTAACATAGTACTGTAGGGGATTGCTGCAGGCTTGCAGCAAGGCCGTCAAGACAGCTTCTGTGGCATCTGACACCTCCCTACATCATGGCCAACACCTGGCATCCCAGGTTCAAAGAGACTTGGTGGCATTTTGAGGACCTCAATCACCCACTTCATCCATATAGAGCAGGGAATGGCTGTCAGGGGACTAGGACCAGCAAGAACTAATACTTTCAGTGGATGAAGGGTTGGCCCCTGACCCCCCAGCCTTCACAGGGCTCTTTCGCCAGCCCTCTTTAAATCTTTCCGGTTTAAAGCCAAAACCACAGCCCACCAGGGAGTTGAACCAGGTACATTGGAGTTGGCATTGGGAATACCAGACCCAAGCGAGCTTCTCTTTTTAGAGCCAACCACAGAGAGTGAAGAGATCCCCTCGCCCAAATTATTCCTGGATGTGGTCCACAGGCAATGGGCTTAACCAGGAACATACCCCAACCCCAAGAGGGAATTACAAAAAAAATTATAACATGGCTCCGGACCTCGCTGAGGTGCTATAATTACCAAGAGTAGACGGGCCTGTGGCAGCCTTAGCATCCTCTGCCATCCTGTCTCAGGATATGGCGGCCACCCTGAAGACAGAGGATAGAAAGGCGGAGCTGACCCTCCATAAGGCACATCAGGCGATGGCCTGGGCAGTCAAGGCAGCAACGGCTGCTTCCTTTTTCACTAGAGACTCATTACTCTGGCTTCGCCAGATGCAGGTGAGAATTCTGCCTTATGACTCCCACTTTCACCAGGACATTAACAAACTGGTAGCAGCAATGGAATTTTTGGCTGATGCCACCTTAAATGCAGCCAAATTCACTTCCAGGGCCATTGCATTGTCGGTAACAGCCCACTGCCTGCTGTGGCTTCGTCACTGGCAGATGGACATAAAGTCTAAATGGAAACCAGCTTCTGCTCCCCTCAGGGGTAGCAAGCTGGAGCCCATTTTGGTGGAGACTAAGGACAGGTCCTATCTTCTCTATACAGGTGAGCTGACAGATGTCCCTCGCCTTATTCTCGTAGGCCTTCCTTTCGTCCAACAGACACCGGATTTGGCTATCCCCAGAGGGTGTATCCACACAGACCTGACCGCCAACCAGACAGAACCGGATTTCAGGATAGGAACAGGCAGCAATTACAGGCCAAGTGGCCATTTTATGGCTCTGGAGGTCACCCCTTTTGCCGCTCCAAGTGACTGCGAGTCCAACTGTCCTATTGGTGGCCACCTAGGATTATTTGTGGATCAATGGGAGGCAACCATGACAGAGACTTGGGTCCTAAATACTGTGAGACTGGGTCTCACGCTCAAATTTCTCTCCACACCCCCAAGATTCTTCATACGTTGCCCCATCTCAAAATACAATACAAAGAGAGACCTCATGGAGGCTGCAATACAGCACTTGCTGAACATTCAAGCTATCCAACTGGTCCCAGAGGACCAACAGGGGCAGGGATTCTACTCAATCCTGTTTATTGTTTGGAAGGCCTCGGGGGGTGGGTAGGTGTGGAGAGCAATTCTGGACCTGAAAAGATTAAATGACCATCTGACTTACAGGAGATTCAAGATGCAGTCCCTCCAGCCCATCCTGAAGAGCATCCAAGAGGGCAACTTCTTAACATCCATAGATCTGACAGAGGCATACCCCCACGTGCCTTTCTTGGCATCCCACCGACGGTTCCTCCATTTCTACTATGCAGGCAGTCACTATCAGTATAGGGCCCTACCATTCAGCCTATCCTCAGCGCCCAGAACTTTCACCAAAATACTGTCGGCCCTATCGGCGCACCTCAGGGCGATTCAGTCCTCCTCCCACTTTTGGGCAGCAGAGGATCTACAAGCCACAATCAGGGTCCTTCAGGATCACGGATTCTCCATCAATTATGAGAAGAGCCACCTGGCTCCTACCACCTGCTTGCTGCACCTGGGGACAGTCATAGATACCTCATTATGCGAGGTTTACTTATCTCAGGAGCACCAGGACAACATAAAAGCTTTGGCAAATCGTATCCATGTGGACCGGTCAGTCCACTCAGTGGTGCGTTTTAAAATAGTTTACCACCGGTTTGGTGGGCATGGCTTGGCGAGTGCGCTTTGCATGCACATGTGTGCCAAACATGCATTTTGCACAGGCGCAGAGGCTTTCCGACTCGCCTCCTGCAATCCTGCACTCTCCTGTTGCTTCAGCAGCTGACGTGCGGTAATCTGTGCCGTGCAAAGCAGCTGCACTTTAAAAACAGGGAATAAAGGTCAGTACGGGAGCCCAGGTGGTGGGCCCGCAGCCGAGAGAACTGGGTCTCCCAAACTTGGTGCCAGGGCCCAACTGGTGACCCCACCTGGTTCGTCCTTTGGTCCTGAAGAGATATTGCTTTCAATTGTTCCCTGGGCATGCCAGTATACCAGGAGTTACAGGGTCCCAACAGCTAGCAAGATCAACTTAGAGCAGATCTGGTTCAAGGTCTCCACTCAAACCTCATGGTGCCGTACCGGGGATGTCACAGATACCTGATGCCCTTGGCCCCCCCCCCCGGGGGGGGGGGGGGGGAACTGGTAGAATACCACCACTGGTTCCACTAGTCCTTTTCTTGCAGCTCTGGCCACCATGTTCTCATTCTGATGGACAATGTAGCCACCAAAGGCCATTTCAACCGCAAGGGGGCTCCCACTCCAAGTTCCTCATGCAGGAGGCAGAGCAATTGTGCCTCTGGGCAGAGAAGCATCTTCTCTCTATCAGAGCGGAATACATCTCAGGAACAACAAATGTACAGGCGGATTGGCTCAGCAGGACCATGGTCGACCATGGCCGGAGTGGTGCCTATATCCATACCTCTTCAGGGAACTGTTGGAACGGTTCGGGATCCCGGTCTTGGACCTGTTCGCTACCTCATCAAACAGCATGCTGCCAAGGTTTTACTCCAGGTTTGCAGCACCAGGGGCAGAGGGGGCCAGTGCACTCTGCTCTCCGTGGCCTCGAGGGCTCCCTATACGCTTTTCCTCCTTTTCCCCTGATCCCAGGGGTAATCAGGAAGGTGCTGGCGGAGAAGGCAGAGGTCTTACTCCTGGCTCCCCACTGTCCCAGACTGGCTCCCCACTGTCCCAGACGGCCATGGTTCACAGATCTGGTTAACCTTTCCGTATCCAGGCCCTGGACAGAATTTTCCTCAGTCAGGGGGCCCTAGTTCATCCAGATCCATAGTGGCTCCAACTGATTGTCTGGCATTTGAGCGGAGAGTTCTGAGACAGTTGGCCAGCCTGCGCTTTCTCACCTGCAAGGTAGCCTTCCTCATGGCTATTACCTCGGCCAGACAAATATCTGAGCTGGCGGCCCTTTCCATAAGGGAGGACCTGTGTGTATTCCATTCAAGCATGGTGGTTCTGTGGGCTGGATCCTCCTTTCTTCCCAAGGTAAATTCCTTGTTCCACAGGGCACAGGAAATAATCTTGCCAGACGTCTGTCTGGGCCCGACCCATGGAAAGGAAGTGGCACACTTTAGATGTCAGGAGGGCCCTCCACATCTACATCAAGAGAACTGCTTCTCTCAGAAAAACAGAGTCCCTGTTTGTGTCCTTTCAGCCTTCAACGCTAGGTAACAAGGTTATGGCATCGACTGTAGGCCAGTGGATATGGGCATGCATTGCCAAAGCCTACAAGATTCATGCTCTTCCATTGCCCCGGTGAGTGACAGTCCACTCCACTAGAAGCACAGCCACCACAGGTGCGTGGGCAACACAGGCCTCTATCGAGGAAATCTGTAGGGCAGTGACATGGTCCTCGCCATCCCCGTTCATTAGACATTACAAGCTGGACACCTTCGCTTTACTGAAGCGGTTTTTGGCAGGCAAGTTCTCCAGAAGGTACACACAGACCTGGGGACTCGGGACCAGACTGCAGCCCACCCTTAGGACAAGCCAGCTTTGGTATGTCCCATTCTTTGGATTCTCTCGTCAGCACACTGGAAAAGGGGCATTGATGTGCTCCTTCTTGGTATACTGAGAGAGAATCCGGCCCCACCCTGGCAACCATCTGGTCCAGAATCCAGGAGTGAACAATAAGAACAGAAGTGCACCTTCATCAAAACTGGGACACAGGCAAGAGAGGCATGGCTCCAAAGTTTAATAGGACTCAGTCTCTGGGCAGAAAGGCGGAGTTAACCCATTCTTTGGATTCTCTCTCAGCACACCAAGAAGGAGTGTATCAGGTAAGACCAACACTCCTTCTATAATTTTCACTGGTCTTTTTGGCAAAGCTAAGTGGCTGTGGCTCTGATGTATGTATATATGTATATATGTTCTTGACAGTGGATAAGGCTGCCATACTTTTAAGCAGAAAAACTGGTGGAAGCAGATATATTGGATTGGGAAACTAGCCAAAGGTGCCTCAAATGCTTCCAATTCAAATTGCCCCCAAACCATTTCTTCTGACCTTTCCCGAAATAGCAGTCTTTTCTGGTTCCTGAAGAAGAGGCAATATTGGAAACAGGCGATTTACTGAACTTTGATAGTTTGTATGTGTCAGAAGTTCATTTACAAGTCCTTCTCTCTGCATTTTGTTTATGTTGTTTGCATTCATCAGAACATAGTCTAAAAGAGCAGTTCACTGACATTTTAGTGGTGTCCAGTTCTACTGAATTCATCTTCAGCTTGCCACCGTCAGGGTGAATAATTAGTGAACCTTCTATGTCAGAACTGGTTGCCGAAAAAGCTTCCATTTCAATCTTCCTTAATGAATCAGGCACTGAATCATTGCCTGGATTCATCAGTATAAAACCAGTTCCACTGTGTAGACCTAAATATTTCCTGGTTTTATCCTTACTAAACTGGATTATGATGGAAAATTTAAGCTGACGGGAAAACATTGTTTCTTCTATTCACTGCTAAGCATCTATATTCAAATAGCATTCATAAGATAAAATTCTTTGAGCTTTCTTTGCTAGATATTCATAGAGGAATTTGTCACAAGGGTTTAAATGTATTTCAAACTTGGCTTTGTGGGAATTCGTGTATATGATTTCTCTCCAAACAGATAAGCTTGTTAATTTTTTTTCTGGGGTTTTGAAATGCTTTGAATGTTTCAGGATTTGCTATGTACCTGTACTAGTCTTTGTAGGAATGCTTCCTGATTTTTAATTTTAAGAGACAATATTTACTTCTCCTTATTCCTAAAAAGGAAATTATCTTAAATGACACCGCCTGTTTGTTTTATCTTTCTGTGGATGCAGAGATCTGGAAGGGAAATTTGGAAAAGTAAAAAGACATTGTATTAGGTAAGGAAAACATTTCAAGGTATAACCAAGCTTTTAGGAATGCATTCCATTTCTCTTATCTAGTTTAGACTTTAAATCTGGATAAACTAGGAATTCTGACTAAGGGCCAAGCATTCTGCATTCCTCATTAGTTTTCTGTCAGATACTGAATATTTTCACAATAGAAGGTGCTTGAAATACTTCCTGCTGGAAATCATTATAAATAGACTATTTGGATAGGTTGAGCTAAAGCTCTGTCAATCGAATGCTTTACAGAGGGTCCAGCCAGATGGGTTCAAAACAGAACCAAAAAATATTTTCTGATTGTTGTTTATTTGCTGATCAGCAACAGGTGTCAAGAGATAGACTGTCTCTGCACATGGAGCTTGTATTCTCATTAGTAATGCTTTTTAACTATCTGAGCCACATTTGTTTAACTGCTTGGAAGAGCTGTGTAGACAAAGTAGCCCCTTGATATCTTGAACATGTGAGTTCTACACTCTGAGTGTGCATGGATTGAAGAAGTACGGTATTCATTCCCTTTTGTATGTCTCCATGCAAAAGAACAATCTGGCCCAAACTGGCTAGATTTTGACATCCTACTCAGGGTGTCATTTTAAATAACCACACCTTGCAAGTTTGGTGACATTACTTTTAGCAAGATCCCACTTGGGAATGTTTGAAAGATTTCTCTGCCTCTCAGTGGATTTGACATAATCAAGTAGGAAGAATTGAAAGAACTTGAGACAGTCTAAAATTGGAAAGAGGAACATGCTGCGAAGGTACATGTATCTGCTTGTAGAAAGAACAACAAAAGGATTGGAGGGGGCAAAGATATAGAGAGCTCCCATGGAAAAGAAAGTATAAAGTTAAGTTGCTCAAGTTTTCGTTTGCTGTCTGTTTAGCTAACCCTAATTAAAAAATGCCTGGATGATCTTAACACATGATTCAGCTGACGAGCACTAATTGCTCTGTATCGGGCCAAGAGAAGATGAATGCTGTCAAATAAACCACAAGTCAGACAAGCTGATTCTTTTTTAGTCTGACACCATGTTCCCATGTACAAACCAGTTTTTACTGGAGCCTTTCCAGCATCAAAAGCAAATCCTTGGCTTCCCCGTATTTTTTTTCCTTCTCTCTCTACTTCTCCATTGTTTGAAAATTCTAGTTTCCAATGGATTATTTTCATTAACACTGCCGGCCTGTTAATATGCACGTTACTATTTAAAAAAAAACTTTAAAATTTAGCTATGCCTTTCTTGGTTTTTCAAGAATCTCTGTAGATGGGAAAGGAACATGTGCAGCCATGCAAAGAATGAATTATTGTCACTAAAACCCCTTTAGTTCATTAATCATTTGCATAGGAGAGGACGTACCAAAGAGGTTGTTCCTTAGTAAAGAAAATACAGTTCTGCCACATACAGACAGAGTCAAACTAAACATGAAGACTCTTGAGTGAAAAAGTAGTTTTGTGAGTAGTAGAGTCAACTTGTTAATGCACCTAGAAAAATCAGAACTTTTTTCAACAACTTCTGGAAAAAAAAGAGAGAGAAAAAATAAACCTGATTTTGAGGGTGGGGGCAGGGAAGGTAGTATTGTTTTGCCAGTTAATTAGGAAGCCAAAATCTGTACTGTCACTGAACACACATTACAAGATTATTATCTTTCTGTTAAGGTTTCATAAAATGTTCTTCTTCTCCTTGACAGTGGTGAGCACCAAAATAATTTTTTTTAAGAAGCAACCCTTTTCCTTTGGTCCAACAAATTACTCATTAAAATAGGAAGAAGAGTATGGACTTGAAAAAGAGGGTGGACAAAGTCTGAAGATTAAGTTGGCTATGAAGAATGTTTTATGATTTAATAAAAACATAGTTTTATTAAAGTTATTAAGAATAGGAACTTGCCCATTTTTCATTCAGAAATCACACATTTTATGTAATATTATTGCATGGGTTAGCTTTAAAATATTACAGATAGTATTTTATTCAGTCCTTTTCTATTTACTATTGAGTAAAGATTGAAAATCTCTGAGATAATATTGAAACTATGTAGTATATAGAAGTTTTTTCTCTCTTAAATTGCATATAAAAATGCATCCAGATTTGGAAAATAACAAAGGGTGGAATAGTTTTCTGTGAACTGAAACTACCAAGGAAAGAATATTTTGGAATGCACATTCTTCATCCCTCAATATAGATACTGATTTACACCAACCAGGGTGGATTGATTTAAATTATAGAGATTCAGATTACTGATTTAAATAATCAAGAGAGATATCTGAATTAAATTATTTTCAAGAGAACTTTACCATTTCATAAACTTCTAAAACAATGATGGATATCTAAAGATAAATATGAGATAAAATAGTAGCATTTTTTATCATTGAGAATGGTATGCTATATAATTTTTAACTTAATTTTTAGAAAGTAGTTCATAGTGATCTATTAGCTATATTAGTTGCAGACAGAGCAGTACATTAGGAACTGTAAGAACTAAATCATGCACATGATATAATGGTATTTTTATATAGCTAAACCTTAAATCTTGTATTAATATTTAATTTTCTCATTTAAGCAAAGCCCTGAGATGATAGTAACCCTTTAGTATTTAAAAAAATTATTAAACTCCAGCAAAAGAAGTCACCATATTTAGGTTAGCTTTGGTAAGATTTAATCGGGTGGGATTCGGCCCGGTTTGGGCGAACCTGTAGCTCCGAAAATCAGCTGGAAGCGAACAAGTTCGCTCTGAAGATGAAGGTATTTCCTTTTTTTCTGCCACCGATCAGCTGTTTTCCGAAGATCAGCTGTGCTATGCGATTTAGATTACTTAGAAAGCAGGAAATCGTTAGATTTCTTGCTTTCTAGCTAATCTAAATCACGTGGCACAGCTGATCCCCCCTCGCTGTTGTACTGCTTCGCCCAGGAGGCTTCCCTGAGGCCCAGGAGGCAAAAAACAGGGTGTAGGGGGGCACCCCATTTTTGTTCCCAGGAGGCTTCCCTGAGGCCCAGTAGTAAATTTTTTTATTTATTTATTTTGCCTACTGGGCCTCAGGGAAGCCTCCTGCAAGCAAAAACAGGATGCCTGGGGGGGGGGAGGGGTGCACAGCACTCCCCACACCCTGTTTTTGCTCTCAGGAGGCTTCCCTGAGTAGGCCAAAAATATATATACAACACCCACCCAGTCACATGTCCACCTACTCACACCCACCTAGCCACACCCACAGAACCGGTAATTAAAACATTTGCATCTCACCCCTGGATTTAATTGAATCTATTCTTCTTAGACTAATATTACATTGATGATTTTTGTTTGAAAAATAAATATAATCTACCCTTGTATTATCATTAGCTACTATTAACAGGACCTGAGGAACTTTCAAGCAATCATTTTAGAATATTAATTGAAAATTGTGTTTACATTTTTTATTATTACTAGCATAATTTTTGACAATCTTAACACTTTGTGCTAGTGCTCATGGTTTCTGATTCCTTGGACCAACTGCTTACTGTGATAAAAGAAGAAAGCTATAGAGATGAAACTTAGACCTGCAAGGCTGACCTTATTTTTCTAACTACAATTCTTAGAAATAGCCTCAGAAGTCAGCTGGAGATATCTAGAGGAACAGTTAATCTGGAGCGTTAAGGGGCATTGTACAGAGTAGAGTAGGAAAGAGATGAATTATGTGTCATCAAGTCAGTGTCAACTCCGAGCAACTACATAGATTTTTTTTACATGGCAATCTTGTCCCTAAACGTGTCTTTCAGGTCCATTGCCACTGTAACTGACTTCATCCATCTTGCTGCTGGCCAACCTCTTTCTTTCCTTCCATTATTCTTAACATCAGAGCCTTTTCTACAAAAAGCTAGGTCTTCACATGATGTGTCCAAAGTAGGATAATTTGAACCTGGTCATTTGCGTTTCAATTGGGAACTCTGGTTTTAGTTTCTTTGATTATCCATTTGTCTGTTCTCTTGACTGTCCATGATATTTCAAGAATCTTTTCCAACATCTAAGTTCAAAAGTGCCAATACTCTACTTATCCCGTTTCTTCAATTTTTTGCCCCCACAGAGTAGCACAAGGAATACCATTGTTTATGGTATTCTGACCTTTGTGGATACAACAAACACACTTCATGGCATCTGAATATCTTTCCCAAGATCTTCACGGCTACTCTACCAAGCACTAGTCTGTAACATTGTCTTGTCTGCTTCTTCCTTTACCGCTGATGGTTGAAGTTAAAAGGCAGAAGCTATGTACCACTTGGATATCCCCATTATCAATTCCAAACAAAAGAGATTCCAAGGCAGATTTTTTTTTTTAAATTAAGACAAACGTGCAAAGTAGTGCATTTTTAATTTGATGAGCCTCTGGTGCCAAGGGGTAAAAATTTCAGATGCTGAAGTTCTATAAGCTTATAAATTGAGAGTAATTAATCAGAGTAAATAATTATCATCTGTAGTAGCACCTAGGGTAGCAACTATTCATTAATTGAGGTAGTAGCCATATGTTTTTGCTATAAGATTCTATCTCTTCTCCCACCATGGGCAAGCAACTGACTAATTCTATATTCTAGTCCCAACATTTGTAAATTGATACATTGTTGCTATACCTTTTTGTTGTGTATACCCTCTTTTTGACTCGTGCTGTATACAGGTCCTCGATGGAAGGGAGGTTGGTAGTAATTGTTTTTTCTACAGCCCTAATTATCCTCTGAAGTCTGTGTCTGTCCTATTGGGTTGCAGAACCAAACCAGACAGTTATAGAGGTGCAGATGATAGACTCAGTCATTCCTCTGTAGAACTGTATCAGCAGCTCCTTGGGCAGTTTGAGCTTTCTGAGTTGGCGCAGAAATAATGTTTTTTGTTGTGCTTTTTTGATGACGTTTTTGATGTTAGGTGTCTTAATACCATAATGAGTTCTCAACCAGTACAAGTTAATTGGTTAACATGTGTATACAATTTATAGAAGAGTTACTTCTATATGTTTATGCTAAAACCTTCATGCCAGCCTGTTGATAAAATTGTTTGTCCTTATGTCTCCTGAATTCCCTGGCTTATTTTGCCTCATTTGGACTCTATGTATGAATAATAGTTTGAACAGAATATGTGAGCCTATGATATGGAGCACTCTTTGAATAGAGACAGTATCTTCCAAATTATTACTTAAGTAGTGTTAACATCCAAACTGTATCACTAGGAAATGGCCTTGAAGGACAGGATGAAGAGCTGCTACCAAGGCAACATTCAACAAGCAGGGCTAGAATCTGTTCTGAGAAACAATTTGGAGAAATTATCTCAGACAAGCTTCTCCTCGTTTTCACATGAAAATAATGTGAGGGAGGCGAGAAGCATATTCAGACTTGCAAAATTCTGTTCCAGTAAAGTAGTTTCAGACCTACAATAGACAACCCAAGACCTGTTGGCTCATCCTTTCTGAGATATTTCCTCATCTAAACAGAGGGATGATGGGCAGGCAAAAAGAGGTGAGAGTGGAGTGTGAACAACTTTCAACGTCCTATTGGTTTCCTAATTGGCTTTGTTGGCAGAGAATGTTGGCAATCACAATGTGACAATGTCTAACTCTGGTGACACTCCAGTGGCCACAGCTTTATGAATACAACTGATGTGAGGATCCTTGAAATTTCAATTCCGTTGGCCCTAGATTTGGAGTGCATTCTTTAAGTTAGCACATTTGAGGTACCTAATGACCGCACTAGATTGCTTAATAACTGCAACTGGAACTGCCATTGTAAGGCGGCATGGTCACATGACATTGTGTTTTATGATTGTGTCACTTAGTGATGGAGTTCCTGGTCTCAGTGACTGTTGCTAACTAAGGACTACCTGTATACACTTTTAGTTGCATTTTCCCACAAATATTAGATTAAAACTCAGAAAGTTGAGAGTTTAATCCTACACAGTGGCAGATGTTTCTTTTTGGGGGGGACAAGGAAAAAATATCCACTGCAAACTCCATGTCGGCATCAGGAAGAGCATCCAGCCAGTAAACGCTCAGCTCCACCCAGCTGTCCTGACTCCATCTTTAATTAAGGGACTACAGGATTGTAAAAAGAAAAAAGAAAAACAAAAAATGACAAGGTGTCATAACAATAAGAGTGTATTCCTGATATTAATGATAAAGTTTATGGCAAAAATAAAACCAGCTTTTAAAAAATCAGACATCATTTACTCTCTTTTATCTCTCTACTGGCAAAATTTTAGGGTCAAATCCACAGCCAGTCTTCTGAACTGGATCAAAATTAACCAGCCAATTCCCAACTCAAAAAAAGCATAACCAGACCACTAATGTGTTTGGAGTGGCTTGCAGCTGACAATTGCAAAGATTGGTAGCATTATGAGAATGAGACATGGATACTAAAACTGCATCTTGGAAAGATTATTTCTATGCAGATAATTTGCCATAAAAAAATATATCGCAGTCCTTAAAACTGTCAGACAGTTTGCTTTGTCTAGGGAAAAATGATTTATGTGGCATTAAAATATATTTTATGTTCCAGTCCTTTAGAATTAATGTTTATTGCCTGTAAAAATGAAATTCTTCCTATGGATATTCAGAAGTTTTGGTGCTGTGTGAGTTATATATTCAAGTTAGAAGCTTGCAGTGCTTTGCAGAAATGCTGTAAATAAATGGCAGAGCAATGTTACCTTGGATTTGTATTGACAAGAACTTCCTGACTTGAATGTCAAAGTCGCTTGACAGGCATGACCTTGGTACTTATATGGATGAAAATGGTAGGGACTGGTGTGGCTTCTTTCTAGCAAATTTAGTAAAGATGATTTCTCTGTGTATAAGCAACACCTGAGATCATTATGTTCAAGAAAAAACTAATGTTAAGTTTACAGAGGGCAGTTTTTATCCATTCATCTTCTCCAGAGAATTTTATGGCTTGTCCACACTCCATGTAAAGCTAATTATTTCCTAGTGTACTGTAATGCCACTAGTTATGATGAATGATGTGATTGTAGTTGAGAAATGGAATGGCAGTGCACAGAGTTTAAAGATGGGTTACATTGCATCTATTTGTACAAATATTGAGATATGCCCCTGCTAGGACCAGAACTCTTACTGTATTATATCTTAATACTCTTGTTTTTTTTACCCTTAAGAAGATATTTCTCAGTATGAGGAATTTCAAGCAGGTATGTGGAGATTGACTGTCTGTGCTTCTTGGTATGGTTTTGGTGTCTAGATTATGTTCTAAATTGGTGTTATAAATGGGAGGAAGGTTTAATTGCATCTGAAAATAGTCAAGGTTGTCACTGTGAAACTTGATTTTAAGGCATGTGTTAGTGATATTTTAATGTAGCAGCTTTTAGAAAGTGCTTGTTTGTGTATGACCTTTAGCAAACTTTATAGTAATTTTTTAAATTTATTTATATTGTGCTTATTCTGTCCTTTTGGAGATAGAAGCTGTGGAAGCCTAAGAAAAGGTCTTGAATGAAAGCCAAAGACATTAGTGTATCTGTCTGGTAGTTAAGAGTCTAGTTACTACTGTGTTTCTCCAACAATACGGCCTCCCCCAATAGGAAGTCCCAGCATGTTTTATAGGCATAAAATGAAATTAAGCCCCCCCCCCCCAAATTAAGGCCTATATCAAACATGCGAAATGAGGGGAAATGGTGGGGGGCTTGTTGTTAGGAGCGCCATGCCTCGCCACCAACCTCTCTACTGTCACCAAGTACTTTGCTGCACACCCGGATATGGTGCTGCCTGCGTTGGTGGGGCACTTTGTATCGGGAGACCTTCTGCCACCGTTGCTTTCCCTTCTCCCCATGCTACCGCGGTGTTTGAAGCAACTCCGCAGCGTTTGGTGCAGCCACACGACGTTTGGCGCAGTCACGCGGGGCTGGCCAGGGCTCCTTCCTGCAACCGAAGCCTAGCGGAGACACTCAGCTTCAGACGCTCCTGTCACCGCCTTCCCAGGCATCGTCCGAAGGCAAAGCCTATTATTTTAAAAACGACGCCATACTATGACAAAGCCTCCCCTGCCTGAGAGGGCAGCCCAACCCCATGTGGGGAGGCGAATCTCCTGGGGCCACAGCGCAGGATCGGCCCACCCCGGGAGAAGCCGCCATCCCTTCCTGGCGCTGGGCAGAGCGCGAAGAGCTTCACCTGGGGCGCCCAGCACAGCTGACAGATGGGCCCTCCTGCCCGGTGACAGAGCTCTGTCCAAGGCAGCGAGCGCCTCCCCGCCAGGCCCTTCGCTCATCCCGCCAGGGCCGCGCCGGAGTCGGGCGGGCTGGGCAGAGTGGGAAAGCGAGCCGTGGGTATGCACCAACCTGCCAAGCAAAAGAGCCGGGTGAGCTTGGCTTCCCAAGTCCCTCCAGCCCAACCCGAAGGGGCCACCGGGAGAGGCTGCCTGAGGCAGTGATAGCGCCCACCCATCTGTGGACAGGGAGGCGAGGCGACGGCCCACGCCGCGTCCTCTGAGCTGAGCCCCGCCGAGTGAGTGCCTCTGCCCGATGCCCACGCCACTGCAGCGTTTGGAGCTGCCAGCGCTTTTGGAGATGTGTGGGGACGGGGACGGGCTGGGCAAGGGGTGGAAAGGATGGGCGGCTTCGGGCTTTCTCTGCCAGACCCGCTGGCCAGGGAAGCAGTGCTGCCGTCGCCTCACTTCCCTGTTTGCGGATGGGTGGGTGCTATCGCTGCCTTGGCCAGAGCTCCCACCGCCGGGCAGGAGGGCCCACCTGTCAGCTGCGCTGGGCCTCGCCTCTCTGTCTGTAGCCGAGTGTCTCCACTGGGCTCCGGTTGCAGGAAGGAGCCCTGGCTGGCCCCGCGTGGCTGCACAAAGCGCCGCGTGGCTGTGCCAAACGCCACAGCGATGCTCCAAACACCGTGGCGGCACGGGGAGAAAGGAAAGCAATGGTGGCAGAAGGTCTCCTGATACAAAGTGCCCCACCAATGCCGAGGTCAACATCCAAGCAGTCGCCGCCCGCCCGCCTGAGGATGCAAGGGGGGGGAATTAAGTCACCCCTGAAAAGACGGCCTAGCCCTTTTTTCGGGGGTCAAAAAAAAAAAAAAAAGGCCCAGCCTTATTTTGTGAGAAACACGGTAGTAAGGAATATTGCTACCTAATGTGGTATGTCTATAATAGTTGATTAAATTATGAGAAACCATTATATGCATGTTTGTCTTTCAGTATAGCATATCTCATAACTGGACAGAACAGGACCAGATTTGTGGGAGGGAGAGTGAAACCAGCAACAGAAGGTTCTCCCATGAGCTGTTCAGAGCATCCAGAAGTGGGAGGTGCTTCAGTCTCTTCTGGAAAGGCTGGGCTTATAACTCCGGGACGCTCCTCCTCCTCCACGGGACACCTCCCCAGCATCCCCCAGTTTTAGCTCAGCCTTCGTGGTAAGAGGTTGTGCACTCCCTGACTGGAACGGTTTTCTGATTCAGGTTTGCTCTTGGGTTATTTCGGCTTTTCAAATTCTTCCCCATTTAATTTGGCTTTTTCAGGCTTGTCCCATTGCTGGCTGGAGAATTCTCAGAGTTGAAGTCCACAATTCTGGGAGTTGAAGTTAAAGTTGCCAAGTTTGGAGACCTCTGATCTAGTCAGTCAAGCTGCATTATCTTCAATTCTTTATTTAAGAACTTGAATAATGGAAAAGCCCTCCCCCACCCCACCCCCCGCATTTGATCCAGCAACATTTTCATTTTTTTTAAACAATAGGTCACATATATAACAAACACAGCTTCTTAGAGGCATTTCCTCCTTGTGAAAGAATAGAGGAAAATCTCTTTTAAAATAATGGTTCAATTTCTCTTTTCCTTCTAAAATCTTTTTGCCTAATCTATACTCACCTACAATGTCAGTGGAACAAAGCAGCATAAAACTTTAGGTTTACGTCCTAGTTTTATTTTTTTAAGTAGAAATAAAATAATATTCTACTTCTCTGTTTCAAAAGTCATTTTGCTTTGATACTAATTTTGTGGAAGCTATTCTTGCCTTCTCCCTTCCCTGCATTTTACAGTTTTACTAAAATGTTTGACAACATAACAATATCAGTTTTACTACGATCTTTGAAAACTTTACTGTGACTTCTGTTTGGGAGATCCAGAAGAAATTTTGGCGTATTAAATGGAGGGACATTAAAACAAAAATCATTTTCAGTTTTTTTATTCTTCCTCCAGCCTGGACATAGTACAAAGGAGTTCTTGGCAGAGTTCACTACAGATGGTTTGAAAGAGTAGGGCAAATGTGATCTTCAGGAAGCTTAATTCTCTGTCTCTTGCATTGAAACTCCAGAATGGTATTACACAGGCCAGGTGCAGAACATACGTTAACGTGATGCTATAAAATGCATGGCTTTGATTTGTTGTGAATGCTTTAATATTTTCTGCTCCTTTTTTTGGCAATGTAAACATCATGTTAGAGTGGGAATTTTTCACACCTTTCTTGTGAATACTGTCTTCAGAAACTGTGAATACTATCTTCAGAAGGGCCAAAATAGTGGACGTTTTTATTATATATATCTCTTGACAGCTTCAAAATCAATGGCAGATGTTTCATTTTCTCCATGAACTGGGAAAAGATAAATGGTGTGGGTGGTTGATACTGAAAGAATCAGTTTTAGTATTTGCATGCAATATCATACATCCGTTTTTTCTCTGTTTCCTTCGGTACACTTGTTTATTCTGGCTCTTTTTAAAAGATTCTGATTGTGGTGGACAAGTTAGTTTCCTTCCCCATAATTAAATTTGAGCCACGTTGTCACTTTGGCAGGAAAACCTGATACGTCTACTAGTGTTTAAATTTTCTGGTTATCACCTTGTTCTTTTCTCTTTGCCTTTACAGCCAATATTTCTCTTCATATTTCTGTTTTTCCATCAGTCTCATTTTAAAACATAATTAAAAAAAAAAAGGATACAAGTTGAGCCATTATAATAGTCTTACTATACAAAACAGAATCAGTTTGTACAAATAGTATTCCCATATTGTCATGTAAGAATATATGGTTCTTGGCCTGTTGTCTCTGAAATACCTTTTTGGAGAAAGCTAAAATAAAATCTGTATCTTTTGTTTAAAAGTAACACATACTTTTTGTTGTAATAAGGTGGCCTTGAACCATCTCATAATTTATATACATGTTTCTCAAGTTGCAGCTGCTTCAGTACTGCTGTGTGGCCGTGATCAGCCATGGTTGTATGATTGTCATTTCCAATGCTCCCTGACAGTTTTTCACAAGTGAAGGGGAGGAAACTGGCAGGAAGTTTGAACTTGATAGTGATTGCCAACATGCCCTGCCAGTTTCCCACAAGCAAAGTCCGTTGGGAAGCTGGCAGGAAGTTGAAAATCCAAGGCCAGCAGACAGGCAAGTAAGTCGTTGCTACCAGATAGGGGAAGGAGGTGTGCACAAGAAGCATAGCATGGGTCAGGGAGGGTGCACTAGAGCAGGGGTCTCCAACACACATATAGGGATCCCCAAACATTGGGCCGTAGCCCACTACCGGGCCATGGCCTGTTTGGAACCGTTCTCCCATGAGCTGTTCAGAGCATCCAGAAGTGGGAGGTGCTTCAGTCTCTTCTGGAAAGGCTGGGCTTAAAACTCCAGGACGCTCCTCCTCCTCCGAGGGACACCTTCCCAGCGTCCCCCAGTTTTAGCTCAGCCTTCGTGGTAAGAGGTTGTGCACTCCCTGACTGGAACGGTTTTCTGATTCATCTAGTCAAAATTCAGGTTTGCTCTTGGGTTAATTCGGCTTGTAAATTTCCCCCCAATTAATTTGGCGATTTCAAGGCTTGTGGCTCTATTAGGTCATCCCCCCGATCAGTTTGAGAGCAGTTCTTTGTGACTGGCGAAGCCTGCCACTCCGCAGGCAGCCTGAGACGGCCGCTTCAGGCAATTAGGTTATCTAATCCCCCGAGTGTCTTATCTCTGCAATCTTGGCGGAGCGCTCGCAGCCGCGGCTCACTTCTTGCCGTTTCGACTGACAGGATCGACTTTTTACAGGAGGGGTTGACCAAGGGCCTATCTCCAAATACTTTACGCAGATAGGTGGCGGCCTTAGCCTCGGTGATATCCTGGGGTGACCTTCGTTCCATAGCGCACCATCCACATGTCTGTAGCTTTCTTAAGGGTGCTGCAAACTTACGGCCTCCTGTAATTCACCACTATCCCACTTGGGAGCTCAACAAGGTGTTAACCGCACTTACAACTGGCCCGTTCGAGCTTTTAAGAACCACTAGTCTCAAATTCCTGACATATAAAGTGGTCTTCTTAATTGTGATCACATCAGCAAGGAGGATTTCTGAATTGGCAGCATTGTCGATGAGAAAGGACCTGTGCGTGTTTCATGCAGACAGAGTGGTTCTCAGATTGGATCCATCGTTCACCCCTAAAGTAAATTCAGTCTTCCACAGAGCGCAGGAGTTGGTGCTTCCAAATTTTTGTCCAAAACCAAGACTGGAGCATCAGTTACATCGACTTGACGTTCGAAGGGCGTTAAGCATCTATCTAGACCGCACGGCGGCATTTCGAAAATCTGAGGCTCTATTCCTATCCTTCAACCCATCCACTTTAGGACACAAGGTGTTGTCGACGACCATTGGTAGATGGTTGAGAGCCACCATAGCTAAAAGTTACGAATGCCAGTCCATCTCAGTTCCTAAGGGCATTACAGCCCACTCAACAAGGATTGCGGCAACATTAGCAGCATGGGCCACACGGGCTTCCATAGACGAAATTTGCAGAGCGGCAACCTGGGCTTCACCATCGCCCTTTCTCAGAAGTTATAAAATTGATGTCTATGCCTCAGCGGACGCTTCATTTGGCAGAAGAGTCCTGCAGAGGGTCCACAGAGTTTAGGAGTGGATTTCGATCCAGACGGAGTCCCCCCCTAAGGACAGGCCAAGCTTTGGTATGTCCCACTTCTGGATGCTCTGAACAGCTCATGGGAGAAAGGGCGTTGGTATTTACCTGATACGCCCGTTCTCTGTGAGCTGTGAAGAGCATCCAGCCCCACCCATTTCTTTCTGTCTGGTGGGGTTCCGTTAAGGTCAGGGATCTAGATTAGGTGATGAGTTCTGGACTTTGGCACTCAGTCTTCGCAAAACTGGGGGACGCTGGGGAGGTGTCCTGTGGAGGAGGAGGAGCATCCCGGAGTTTTAAGCCCAGCCTTTCCAGAAGAGACTGAAGCACCCCCCACTTCTGGATGCTCTTCACAGCTCACAGAGAATGGGCGTATCAGGTAAATGCCAACGCCCTTTCACACCAGTTCCCCTCTTCCCTCCACCAAACTAGCAAGATGCATATGTTGGGGACTGCTGCACCAGGGAGTGAGAGTGTTCCCATGAGGTGTGTTGAGGTTCAGGAATGGTGCAGTATGAGTTTGGGGCAGGGGTGCGTGAATGGCCAGTGTGGCAAAAGCATAGGTATTGGAAGAGGATACACTGGATGGGGCAGTTTTTGTGGGGTGGAGACAATAACTTGGTCCTCAACACCAATAAGACCAAGGAGAAATTATAGTGGACTATAGAAGGAACAGATCAGACATCCAGCCCTTGCTTATCTATGGAGACCAAGTGGAGCAAGGGGCCACTTTTAAATTTCTGGGTGTTACCATAAAAGAGGACCTGACCTGGGGTGCTCACATTTGCAGCACTGGTCAAAAGGGCCCAGCAGAGATTATACTACCTGAGACTTCTCAGAAAACAACAGCTGAATGAAAAACTGCTGGTGACCTACCTCTGCACCATAGGGAGTATCTTACTTACTGCCCCTCTGTATGGTCTGCCAATTGCACAGTGGCAGATAGGAAAGCACTCCAGAGGGTTAACGTCATTGTCCAGAAGATCATTAGTTGCTCTCTCCCCTCTTTGGAAGAACTTTATAGCTCCTGCTGCCTTAAGAAAATTCAAAACATTCTCAAAGGTCCATCTCATCCTGGGCACACTTTTTTTGAACTATTACCACCTGGCAGACGGTACAGGATAATAAAAACAAGGACAAATAGGCTGAAAAACAACTTCTATCCCAGCGCAGTAGCTCTTTTGAATTCTACTGTATAGTGCAGTGTTGGTGTGGTGTTACGGGTTTTTGGTTCAATGTGTGGAAGGTGAAGGATGTGTGTTTATGTTTATTTTCATGGTCATGATGTGCACTGAAGATGGTGTTTGATTTTGTTGTATGAGGTACAATGACAATAAAGTAAAGTAAACTTTACCCAAGCAACTTGCAACCTTCCCTGCTTGCTTCCCCATTGACTTTCTGTCTGCAAGCTTGTCACAAACAAAGTCAATGGGGAAGCTGGCAGGAGGTCAGAAATAGTTCCTGCCCAACTGCTTTTGTGCCTGCCTGTGGTCATTCTGTTGATCTGTTTAGATAAGTATACATCTCTGAAACAATGACACAATTGAAAGAATGATCCAATGAGTCACAGGTTATCTAGTATTATTACAGTTTTACTTATCTAATATTCTCATTTACAAGTGGCACGTAGATATCACTAAAAGGATGTCAGAAAGCCATCCTTTTATTACATCTAACATCTTTGTAATATTCAGGCATATAAGTATGTTTGCTACAAGGAGCAGTTAGGATTTGGGAGTGGAAATCTCATGTAATCACATAGTTGATTCTCATCAGATTAGAGTACCATCGTATTGTGGCTTATGGCTCAACATATCAAAACTTGGCCGTTGTCTTAGTGTGTTGCCAGGATCAGGCAGTTAAATTATAATATGATTTATTTTGGGGGGCACATAAGTTATGTTAACATAGCAATTTTGTTCTGAAGCTTTACCATGTAGTATAAACTGAGCTGTTCAGTGAAAGCAAGTATGCTGTTTTACTCCAAGGTTTAATACTTAGCTGGATGTAGATCTGAAATACTCAAATAACTGGTCCAAAGCAGTTCATGCAAAGAAGCTGCCTGTTGCATCTCTGCACGAGGCACAAGGCAGACCAAGGTTCCTTCTAGTCAGATGGCATTCCCAGAACTGTGAGTTATACAGGTGGGTGGACTTCTTTGAACATTTGCCTTCTGAACGTTCCAATTCAGTTTTAGTTGAACTTTTCTGGGCAAAAGATTGAAGTTTTTTTTTTATTTTTTATGTTGATATATTTCAAGATGTATTTTTACTGTTTGGAATTAAACAGCACGTGTTTTTTTTTAAAAGTAAAATAAAATGAAACAACTCACCAAACCCTTGAAAATAAAGATGCCATTTAACTTTGGGCACGCAGAACTGTTCGCACAACCTTTCACACAAGACAGAGAAGCACGCGTGACCCTTTCATGGCCAACTAGCCCTTGGGAGTTGCGGCATTTTCATGAGAACATGACCTCACAGTGCCCCAAGAGAATGAGATGAAAAGGAGCCCTTTGTGAAGTGATTCACTTTACCCCTACTGCTCCTGCCGCAGCCCAGCGCTCCGCATATGGTAGGTGGCTGCATCTGGTAAAAGAAATTATTCTGCCTGGGAGGGGGGAATGAAGTCATCTGTTCCATCAGCTTGTAACACTGAACTAATTAACAGACAATCAGCATTGATTGAGACAGCTGCATGCTCTGGGGAGCGATTGGGAACACACATCTTTGCAGAACTATTGTTTATTGCTCTCAGGGCAAGGCGCTGAATCTACGCCTTGCTTGCCTGGATTGGAGGTTTCTGAATGGCCTCGGAGTTTTATGCACCTGATATGTCCATCCAGCATTTGAAAACCTGCTTACTGGCTGTGTTTATGGAGAACTTCTGTATATCTCTATGGACATAAAATAAGAATTTTTTCTGGGCTGCAGAGTCTGGTTACTGCATGTCATCTGTTTGCCCATAATTATAAATCTGTGTGTGTGTGTGTGTGTGTTTGCACAGATGAAGGTAGAGAAAAAGGAACCTTCTTTTAAAGGCTAGGGCATACATAAACAGATTTATCCAGTAGCTTCTAAAATGAGCAATAAAACCTCAAGCAGTCATTAAGTCCCAACATTCTGGGTTACTTTTTGCTTACATTTTAAATTTGCTGATTTTATTTACTTATTTATATAGCTGCACATCTTTCAACCATCTTTGGGCAGGTCCCAATCAAAGATTAAAAGACATATAAAATGATATTAAAACTATAACACTAAGCTGATTAAAACATTAAAACAAAAACCTGGCACTGCATCAAATTTCTAATGTGTGATTATTATCTGGGTTTCTCCCAGCTCTTAGGGGAAAAGCCAGTTTTCAAAGCCACTGTAATTTCAAACCGTTGCTAAGGCTAAAAGAATTGCTAAGGCTGAACTTCAGGCGGAGGAGTGTTCAATAGGGCAGAAGCTACCATGAAAAGGGCATGCTTCCTATCTTTGGGACTGGGAGTACGCCTACCCTACTTGACCTGATAGGACAGGTAGATGTCCTTAGGGAAAGGCAGTCCTGTAGATAGCCTTTGCCATATATAAAAGTGATGACCAGCACCTTGAATTGCAGTTGGAAAGAAACGAAGCCACTGCAGCTTGTGCAACAGAGTTGTTACACAGGGAAACTAGGGACCACCATTACTGTGTGTATAACTGACCTTCTATAACCTTTTGGACCAGGTGAAGTTTCTGGATGATCTTCAAGAGCAGTCCTACGTAGAGCACATTGCAGTAATCTAGATGGATCTGGTTGATCACCTACTCATTACTCTCCCATGGGAATCAATGGCTATTCCTCTGAATGGCAATGTGACTGCCTCTAAAAGCCATCTGCTGGGAGACTAGTGATCTTCCTTGGTCAGTTGGTTGGCCACTGTGAGGAAAAATGGCTGTCCTAGATGGGTCAGAGATCCAATCCAGCAAGACAATTCTTATGTTCTTGGCAGGATGACTTAGGGTCTACCCAGTTGCCTATTCCTGTAGAAGTCAAAACAAGCTTGCAGGTTATTTCTCAAAATGCTAAGCAGATGTAAGTGTATTTAGCTTCAGCAAGATTGCTGCACTGTGGCCTCTAGGCAGTGCTACGGTTCTTTAACAGAAGAGGCACTTTTGGTTTGGCAGAGATATATTTAAGTTACTAGTCTGTAGTATGTTGAAGATAACTTGCAAGGGTGGTCTACGTCAGAGGTGGGATGCTACCGGTTCGGCTCGGTTCTGCCGAGCTGGTTTCGCCGAACATCAGCTGAGATTGAACTGGGTCTCCCAGACGATCTGCTGTTGGGCCCACCCGCCTGGGCTTCCATACTGACCTTTATTTCCTGCTTTTGAAGCGCAGCTGCTTTGCGCAGAATAGCAGATTGCTGCGCGTCAGCTGTTGAAGACACAGGGAGCGTGCAGGATTGCAGGAGGTGAGTAGGAAAGCCTCTGCATGTGCGCAAAGCGTGCATTTGGTGCGTGCGTGCAAAGTGTGTGCATGAATTCTCAAATTCTATGTTGAACATTTCTTTACTTATTATATATTTTCATCTAAATAATTGCTTATTTTGTCCCAATATTTTTACACCTGTCCCAACAGAACGTAATGTGCCATAATAAAAACAATACATTCAAATAATATAAAACTGTGCAATCTCATCTGAGATGGGGAAGGGAAGTAAGAACAAAACAGAAACTATTCATCTGGTTTCATACAGGGAAGGCCTGGGGTAAAGAAAGAGGTTTTCAACAGGTGCCTATAAGATCTAATGGAGGTGCCTCATAAATTTCAGGGAGGAGAGCATTCCAAAATGCAAGAGTCATTAGAGAGAAGATCTTCCCATGAGTAATCTCAGGATGACACTCTGTGGTTCTCAGCAAACATGGCAGGGCCATCTCTGATAAACTTAGCATGAACCAGGGATGTAACAGCAAAGGCTGTCTTTCAGTATACCATTCCCAAACCTGTTTAGAGCAGTGGGCCCCCAACCTTTTGGGCACCGAGGACTGGTTCTGTGGAGAGAGGTTTTTCCACAGACTCGAGGGGGTGTAGATTCACGTGCTATCTGCATCCTGTGGATGGGGCTTTGCTTGTTTGCACGGCCCAGTTTCTGGCATGCTGTGGCCCAGTGCCAGCCTGCAGACCAGGGTTGGGGACCCTTGATTTAGATTTGACATAAAAAGTTGAACTAAACCTGAGTTAGTAGCTTCCTAACAATATATTGCTTCAGTGTAGATACAAAAAAAATCTTTTTTTTTGGTAGTTGCGAAGTCATATCCAATCCATCGGGCCCCCATGGACAATGTTCCTCCAGGCCTTCCTCTCCTCTGCCATCCCCGGAGTCCATTTAAGCTCATGCTGACTGCTTCAGTGACTTCCTCCAGCCACCTTATTCTCTGTCGTCCCCTTCTTCTTTTGCCCTCAATCTTTCCCAGCATTAGGCTATAAAATGTGTACAAGTGTCCATCTGATAACTTGGTTGCCACATATCACACCTAAATGCAACTTCCAGGCTGCGTACCAAGATAAGCCTCATTTAGAGTATATTACAGCAAACTAAACTTAAGGTTCTTCATTTTCCTTTCTGTCTGTCTGCTGCAAGAGACTAGCAGTTAGGGTGTCTGTGGCTGATCCTGTCCTAAAATCAAATCTGAACTTTTCTTTGAAGAGATTGAGGTAACCAATATCACCTAAAAGTTCTGTCATTAGATCTGGGTGTCAGGAGGTGGGGTTGCAAGTGTACATTGCTTGTGAATTGTTACGGATGGATCTATTTTTCCCCTGGCTGCTTTTTTATGTGTGGGTTTGAGTTTCTTGGTCTTTCTGTCAGCCACCTGGAGTCATTAACTTGAGATGGGTAGCCATGTTAAATAAATGAATAAATACAGACTTAATCATCTTGGCCCCAGAAACAGGTATTTGCAACCAGGTAGAATTTAGTGTAATCCTCTGGGTCCAAAGAGAACTTAGGAACAGGTGGCCAACTGATTTCTTTTTTTTAAAAAATGATCACAATAGGCTCTTTGCTGCTCTAGAGCGCTCTGTTGAAAACTCAGCAGGGAATATAAATATTCTTGTGGCCTTCACTTCAACACTGGCATCACTTGTGAGCAGTAATATGTCTGACTGGTACCCTACAACACTTGAACTTTACAGCTTCTGGGAAAACCAAGGAGAGCCATAGGCTTCAGAGTGTTGTACAGGGTACTTTGATTTGATCCTATCACTGTTCCTGAGTTGTTGTTTTTAATTTCCTAGATTAACAAGGGACTTCACATCAGCTTCTCTAGTTCTGACCTCTGGAAATTCTTCCAGAATACCGAAGAATTAATCAAATTTCAAATATCCTCTATATGTTTAATTTGTTACTAGCCTTATGACAATGGAGCAACAGTGCCTCCCCTCCCATTCAAATCCTCACATCCTAAAATAGAACTGAATTGAGGGTGTGTCCTGACCTTGGTTTATGTGTTTACCCAATGCAGTTTGAGATGGATCCATCACTTTCATTGACCTGGTGGGCCCTGGTAGAACTGAATGAATGTTGAAATCCACACAATCACACTTGAGATAATCTTGGTTAGGAGGCTGTTTGGCAACATGGTGGGCTAGTATGAACCTATTGTAAAAACTCTAAACTGGAAATGAGATTGTAATCTTTTTCTAATTTTAACAGATTTATCCATTTAGTTATTTTTTTTAAAGTAAACCTTAAAAAAACCCATGCTAATTAGGAAGAAAAAATGCAAAATCCACTGTCTAATCATAGCATCTATGACAATTTGCCATGACCGCAATTGCGCTGCCCTCAGCGCCTGGGGCTGAGGCCCTGGCACTGGAATTAACATGAGATAGGGCCAAAGCCCAGATCTCCAATAGAGATGTCGGCTCTACTGGATACCCGGGAGCACTCATCGAAAAGGAACTGTCTCCAATCCATAGAAATTGCTGTAAAATTGTTATACTGTGCAAGAGAAGCTCAGACACATCCAGCCCCAACAATGACTGAGTCAAAAGCTGGGTAACCACGGCAACAGAGGTGGGTCTAAACAGCTTGGCAGACTCAGTCCGATGACGAAGGAGGTAGAGTTTACCCAGTCGTGGACTCTAGCAGCAGCATAATGGAGAAAATGCAAAATCCATTGTCCAACCATAGAATCTATGACAATTTGCTATGACCAACTTGCTGCAGCCAACTCATCACAGCCAGCTAGCTGTAGGACAACTTGCCACTGACAAGAGTTACACTAATATTGAAGAAATGGTAGAATAGAATCATTAAAAAAAGGTATGACAAAGAAGGGACAAAGTGAAATGTAAATGACAAAAAATAAAATATTTTTTAATTATTTGTAATAATTAGAATCAAATTGTTGAGCGAGTTGGCCAACGAGTTGGCCCACAGCAAGTTGGCTGTGGCAAATTATCTTGTGGCAAGATGGCCGCGGTGAGTTGTCCTATTCCACCAACCAGATACGCATAAGATTGCAGGCCATCATCTCAGATCTCTATCTGGCAAGAGAAAAGAAAGAAAAAGAAAAAAAACTGCAGCCCAAATTGAATGATGAGATCTGCATGAAGAATTGCACATGGATTAGTTTCAACTAGGTTCATTCATTATTAGTTTGCAATGGGAATCTAATGGTTAATCTGCCAATAATTAAGCAGATTTGGCTCCAGTTGTAGTTGAGATGCATGGGCTTCTAAGTATAGTCACTCTGATTTTGATTCTGATTCTGATTTTTAAAAAAATCAGTTTTAGTGCTTTTCAGTTGGTTTTCTTCATGAAAAATCCATATTTTACAGTGTGATTGGTGGGAGCTATATATTTTGGTCTTGTGCTTTCTAACAGATTGCTTGATAATGTGTTGTTGAAAGCCTTATGCCTAGGTATTAACCATATTGGTTTCTGATAAGTATGTACAGACACAGACACACACACATACACATTTTCTTTTTGGCTGCTTGACTCTGGGATGAGTTTCAAGATTTGTTTTCCCAACTGTTAAGCATTTTGTTCTTTTTCTTTTAATTTTCTATTTCAACTGTATTAACTATATTTTTTATATTCAGCAGAAGAGTAGAATTTTCGGAGTATTTTATGGTACTCTGGGATATCAAGAGGCTATCGGATTGCCTCTTTCTGCCCTTTCCATTAATTGGGCTTATTCACGAAGTACTGTATGTGGATGTAGGATTATAAGCTAACAATGTAGAATGAATTTAAATGAAATATTTCAGAAAAAAATGTTTAAGATTTCTGTTCCTATCGTCTTGCAGCAGAAAACTTTATTTTATACAACCTGCAGGGTTTTGTTAGATCTTCCTGCCCCCACTCTAGTCTTCGTGCTAGTTAACAAAAGGTTAAATGATAAAAAGTTACGTGTGGGAACTACACGAACTAGGCTAAATGTACTTAGATTTTCACTGTAGTAGCAGGGAGGTTTTGAATCAACTTAGGGTAATCAGGGATAAGATTGCAAATGTATGTTATACATCAATTGGATTTTACCTAAAGTCCATCAAATTACAGATCAAATTACCGTATTTGCCGGCGTATAAGACGACTGGGCGTATAAGACGAGCCCCCAACATTTCCACTCAAAATATAGTTTTTGTTATATACTCGCCGTATAAGACGACCCCCCACTTGGAGGCATGCTTTTCAAGGCAAAAAGTCGTCTCATACGCCGGCAAATACGGTAAGTTGTAACACTTGGGGTATTCTGGATATAATTCTTGATTGACACCCCCAACCCCTTTCCCCAAACTTACAAAGCCACCAAAATGCTTTAGAGAGGCAGCTTCGCCTTTCTCAGGCTGGCACTCAATTCCTCTCCTTTCTTTGTGACAGCCCCGCGTGCGTGCCATCGGGACTCCAAGGGTGGGGGATGGACAGCTGCCAACTCTCTCTCTCTCTCTCTCTCTGTGTGTGTGTGTGGTGTGTAGAGGGTAATTCGCTATCTCTGGCCTCCGCCGGTTTTAAAGTCGCTTGGCCGGTTCCTGCGCAGGCGCGCTGGCCGGGAGACGCGGCGCCGTGTGGAAGCTCGGTGCAGGGGAGGCAGATCTTTCTCTCTTAAGCGGGAAGGGGAGGAGGGGACAAGAGGAGGGACGGGACGGGACAGGGGCGGGAGGAGGGCGCCGCCTTCTTCCACCGCCCACGGACCCTTTTCTTCCCAAGGGGACCCTGGAAAGCAGCTCGGGAGCCGGGTGGCCCTGCCCAGCGGGGTCCCATCAGGAACTTCCTGAGGACACCCCCCCGCCCCAAGCACAGCCCTCCGGTCTTTCAAAGAGGGAGGGAGAAGCGGAGGAGCAAATTGCCGCCCCGCCCCGCTGCCCAGAAGGAGGGGCGCCACAGTCCACCCCACCACCTTCTCCCCCCACTCCCGGGCCATTACGCGGCTCGGGCTGGCTGGCGAGCGGCCCCACCAGAGACCCTCCGGCTCCACCCCACCACACCTCCAGATTGGCCTCGCAGCGCCCGAGCCGGGCGGAGGGTGGGTGGGTGGGTGGGAGGAGGAGGAAGAGAGACTCCGGCTGGGCTTGAAGGGGCTTCGCAAGTTGCGGAGCTCCGCCCGTCGCTCTTGCACCGAGTGACAATGTTTTACCGGCGATAAGACGACCCCCCACTTGGAGGCATGTTTTTAGGGCAAAAAAGTCGTCTTATACGCCGGCAAATACGGTAATTGCATGCAGCTATAAAATAGCATATTTTTCTATATCCTATGAGTATCTTCTTGGGTTTGGATGACTTCAGATCCACCCAGTGCCCATTCAGTTGTAACATCCCATCTTTAATTGAACCAGAAGACATAGCCTCTGTCCACTTACTTCTCCCCTGGATCTCTGAGAAGCTGCAGAAGAACAGAAATGTTACATTAATGTACTTGTTTCAAAGCAATCTACAGCTCTGTGTGAACCTAAAAAATCTCCAAGGATCTACTTGTTTCAGTTAATTTTCTGCAAGGCTACTTATTTTACTGCCCTATTTCACACAACTCTTCAAAACCTACAAATGCCATTCAACTATTTCTTTTTCTGAATAGTTAAATGGATTTACTTACAGACCATTGCGAAAATGTAATGTTGGTGTTCTACAAGTGTTAGGAATGCACACAACCAAACCAGGAAGAATTGATCTCAATTTTAATCAAGAGATCCATTGTTGGTGTTCTCTCTACGAAATAAATTCCTATCATGTGCCTTTTCACTTCTATTAACCATTGTTAAAATGTACTTGATTCTTTGTTTATTATGGATTTGTAGTAAGAATTTGGTTAAGGAACTTGGGTAGGCAAGGACCCTTTTCAGCTTTTATTGTAATTAATGTTGCAAATAGTGAAGTAGTGGGAAGGAGGAATGTTGTGGGAAGAGCATGCATGAATGATGAAATTAGTCTCTTTTGTATTTGCTCTATTTTTTTGTATCCTTATAAATATTGTATGATGTGTGATTCATATATGAAATCCTGGAGCAAAGGAAATTCTGCCTGGTTTGGAATCTTAACCATTGTCTAATTTTATCTGAAATCTCTGCCTCTTTAGTTTGGTTCATTTGAAAGCTTTTAATTTTGTTAATTTCTTTTTGTAATGGAAAAACCAGAAGTGACTTTTTGGAGCAAATGGCCCTAGCAGCTTGCTTGCATTCTCTCTCACTAGTGAGTTGTTTTTCTCACTTCTCATGAACGTCAGATTTATTCACATTGAAAGGAAATCGATCACAGGTAAAGAAAAATCTACGGGCAAATCCTCCCCCAAGGTACATAACACAACTTCTATTGACTTCATGGAGATGCAGTGCACATACTTCAATTTAGTACTTAAATAGAGCGAACAGCGATATGAGAAAAGCATTGTATAGCGATGCAGAAATAGAAGCAGAATGGAATGCCAATACTTGTTCTGTATAAAAGGTAGCATCATTCATTGGGTACATGTGGAAGACATGGAGATGACATTCTCTCAAATATGTTTTCACGTCTGCTTTTTTGGTGCATAAAATAAACCAAGCATATCGGAAATAAGATGGCAGATTCATTAACATAACCACTGAAGGATACACGGATGTCTCTTGAGAAGTTTTGTTCTTGCATTTTTTAAATTCTAGATTGGCGTGTGAGAACCCATAATTCAGATGTAAAATAGGCTTCTTTAGCTTGGTGCTCAAATCATAACATTTAATTATGATAATGATTAAAAGTTATTTCATTAACTAGGGATGGTTTTATGAATTTGTTCAGCACTATGAAATTGAAAAATCATAATGTTTAATTTCTGGTTTGGCATAAATGGATGTTGACGTACAGCACATATGGAAGATCAAATAATGCTTGGTCAGGAGGGATGCTACATATTAGAATGTTTAGTATTGGGAAGATATTGTTATGTTGTTATAAAAACACATCTTTAGTTCCAAAGCCTTCTAACGTTTTAAAGCCAAAGACAATGGCAGTCTTTTGGTGGCCAAAGAACATATTTTTGGGGAAGTGCAAAGAGTGCTTGGTGGGAATATGCAAAGGAAAAGTGACAGCATCATGCATGTGGGAAAAGTGGTGATTTTTGGTTATGGCAGTTAGAGGCGTGCCACAATTGGCTCTCATTACAATTAGCAGGGATGCCGAATGTGGCATGGGTATGACTAAAGCAGTTAAGCCAGTGCAGATCTTTCATGTCTCCTTAAAAAGCATTATGTGAAAACTTCACTTGACCAAAATCATGGTTGGCAATGGAGGTCAGTAGCTGTGGGCAATAAAAAAATGTTACTATCTCCATCTGGAGATAACAATGACGTGTGGAAAAGAGATGTAACTATTGTAGATGAAAGTTAGTGGACGAAATGAAAGAAAAATAGATGCGTGTCTCTGAAACTTAACATATAAAACTGGATGAAGAGAAAATATGTGTTAGATCTGAATGAAGATGACCTCATCTGAATGGAATGGAGTTATTGATGTAGCAGAAAATTAAAATATAGACATAATTGTGAATGAAAGGGCTAAAAATTGAGGAACGTTATGGTGTCATCAAGGTAATTGTGGGTGTGTATGAAAGTAGGAACCTAGGTTTGGTATAGTTATATCTTGTGCTCTAGGGAAAATACAGGTAATCCTTGACTTACGACCACAATTGAAGCTAAGCAAGATATTTGCTAAGCAAGATATTTGTTAACTGAATTTTGCCCCATTTTCCAACCTTTTTGCCACAGTTGTTAAGTGAATCTCTGCAGTTGTTAAGTTAGTAACATGATTGTTAATTGAATCTGACTTTCCCATTGACTTTGCTTGTCAAAAAGTGACAAAAGGGGATGACATGACCCCGGGACACTTCAATCATCATAAATATGAGTCAGTTGCCAAGCATCCAAATTTTGATCATGTGACCATGGGGATGCTGCAACGGTTGTGTGATAAATAAGTCATAAGTCACTTTTTTCTATGCTGTTGTGACTTTGGTCACTAAACGGAGTGTTGTAAGTCAAGGACTACCTGTATAGCAAAACAATGGCAAGTTTAAAGAAATATAACTGCTAATACTGTGTTTTCCCAAAAATAAGATCCTGTCTTATATTTTTTGCCACCAAAAAGGGCACCAGGTCTTATTTTGTGGGGGATGTCATCCACTGATTAACCTCACTTGCATACGTCGCCCCTGGCCTACTTTCCGCTATCAGAGGCCTTCAGGAGCTTCTTCTGTGGCTGAAGGCCTCTGGAGCCGATAACAGAGCTCTGGATCGATCTAGAGCAGGGGTGTCCAACCTTGGCAACTTTAAGACTTGTGGACTTCAACTCCCAGAATTCCTCAGCCAGCTTTGCTGGCTGAGGAATTCTGGGAGTTGAAGTCCACAAGTCTTAAAGTTGCCAAGGTTGGACACCCCTGATCTAGAGCTTTGTTATCAGCTACAGAGGCCTTCAGGAAAGCGTGACCAGCCTTGCCGGTGTCAGGGTGTGTGAGGCCTGGCTTCAACTGTCCAAAAATAAATAGTAGGGCAGCTCTACCATCCCCATCCCCACCCTAGCTTAATTTTTACCCGTCCACTCTGGAGTGGGCGGGATCTTAGTTAAGGCTTATTTTGGGGGTAGGGCTTATATTGGGTTCATGTATAAGAATCAAGCTAGGACTTAACTTTTGGGGGGTAGGTCATATTTTTGGGGAAACGGTAGAAATATAGGGAGTACAATGTAGTCTGTGATGAGGAATGAACTTCCTTGAACTATGGAAAAAGCTATCTAAGAACGTGCTTCTTACTTTGTTTTATGGAAGTTAGAGTTGGCTATGTCAGGAGCAAAATAAAATCAGCCAAATGTAGCGAAACCATGATGGCTATTGTAGGCGCTCTGCTTTAATTTGCTTACCCCAGAGCCTAAAGTGCAATAGTCAGGAAAATGGAGATGAGATGTGAAATGGAATGTGCCATTGGTGATATTCTACCGATTCAGCTGAACCAGTAGCTCTGAGGATCATCTGTGAGTGAACCGGTTCACTCCGACAATCAGTTGCTGGGCCCTCTGCCCCGGCTCTATACTGACCTTTATTTCCTGCTTTTCAACCTCAGCGGCTTCGCTCTGCTGTTTTACACACAGGGCTTGCAGCAGAAAGTGAGTTGCAAACGCTGTGCGTGTGCAAATCACATGTTTGGTGCGTGCGTGCGCAAAGCATGTGCTCACACCGAACCAGTAGGAAATTTTTTTTGAAACCCACCACTGGTGCATGGCCCATGGCTTCCTTTTGATGCTGCTTGCTTCCTCTCCCCCGCCACCCCAATTCCACTCTGATAGACTGATTGTCATGCAGTTGGACCTCGGTAACTTCCTTTCTGATCTCATCTTTTTTCCTAGTGATGATGCCAGACAGTACCAATAGATCTTATTCATTTAGTAAAAAATGAAATTAATATAGTCAGAGAGATGTTACAAGTTCTAAGTATAGACTGCGTAGATCAGGAAAAAGGGCTTTTCGGTAAGAGTGAATTGAGAAGGAAACACTGATTGAGTCTTATTTCAAATTCTTGAAAACCCTGAAAAATCAAGGAACATGATACCTTTGTGTTATTCATGATAGTTAAAAGATGAATAAATAAAGTCGTTTCAGTACTCTTCAGGGAAATGCTTGCAGCAGATGTAATTTCTCATTCTCAGTATCTAAATTTCCTTTCTTCAAAACAACAAAAAAGGAACTTTACAGAGGCCACTTATAACTTTTGGGGAGGGATTGGTAATCAGACATTTAAAAGAAGTAATGACTTTAATGGGGGATATAAAATACTTTCATTAATTGATTTTTTGCTTAACAGTTTAAACGAATATTTTGTCTTTTTTTTTCATGATAGCGAGAACTTGATGCAACGGCAACAGTGTTGGCTAACCGACAAGATGAAAGTGAACAATCAAGAAAGAAACTTATTGAACAAAGCCGTGAGTTCAAGAAAAACACTCCAGAAGTAAGTTGCAATATAATACAGATTTTGAGCTGTTTTCCATAGCATGAAATCAACTTTTTCCCATCTGTTGAAATTAGCTGTAATAGCTTGTTCTTCCAGGTTATTTCTTGGACTTCTGGCAAATGGAATCTCTCTTTTTCTCTCTCTATATAAGAATCTTTAAGTGTCTGGCTTTATACCCTGGATGTGTTAGGATTTACCAAAAAGATTACATAGCATCACTTACTATGCAGAATTCTTAAAAAAAACTATCATTTCATCAAACTAATTAGGAGCACAATAAAATAGAATGCCCCTTAAATTTGGCAGTTTCATAATGTTAAGAAATTACTTCAGATTACTGTAACTATTAAATATATGTATATGTAAGAAAACTCTGGGCATGCTGAAATGAATATGTCAATAATTTTCAATGTCATAATTTTTCAATTAAGACTTTTAAAATGTAAAAGAGATTATGCTGCATGGAAATATCTCAACATTTCATGGAAGAATCCCAGAAACATTTTATTTTGAAAGAAGCATTTATACCATATTTAAATGTGCTGTATAATTATTTTTTCTTAAATGTTAATTTAAGTGGTTTTGGCTATTGGAAAGCTGTCAGGATCTTTTTTTAATACATTATATAAAGCTAAGTAGGCATACTTTTTTAGTTTTCCTTATTTAAATATAGATCCATTTAACATTTTAAATGAGCTTCCCACCCTGTGCTTCCTCATACGTTGGTTTCCATCCATTCCACTTATCATAGATAATATCCTATCTAGTTTCAGTTTATGATATCAGAAAAATAATTCCAATTCTGGAAATCTCAAACCTTATTTCTGTTTCTCTGAATAATTTCTCCATATTCAGAGTATTTATATCCATTTGACATCAAGTTCTTCTCATTTGCTGCTATTAAAAAGAGAGCATTTAATGCAGTCAATGTCTAGAATAATTAGCTTTTCTCAGATCCTGTGCCCAACACATGATATCAATGAGTGAATATTGATAAAGAGCTGTGGCCTGTAAGAACTGTACTAGGAAAAGCACCATGGGAACATCTCTCTCTCCCTCCCTCTCTCTCTCTCTCCCTCTCCCTCCCCCCACTCTCTCTCCTCCCTTCCAAGTACTGTTAAGGTGTGAGATCAATAGTATAATTTGGTAGTGTAAGATTCTCGCTTCTTTCCCCCTCTTTTCACTTAAGGGAGTATAACGCAGTGAGGACTAGAAATACTTTATAGGTAGTTCTCAATTTACAACTACAATTGGAACCAGAATTTCTGTTGCTAAGCAAGGCAGTTGTTAAATGAGTTATAAATGATTTTACAATCTTTTGTTGTTGTTGTTGTTAAGTGAATCACTGCAGTCCTTAAGTGAATCACTGCAGTTTTTAAGTGAATCCCAGAGTTGTTAACCAAATCTGGCTTCTCCTGTTGATTTTGATCAGAAGACAGCCGGGAAGGTCACAAATGGCAATCACATGACACTGCAGCCATCTTAAATACATGCCAAGTGCCAAGTGCCCAACTTTGGAACACTTGACTCTGGAAATGCTATGATATTTGTTGGTGCAAAGACTGTTCAAGAGTCACTTTTTTCAGTGACTACCTTAATTTTTTGGAGAGTTACTGTTCTTTGGATTCACTTGCTCTATCTAGACTAGATGTTTTGATTTGATATAAGGCATCTTCACATGCTAAAAGATCTGTTTATCTGGTAAAATGTTTGAATGCAGATGTGCATCCCACCAGGCTGAAGGTTGACTCAGCCTTCCATCCTTCCGAGGTAGGTAAAATGAGGACTCAGATTGTTGGGGGCAATATGCTAACTCTGTAAAACCGCTTAGAGAGGGCTGTAAAGCACTATGAAGTGGTACATAAGTCTAAGTGCTATTGCTATTCTGGGGTTTGATATAGATTCTGGAATTTCGAATGCTTCAAAATGATGGTCTTCGCTTAAGTGCATGGCTTCAATCAGTAAGGGTTCCCCCCCTTTAATTCTTCGTTATATGACACAGATGTTTATTAGACATGCTTCTAGGACAGGGGTCACCAACCTTTTGGACCTCAGGGACCACCAAACTCATAATTTTAAATCCCAGGTACCACTAATCGGTTCTGTGGGCATGGCCTAATTTATGGGTGTGGCTTGGTGGTCATGTGACTGGCTGGGTATGGCTTATATGTAAATATTATAAATATTTATATAAATATTGAATTTTTTATTTAAAAAAGAGCAACTATTACCCAAAATCAGGCAAAGCAGGCAGGCAGATTGAATTGCTCACAGAATCATTCAGTGATCTATCTATCTGCCATCAGCTAGCTCAGTCTGTCACATAAAATTTGCTTGCAAGCAAACTCACATTAACTCACAACACACCATGTATGTAAATATTGGTGTTTTTTTATAAAAAAGAGCAACTTTTACCCAAAATCAGGCAAAGCAGGCAGGCTGATTGAGTTGCTCACAGAATCATTCAGTGATCTATCTATCTGCCATTGGCTAGCTCAGTTTGTCACATAAAATTTGCTTGCCGTGAGTTTGCACTGAATAATAGAACCTTCAATCCTAAAGGAGGTTCGGCTCTGTTTAAAAGCAGAGCCGAAGATCTAAAGACTAGCTAGAAAGCAAGAAATCCAACCATTTCCTGCTTCCTAGCTAATCTAAATCTCCCGGCAGAGCAGAACAGCTGATGGTCGAAAAAAGAAAAAGGAAAAATAGCAATTTAGCAGGCAAGTTTGCTGTGTAAGGAGTGAGTGGGCGGGGAGGGTTCCCGTGGGCCATGTGGGCGGCCACAGCCTTGTGTTTCTGCGCAGCCTGGATTAATTACTTTGAGGGGTGCTCTGGGGGTGAGATTTCTCTGTGGCCCACCAAAATTTTCTTGCAGCCCACCGGTTGACAACCGCTGTTCTGGGACACTGGACAGTAACAAGCTAACATTTTTATTTTTTGTGGATCTTTGTGGATCAGAAGCATTTTTGAGAATGAAAGTGATTGTTAATGCTGGCCTTTTGTTGATGGTCAGATTGTTGCTGGCATTTTACTTATTTATTTAGTATGCAAATACTTATGTGTATGTAGGCTAACCATCTCATATACTTGATTTTGACCATCTCACAAGTAAAAAAAGAATAAAAAAACAGTAAAAACAACCAGAGTTAAAAACAACAAAAATAATATAAAACATAAAACTTTGCTTTGAGTTTTAATGTTTGCCATATCATTTTGAAAAGATCAGCTGGGACATGGAGGCTGGCAAGAGCTAGGGGAAGTTTTGCAGGCAAATTATGGAGCCATTATTTTAGGAATCTGGCATTGGTAAGAAGAATGAAAATAACATTATACTGGCATTCGAATTCCTTTCTTGCCATTTGAAGGTGGGATCTTTTATAAATTCCAGTATATCATTCTTTGATTTGCCTGTTATGGGAGCTAACTTTTGACATAAGTCTGTAGAAATGATTAAGCTATTTAGATCTCTTCTTCAGTAACACTCCCACACAAATACAGCACATCCACACAAGCTCCTGTTTGGAGAGTTTCAGTTGAGTTTTTTATGCTTAATTTGTCATGGCTTCACAACCATTTATCTATCGTTCTTGGGATGGACTATGTTGTTATGATTCAGAAGGCCTAAAATAAAATTAAAAAATCTACTTCCCACCCCTGCCACCCTTTTAAGGTTATCTAGAATCCAGCTCATTGTAAACCTTGTGCTTTTCATTTGATCACCTCCCCACCCATGTCAACTTCTGGAAATCACGTTTTTGACTTCATGAGTTTTGTCATTTATTTATTCGTTTATTTAAATCGATTGATATGGCTAGCCATCTGACTACCCATATGACTAATGTGACCTTGGGCAGCTGGGAAAGATTACACTATATAATTTGAATATATATATATATATATATATATATATATTCAAAATTTCTCTCTCTCTCTCTCTCTCTCTCTCTCTCTCTGTGTGTGTGTGTGTGTGTGTGTGAGTGTCTATACACACACAAATGCGTATACCAATGAAAATGTTTGTGATGTGTTGGATTAATTTAGGAACTAAAAATTAAAATAAATGGGAATGGTTTAAAACAACTACAGTTTGCTTGAAAATGTAGTTGCTGCATGCTTTGCAAAGATTAAGGCCATCACTCCAGGAGCAAGAACCGACAGGGCCATCTTGTGCTCTCTCAGGTGATTACAGGCATCAGTAAGAATTTTTATTGAGATAACCAAAGAAAAGATTAGTTCACCTGAAATATTTGCAAAGTCTGGCCTCTCTTTGTCACAATAACTTTTACAAAGAACTTTTAATAATTTCTATTAATGTTTAATCCGTATATCGAATAAACTGTATTTGGGGAGGACTAACCAATATTTAACAGCTTTGTATCCCCCTCCTTTAGGGAAACCATATTAAAAACATAACCAATCTTTAACATTCTAAAAAAAGTGCAAAAAGAAAATAAAGTAAAATAAAGTAAAAGACGGAAAGTTCTATAAAAATAGAAGTAGTACCAAAGTATTGATGAGTGTTTAATTGTTTTAATTATTTATATTACACAGAGTATAACGGTGAAGGTGGCTGGAGCACATTTAATAAATTGTACTAAAGTAGGAATGATATTGCCTGTTCAAGACTGGCAGGCAGAGATTTTAGGGAGCAGCTTTTCATTTTTTTACTTCTATCCTGGCACAGTCAATGTGTAATTATAACAAATTTTAAATGGAATAATATAACAATATTATTATTCCTTCTCCTCCCCAAGAAGAAATTTATCACCAGATAAGTGGAGAAGAAAAAAAGAGAAGTGGTTTTTATTTATCCTGGTTCTGTTAGAAAGTGAGATACATATGGGTGATCCTAGTGAACATGGCCATTGATGACATATTTTTGTTTTTCGATGCCTGCAAATATGCCAAATGTTTAATAAAATTAGTTGTACTTTGGCAATATCTCCAGCTTTAGAGCAAACAGATTAAAGTTGTTGTTTTTTAAGAATATTGTAGTCATTGCTATTTTAAAAGATAGCAAGTCTCTCTGAAATTCTAAATAGAAAAGTTACTATAAATGCTCATGGGAAGTAAAAGAGATCATTTTGAAGATTCTACTTTTGTAGATGCCACCAAACAAAATTCTTAATGGTATTTTATAAAATGTACAATGCTATAATTAAATGTTAATTTTCTTTAATCATCAGGTTAGCCTAGCACACCCCTGTTAGGGTGTTTTTCTGTTTTTCTATGGGTAGCAGTGAAAATGTGTGTGTCTTTAGCTTCCTTGAGATTCTCTTTGTAGCAGGCATCTAGCATTTGAGGAAAAAAAAAATTTGGTATGGATTTTGCCCATAGGTTAGAAATTAAGTGTCTCTTGGCTCCCAGCTTTCTGCCTGTTGCTGACCAAGATGCCAAAGAACCATCTTAAAATCTGTTGCAAGTAAATTGGTATTTAGAAGAACCCTAGAGCAGAGCCTCTACCTTACTCAAGTGTCAGTAGCAGTTACAGCCCTGAAATGTGTTTGTAGACTAGGGTGTTAAACTGCTTAAGAGATGAGAAAAATAGAGGAGTCAATTAGGCAGAATCTCTAGTTGGTACTCCTAGTAAATTCCTGTCATATCTTCTGGCTTGTAATCCTACCAGCTGTATAAGGAGTTTGCCTTCGGGAAGAGAAGCAGCAATACTAGCCACCTCTGGGTTTGTAACTGGGACAACCGCTCCTGCAAGAGAACCAACGTTTCTTGAAGCTAAGTTCTTGCTAGAGAAATATGGCACAGTTCTACAATGGTGATTTACTCAGATACTTTGACCACATAAGCATTAGATGTATGATATACAGGCATTGATTGCTACCATTGAGGATGGTTTCTGTGCCTTTAAATTTTCTTGTGCTTATCCTTGCCCTCCAGGTCCCCATCCCCCCCCACTTATTTTGGAAAACTTCTGGTACTCTATTCTGTTCAAGGACTAATCTAGCTGTAATGTCAGTTGCAGAAGCCAGAGGCCACCTCCCTCAATAATTTAACCCTGAAGTTGAGTTAATGATTGCTACCATAAGTATCCTCTGGTTGTTTTAATAGACCTTGTCAAGAGCAGTACTGAAATTTGCATCCTAGATTTGTTAAATATGTTTTTAGTTGATGTACAGTAGGCAAAACTCACTTTGAGTTTTGTGATATGAATAACTTGGGTATATATGTCCCTGGGTATGAGCAAACTGGAGTATAATAACATGTCCCCAGTATTTCCTTAACCAACTAATCCCTCTTAAAAATAATAATCAGCAACTATGGAATGCCAGATTTATTCTCCTAATCAGGACATTGCTACTCAAATCCACTTTCCTTTGGGTTCCTCATTAAGAAAGCAAGTACATCACATTATTTAAAGACCCAAGTGTTTTGTCCCCCTTTAATACAGTTTGACAAACCCCAATTGACACAAACATGTATTCTAAAACTTGCTGCTTACATTAGCATGATGAGTCACATGTTTAAGGAAAAGGGAAGTCTGGATAGGCAGGAAATGTTCAATTCTCTGTGTCTAAATCTGACTCAAGTCAAAAGCCAACTAATGGCTTTGGCACTGGCAAAATACTTGTTCACCTTTGTTTTTTCAGGAAACCTGACATAGAATTTAGATTACCTTTCTCCAGGTTCTCATTTACGTCTTTGTTAAGGAAATGCCACCATTCTTTAGAAGTTCAAAAAACAGCCTTGCTTTAATAGATTCTTTGGCAAATCTTTGTCCTGTTATAAATAAGTTGCCAACTTTTAAGGGAAATGTTATGAGTTGCCTTGCTGTTAGTCTTTCAGTATAATTGACAAACTATGGTGTTTCTAAACAAGGTCTTTCTAAGACCGTATAGTAGGTCCTGTTACATAATGATGATACCCTGCATTTGAGTTGTCTGCAGTTAGTAGCTTTAATGTAACAGTTAATTACTGAGTGTTCTGGCCTTTACAGGATTAAGCTGCCAGAAATCTAAAAAAGTGTTTGTGTGTGTAGCTTTAATTAAAATAAGGCATTTTGCTTTCCCAGCTGTGCAGTTCCTGTAGATCTGCATCCAAGCATTCTTTATTAATTTTGAAAACATAGTTGATCCTGATGATTTAGAGTCAGGTAGGCATTCTGAAGAGCTGAAATTGGCCATAGAGATGTGATTAGGAGAAATGCATTTGTAAATAACAATAAGGTGCTTTGTTCTGTCTGCATTTGTAAATAACAATAAGGTGCTTTGTTCTGTCTGCTATTGAAAATATCAGAAATGATAATTTGGAGGCTTAATAAAAACCAAGAAGCCATTTTTTTTCCTGTCTTTTTATTTCTTTGGAGTACACAGTACCAGAGGTGGAAACTGAATTGAATTTTTCTCAATATACAATACTTTATGTTCAAAGCAGATTTACATTATAGCTACAAATAAGTAATGAAAATGTTAACCAGTTAAATAGAACACTTACAACAATAGCTGTTTAAGGTTTTATCTGGATGCAGAATTCAGGTATGAAAACCCTTCTGCGTGGCAATTTTTAGACTTGGCTTTCTGAGAAATTTTAAATAATAAACAGTTCCCCTGAGAATTCAAGGACCTACCTCCAGGGAAATCTGTCACTATGATCTGTGTGAGTGGCTGTTCTTATTATGTCTCTTAATCTGCCTCTTCTAGGGATGGGTAGTTTGACTATCTTTCCCCCACACTTCCTTAGCTTAGCTGAAATGTCCCAGAATGGTTGATAATATAAAAGAGGCTTGTTTATTGAGTTTCCACTAAGCAATTGGTCTGCAGTTACAGACCAGAGAGAGGCTGTAATTGCTACTGCATACATATTTTGACCAAAACATGGAAGTGTAGAACATTGTATAATTGGGGCTGGGATTGTCTGCCATATTGTTTGCTCTAAAAATGCTTCAGAAGCCCAAATAAATTATTCTTTGCTATAGCGGTTAATAGGGACATAGTGGTGATCAGTAAAGTCAGAAATCAGAAAGGTGTCGATCAGAAAGGTCGGCAGTTTAGTGGTTCAAATCCCTAGCACTGCGTAATGGAGTGAGCTCCCGTTACTTGTCCCAGCTTCTGCCAACCTAGCAGTTCGAAAGCATGTAAAAATGCAAGTAGAAAAATAGGGACCCCTTCGGTGGGAAGGTAACAGTGTTCCATGCGCCTTCGGCGTTTAGTCGTGCCGGCCACATGACCACAGAGACGTCTTCAGACAGCGCTGGTTCTTCAGCTTTGTAACAAAGATGAGCACTGCCCCTTAGAGCCGGAAACGACTAGCATGTATGTGTGAGGGGAACATTTACCTTTACCTTTATAGTGGTTAATATCATCTATAACAGGGGTGTCAAACTCGTGGCATCACATCGTCATGTGACATATCATGACTTTTTCCCTTCGCTAAACTGGGGGTGAGGGTGGCCAGCGTATGACGCATCTGGGCCGTGAGTTTGACACTCCTGATTTATACCATGCCTAGCTGACAGTCCAGCTGATGTAAATTTGGTTCCTTCTCTGGCAATACTACCAAGTAGTGCTATAGGTAGCCTTGAAGTTTCATTGGTTTCATTATTACTCTTCTTTCTGACCTTGGAATATGTTTCCTGGATAAAATACAGGACAGTCTTTTAATAATCTATGGATCATGTTTTTCCTTGATGTTGAGTGTCAAATCCAGCTGTAATCTAAGGTAAATCATGGAGTATAATCAAGCAGTAAGTACATTTTGACCACAAACAGCTTCTAAATAATCTGGAAAAAGAAAAACCTGTGAGTTGATAAAAGACAAAAAATGAGCTCTTGAACAGACCAACTTTTTAATGTTTATAGAATTCTGATGGCCCACTGCTAACACCCAATTATCTTCTAAGGAATTGGAAATTTTGAACCATGAAGAAATTCTTCATGGCTTTTTTCTCCTTCCCCAGTAAGCTCATGATCTCATTCTCATAAGCTTAGAATTACCTAAGACACTTTTAGTAAATTTATATAATGGCTTAAATTTAGTTTTGTGTGTAAATTCTTTTTTTGTGTGTGCCATAGCAATAATTTATTTAAAGCACTTTTTTTTTTTACTATGTAGGCTTGTTTTATATAGTTCTTTTACCCCCAAACTATAACATTAAGTTTAAAAATGCATTAAAAATATTCAGTTGAAATATTGGACTGAATGCAGTAGGGAGGCAAATATATGTGTCCCAGGATAATGTTGAAAGATCCCATCTGGGTCAGTCACAGAGACCAGAGTTTCCCCTTCAGAGCTTGGAAGGCAAAACCTCTGGTCCTGCTGACTGACCCAGATTGTAGTCTAGATTTGTTTTTGCTCATTGTGATATAGTTGGAAAAGACTTTGGAATTAGAATTCTTATCACACTTTTTAAGAGAGAAAAGAATTATATTATTTTTATATTCTGACATTTATTGTAAACCAGAGACCCTCTTTGAGAGAGATGGGTAGCTCACAAAGTGAAAATAAAAAAAATAAATATTTATTATAATTTATATATGAATTACGTAGAATAGTCTATCCCTAACTTGGTACTATCCAGGTTTATTAGACTACAATTACATAATTTTTAACAAAAACACAGTATAAATATGTTTCATCTCTCTTAGGACTGCCTTCTAGTTCTTGCCATTATTCAATTAACTTTTGTCAGAAAGTGCTTATTCATATCAGATTTAATTCATATTTCAGTTTTTCATTACAGAAATTAGTACAAGACCCCATATTCACACATTTAATTTAATGGTACCCTAAGACTGTTGGAATGCAGAAACATTATTTTGCACTCTTGCTGCGAAGAGATTGGGGGAGGGGGAGAGGAATGAACATCAAGGTAAAGTGATTGTCTTCTGTATCTAATCTTTGGGTCAGTGACCATTTCACACTTGAAGGAAATGAACAGCCTCTAAGTACAGCACATGATATGTAACTTCTAATCATCTCCATCTCCAGAAGAAGACATTTCCTCCAGGACTCCGAACAAAGCAATGTATGCACCGCCACCCATTTTCATACAGATCCCTATTTTTTGATACATATTTCCCATTCACATCAATTTTGACCCATGCAGATTAGCCGGGGGTGGTGGTGGTTAATTTCCTTGCTTGGCGTTCCAAGAGAAAAGGATGACCTTATAGGTATACATGTGGCCCCCAACTTAAGACTATTGGTTTAACAATCATTCAGAGTTATGGTGCTGAAAAAAGTGATTTACAATGGTCTTTGCACTTACAACTGTTGTGGCATATTCACACTCACATGGATCAGAATTTGGATGCTTGCCAACTGGCATGTATATAAATCCTGAGCTCATGCGATCACCATTGGTGGCCTTCCCTGGAGGCTTCTGACAAGAGAGTTAATGGGGGAAGCCATGTTTACTAAACAATCATGTGATTTGCTTAATGATCATGGCAAAAAAAAAAAAGGTTGAAAAAATCTCATACAATTCACTTAATTCCCCCTTCACTTAGTGGTAGAAGTTCTGGTCTTAATTGTGGTTGTAAGTTGAGGACTAGCTGTATAACTGAAAAGTAAGCCATTCTTGTCTCTCTTGTTGCTGGGCTAGATAGAAGAAGCAAGGCTTTGAATTTTTCATGGGTTGGAGATTCTCCATGCCTGATGTTATAAGGAACAATGAATTAATGTATGTATTTGCAGATAAAAAGGATTTGATGAATTCATTTGCATGGCAGAAACATAAAATCTGAGTGTGGAACCCTCAGAAATTTTACTGTATCCTAAGATAGCAATTTGACTAAGAGGGCATACAATAATGAGTTGTTAGTAGTATCCAGAAGAACAATCACACTGCTGATAAAATAAAAGAGAATTTAGTGGGACATTAAAAAGTAAAATGTTTAAAGCAAGCAGAAAACCACCATCTACACCAGAAACTATACTCAAAGAGTCCATCCCAAATTACCCCATTTCTGTATTATATGACACCTGCCCCTTGAGAACGATTTACAATCAAATTAAAATGTATGGGAGAAGTAGAGAAACAATTTTTTTTAATGTGGAATTCTTTTTGAATTAACACATTTTAGTGTTGAATATATGGAAAAATAAAACTGAACTGCTATCCATCTATGTCTCCAGAGTGACAATAAATCACTTTCCCCCTTTTAAAATGTCTGGCTCCATAATTTATGTTTGCATAGGCCTTTAATAAATTCATAATAGGTGTTTTAGTTGGCAAGCATCATTCCAGGGATTAAGGACTTTTAAAAAATACTGTGCTTTTGTTCTTGACCATAATTAGGTGTGGAAAAATGTATATGTATTTTTACTAATCACAAAAAAATCATTTGATTTCTGTTTTACTTTTGCAGAAATGCTTGTGCACAGACCATTTTAAACAATAAATAACTTAAATTAAGTAGAATTATGACCGGTATTTTGTTAAACCTGAAGACGTTTAAAACAAGATCTGTATTTTGTGGCAGCAAAAAATTTATACAGCCATGGTTAAAACTGAATTTATGGCTGGGCCTGAACATCTGGTTTCCCTACCCAAAACATGCAGCTGATTTTTCTGTGTACTTCTTCCATAGGGTATATAGCCTCAGTGATGAGAAGAAATCATCCAATTTTCTAGTCAGGGCCTGGAGCAAATTTGTGTCTTTGTCAGAAGCAATTGTATAAATTTAAAATAGTTTGCATGAGCTTAGCAGATGCCAAACTAGTATCCTCAGATATACTGAATGATTTTGAAAAAAGAAAGACATCTCCAATTTAACCATATGAGCTGAAATAGATATTGGGTAGGTAGATTCTTTACTTTTTAGAAAATATCATGGCTAACAGTGTTTAGCTCGCTGATTCTTCACAGGAACAGACTTTGGGTGGAAGAGTATAAATGTGCATTTTATAATAGAGGCCAAGCAAGGAGGCTAGTACTGTAATTTATTTTTTCTGTTTTTGGGAAATCTTTAGCATATTGAAATATGGACTGTGGAGAGGAATAATCACAAGAATTGAGAAAGGCCTTTTTGTTTAAAAAGCAAAAACTACAGATAGTCCTTGGCTTATGTCCACAATTAAGCCCAAAATTTCTGTTGCTAACCAAAACAGTTAAGTGAGTTTTGCCCCATTATATGACCTTTCTTGCCATAGTTGTTAAAGGAATCACTGCAGTTGTTAAGTTAGTAATATGGTTAGTAATAAGTGAATCTGGCTTTCCCATTGACTTTGCTTGCGAGAAGGTTGCAAAAGTTGATCACGTGACCCCCGGGACACTGCAACCATCATACATATGAATCAGTTGCCAAGCCCATGAATTTTGATCACGTGATCATCACAGGTATTCTGCAATGGTCATAAGTGTGAATTGGTTTTAAGTCGCTTTTTTCAGTGCTGTTGTAACTTCAAAGAGTCACTAAATGAATAGTTGTAAGTCAAGGATTACCTGTACATTGTTTGATTTATTTCTGATGATTTATGGTTTGTTTTTTTTAGTTCTCTTTAATATTGTTGAGATTAAATGTAGAATAGATTTGCTTCTTAAGATTTTCTCTCAAAGCAAGTAGGCTGCCCTCTTGCCTTGTCCTGCAAATGCAGTCTTTAGTCCAGAAGAATTGTGCATTTCCACTTATTTTATGGAGTAGACAGGAACAAACTCTACTGTTATAAACTTAACCATTTGCTAAGAGCAATATCAAAGCAATATCAATATCATTTGTACATTGCATATTACCTTGATTGCATGTACTATTAGACTTAGACTAACTTTATTGTCACTTTGAATGTACACTAATTGGCATACGTTAAAATGAAATTTTGTTACATACAGCTCTCAAAGGGTCTCCACTTCTAATATACACTAGATAAACATGACAAAATAAATAAATACAAAGTTATGCATATGTCCACATATATTATATGACATGGAGAAAAAAACAGTTTAGTTTGGATATATACATGTACATGGCGAGAGAAACAAATCTTGCAAGTTTACCAGGCAGAGGGCAATAGGGAACAGAGCTGTTGTTATACAGCTCTATACAGAATTATGTAGCCTCCATATCAGGGAAGAGTACCCTCACAACATTTCCCTGAAGCTTTGGAGTAACATCACCAGAGATAACAATTCTATATTGTGCTCCACATGGGGCTACCCTTGTAGAGCATTCGGAAGCTCCAACTGGTGCAGCGTGTGGCTGAAACATATCTCTTTTTGAGTATTACAAAGAAGAAGCTGTATTTTGGCTAAGCTGGCCCATGGAGAACATTTGGTATATGATTTGAAGAGTTTGAAACTTACAACAATCCTTGTCTTACATATATTGCAGAGGGAAAATATGCATATGTTCTCTCTCTCTCTCTCTCTCTCTCTCTCTCTCTCACACACACACACACACACACACACACACACACACACACACACACACGTTTGTCAGTGCAGAAGGAGATCTCTGGTGTGTGTGTGGTCTCGGTCCCCCACCTCACCCCTGCAGCGTTTGGAATATTTAGTATTCCTGTGAAGAAATAATCATGCTTTTAAAAATAAAAGGGGAAAGAAAGTAAAGCTTTATTTAGCTGATTCTGAAACCAATTAGAAGATTGGATGTGCTTCCTGTTGTAAACACCCATTTAGACTGCTTAAAATAGATAGTATATACTTAACTGAGTGGAAGGATGCTTTCGCTTCCTGTGAATATGCTGAGGTAGTTTTACAACACTCCAAGAACCTTCTGTTTGGCCTAGGGATAAGAAGAAGCCTGAATATTGTCAGTAGCAAAATCATTCTTGCTTGGGATGAGGGTGCAGACATCTAGGCAAAGACATAGTTAACTACAAACAAAGTTTATTGCGTAATAAACTCTTCTTCTAAATCAGTTAATCTCCCCAGATACATATTTTGTACTAGGTTTAATGGTGCCTGTGAAGGAAGAGAACGATCATGAATAAGACACATACAACTTTTTACAGACTGAAGCCACACTATTCCATTGACCTCTAGGTTTATAAGAAACTGGGGTAATTATCATGTTAGTGTTTTTAAACTTGCATTGCTGGCTGGGGAATTCTGGGAGTTGAAATCCATACACATCTTAAATTTAACAAGCTTGAAAACACTTTGTTTATTAACTTCTGCAGCTATTTCATTATTACCAACATGATGGCAAAGCTTTCTTCAAAATAGGTTTATTAATATTTTAAATAGAGGATAAATGCAGTCAAGTGCAAAGTGGAGACATTGTCTTGTTATAGTGTGCAGAGTGATTCTTGGAGTGGATTAAAGTATACCCAGGTTCAGTTTAGATATAGGTGGTACTTATAAATCTTGGACTGCTGTCTTTAGAGTGCACATCTTTTTTGCTGGGTTAATGTAGATGGGCTGAATAAGACCTGTTACATCTTGTATGATGATATCCAGTTATACATCTCAACTCAAGGCAAACTAAGTTTTGCCGAAAATATCTTATCCTGGTGTCTGGAGGCATGGAGGTTCTGGATGGGATACAACTGGCTTCTGCTGAACCCTGGCAAGATTGAGTGGCTTTGAACTGTGGGGTCTGCTAATTCTAGGATTATGACATCTTTGGTGCTGGATGGGGTTTTCCTGCCCCAAACAGACCCAGTCTACAATTTGGGAATCCTTTTAAACTCATGGCTCCTGCTTGAAGGAGCTGGTGGCAGTTTATGCCTCTGAGATTAAAATTAATTTTCTTCTTTTGAGGTTTGGCCCTTAGGCAGTGCTTTAAATAAAGGCGGCTTAAGAAAGCTATCGACAAAGTCCAGTTACTGGATTTTTCACTGGGAAGCTTCTGCATTATAAATACACTCGAAACAAGAATATGGGGGTGTGGGCTTTCAATTTAATCTAACCCAAACCTATAATTTATCATCAATATTGAAATTTTGTAGGGCCTTTATATTAATTAATGTAAATGCATAATGCTTCAGCAGTCCTCTTTAGATTCTAAGTGCCTGTGCGCCTGTGGGTATAGTTCAATAGAGTCTTTTGAGCCATTTGATCCTTTGTTCCTTTTATAAGGATTCCAGGATGAGTCATATCTATCCCATCCTCAAGACATTTCTGGGCAGAGAGCTCAACTTCTATTTTTTGCTCCTCTTATCTGATAAGAACCCAAGAATATCTTCCCAGGTTCCTCAGTTCTGTGCCTCAGTATGTGCTATTCACATTACTTGTCCTTAAAGATTTAGATTTTTGTCTATTTAATTTCATTTTATCCTATTTTATCCTGTCACGAAAGTATTTTAATTTTTATATTTTTATATTTTATCTTCCATCCTTACTGTTTTTTATATAATATATCCTAGTTATACTTGTTCTCCTTTCTGTGGTTATGAGAGTCCAGTGATTTGGGTGACTCCTGTCCTTGCTGATTGGACTGAGTTTGTCAAAGCTGTCTAAGCTCCGCCTCTGTTGTTGGTTCCTCCCCAGCTTTTGACTCAGTCTCTCAGCCAGGATGGACATGTTTTTCAGCTCCACTTTCGGTTTTGCTTGGAGTGGAGTTTTTTTCTATTGCGTTTGCTTCTTTTCAACAGCAGAAGGAGGTCAGTGCCACAGGCCTTAGTTTCCCTGAGGGAACGGCCCAGACAACTCGACAAAAAAGGGTTTTTAACACCCTACGTAACGAGAAAAGCGCATATGGGTTTTTAACACCCTACCCAAGCTCAGCAGAGCTCTGGGGCTTCTGCCCCAAGTGCAGAGATCATGGCCGCGTGGTAGCGGTTCGCATGATTGGCAGGCAGGATCAGACTGCAAAACAGCTGATCGGCACTAAAATTGGCCATAAGTGCCAGTGCTGGGACAATGACTCAGTGCTGAGGCTGGAAATGGCATGGCACGCCTGCAGAGACCTCCTGGATCCAGGCCATCCAATTGGACCTAGTGAGGCTTCTTAGGGCGTGAAGTGGTAACAAAAGCCCACCCAAAAGCCTGAAGGAAAGGAGCTGGTAGGGCATGGTTGCAGCCCAGCGTTAGGCCTAGCCAGGCCTGCTTCAAGCCTGAGGAATGGTAAGAGAGATCTTCCTACAGGGGGACCTGCTGAGTGGGGGGGGCATTATTAGCAGCCATTACCTCCTCCCCCCTTTCTCTCTCTCCAGTGGCACATATATCCTTATCCTTCAGGTCAAGATGGCGGATGCACAGGCTCCAGGCAAGCCTCAAAAGGAAGGTGGTCACAGCCTCTCAAGTTCTAGAGGAACATCCAGGAGCAGAGATTCAAGAAAAGCCCCAGCTTCAAAAAACGCCTCAAAGACAGAGGACAAGGACGCCATGAGGCGTCAGAAAGCTCTAGAGAAGCAGCTCAAAAAACCCCAATGAGCTGCGGGTGGGCGGAGTCATAGGTCTCCTCCCCAGGCTGACTCAGCTTCAGTACAACAGGCCAGTGACCTGCAAGTAGAGCCTGGGCCTGCTCCTGGGTGTAGGCATCAGGTTCAGGCCTGGTTCCCAGATCACACCTTGGAGCCTACAGTCCTACAGTTAACTTCAGTAGGCAGAGGTTATGAAAGAGCTCGTACAAGTGGCATTTCAGGAAGAACCATGGGAGCAACCCCCAAACAGGCCCAGGCCTGGTATAGAGGCCACATTTACGCCTACAGCTGCAGGCCTTCGTCTTTCAGAGTCACCTGAACTGGAAGTGCCTGCTCATATGGACGCCATCATATCCAAGGCTGTCCAGAAGGGGGATAGTTGAGAGTCTCCAATTACTTAGGGCCTAGGATCAGTGGCATCTGAAAGATCTATTATCTCAGGGCCTGATCCAACTATTCAACATAGGATCAGGCCAATCTTACAGGACCCGGGTTCACCTGCTCCATCAGTGCACAGTCAGTCCTCTATGGCAACAGAAGAGGATCAGAGATCACTTCAGACAATTTTAGAGAGCATTCAGGAGGGTGACTTACTCACATCAATTGATCTGAATGAAGCTTATTTTCATATCTGGATATGTCAATCACGTAGATGTTTCCTGCATTTCTGCTGTTTTGGGAGACATTACTAATACAGGGCCATGCCATTTGGGCTATCCTCTGCACCTAGAGTTTTTATGAAGGTGTTGGCAGCCCTAGCAGTACATTTATGTGTTATCCCAGTACATGTGCAGTGTTACCTGGATGATATTTTAATCCAGTCATCCTCAGAACGCATGGCCCTGAGAGACATACAGACTACAGTCTTGTTGTTACAGGCCCATGGCTTCTCCATCAATTCTAAGAAAAATCATTTCTCCCCCACTACATGTTTATTGCATTTGGGGGCTAATATTGATAGTATCTTTTGCAGAGTTTTTCTTTCCCAGGATCGGCAGGAGAGTCTACAGGTCCTGGCAGGCAGGATTCAGAGAGAAGGGACCGTTTCTCTGGCCGCCCTCTCACAGCTTCTGGGGAAGATGGTGTCATGCATTTCCATTGTGTCTTGGGCATCTCTGCATTTGAGGACTCTCCAGTGATTCCTCTTGCCTTATCCAAAGGCAGATAGGAATCACTCCTTGTTTAAGGTCAGAGTTCCCAGATCGGTGATAAATTCATTCCGGTTGTGGCAATCCCAAGCGATTTGCAAAGGGCACCTCTTCAAGGAGTCTTTACAGCTCGTCATTACGACTGATGCCAGCCTCTTCAGATGGGGAGTGCATCTTCAATCCCAGATGGCACAAGGCCAGTGGCCAGGGCCAGAACAGGGAAGGAATATCAACTGGTTAGAGTTGAGAGCGGTCCGATTGGCCTTCAAAAACTTCAAAGTTTCAGTACAAGGAACTCACGTCCTAATTATGATGGACAATGTGGCCACCAAGGCCCACATAAACAGAAAGGAGGCACAAGGTCCAGGTCTCTGATGATAGAAGTGGAAAGCCTGGGCCACTGGGCGGAGAGAAATTTCTTGTCCATTTGGGAAGAGCACATTTCAGTTCTAGACAATGTGCAAGCGGACTGGCTCAGCCTTCCACAAATCGCATTTACGATGCTACCTGGAACGCTTTTAGCCAGTGGTGCCTTAAGGCTGGTCTTCATCCCATGGCAGTTTCCATAGCCAATATATTAAATTTCCTTCAGGATGGTCTGGATAGGGACTTTCAGCCAATACTCTTCGTCGGCAAGTAGCGGCCTTGTCTTCCCTTTGGGAGGTTGGGGTCCCTATCTCTCAATCCCACTATTTGTAGGTTTCTTAAGGCAGCATCTAATATTAGACCTCCAGTGGTACACAGATTCCCGACATGGGACCTGCCCAATGTGCTACAGTCTCTGACTCGGGCTCCCTTTGTGCCTCTTAGTTCTATTAGCCTACATATGTTGACCATTAAGGTGGCATCTTTAGTGACAATTACATTGAGGAGGATTTCAGAGCTGGCAGCTCTGTCAGTTAGGGAAGACTTCTGTATCTTCCACCCAGATAGGATAGTTCTCAGATTAGAACCTTTGTTCTTAAGATCAATTCATGGTTTCATAGACCTCAGGAGCTTACCCTGCCTAATTTCTGTCCTAACCCTACTCACGCCTTGGAACAGGCATGGCACGTTCACTGAGCATTGAAGATTTATATTCGACGAATGGCGGGTTTTTGTAGAACAAAGGCACTCTTTGTATCATTTCAACTGGCCACCTTGGGTGGTAAAGTCACACCATCCACAGTGGGCAGATGGATTCGTTCCTGCATCTCCAGAGCCTATGAAAATAGGTCTCTTCCGGTGCCTTGGGGTGTGACTGCCCACTCTACAAGAAGCATGGCTACGGCGGTGGCCTGGGCTACACAGGCACCTATTGAAGAAATCTGCAGGGCTGCTACGTGGTCTTCACCCTCTCCATTCATCTGACATTATCGGTTGGACGTATTCGCATTGGCAGATGTTGCGTTTGGCAGAAGGGTTCTGCAGAGTGTTCATGGGCAAAGGAATGAGCAGGACCGGACTTGAGCCCTCCCATGGACAATCCAGCTTTGATATGTCACTTGACCCTCATAACCACAGAAAGGAGAAGGAACATTGGTCTTACCTGAATGTTCTTTCTCTTTTTGTGGTGAGAGAGTCCAGGCCCACCCTAAGTACATCTGGTTGGGGGCGTGGAATGTGGGGAGCGATAATGTGTGCTTTTCTTGTTATATATGTAGGGACATGTCCGGTCTGTCATGTTTCTTTGCCGAAAGCTGGGGAGGAGCCAGCAACAGAGGCGGAGCTTAGACAGCTTTGACAGACTCAGTCCCAGTCAACGAAGACAGGAGTCACTGGACTCTCAGTCACTGGACTCTCTCACCACAGAAAGAGCAAGAACATTCAGGTAAGACCAATGTTCCGTACATGTGAATCGACATTTTCGTATGTTTTATGTCCCTCTTGTCTGCTCTTATGGCTATAATAAAATTATTGGATTTAATGTAGACATATTAATTGATCTTACATGCATCTTTAATCCTACTTAAATGTGGTAGATAAAAAGCTTTTCAGGGATGACTCTTTCCCAGGTTGTCACTCTCAATTAGTTTTTTATTTAGACAGCATGCAAAAACATTTTTGTTTTCCCAGTTTTTTAATTACTGCTAATGTTAATGCTTCAGATGCTTTTGTTTTATTGTATGGTTGAATTACTTGTTTGATCTTTTCATTTTACTTTCTATTTCTTTTATAGTTCTGTTTCTTACTAATCTGTTAGTTCTGGTAACTTAACTTGAATGCAGAAGATGATTGATATAAACTAATACATTAATATACTAAACAACCAGTGTTTCCAATTTAGAAAATCCAACTATTGACAGCATTTTTATCTTTTAAGATTAGATCATGGGGAAAAAAGTTGAACAGCTTTTAAAGAGAGTCTACATTCCATGAATATAGAGTGTAAATGGACAGTTTCCTTATATGATTAAATAGTATTTTGACTCAGTAAGCTAGTTTTGAAAGTCTTGGAACATTTTGTCTGCAATATTGAACAAACAAAAAAAATCTTCCTACACAGTTTGTTGAGAGCAGGGTGCAAGGGGAAGTCATCAAGGGAAGGCTAAAATATTATGATGAATTAGTAACTATATCAGGTATGTGAAAATTTGACCTATTTGACAGTCTGAAGTACACACTAGACTAGAACATTGCAGCCCTCAAGCAAATCCCTTTTTGAATATAATAAACATCTAAAATTTCCCACCCTACTGTAAATAGGATAGAGGTGCCTAGAGCACTCTGAATTTATCAGTGCTATTAAAAGAAAGTACAGAGTGCTGCAAATATAAGGACACATGCTTGAAAGATCACCTCTTAAGTAGCAATGTTAAACAACTCTATTCTAAGCTGGTAGTTTTAGAATGAGTGTGTATTTTGGTGTTGGATATTTGATCTTGAATTCTGCAGTCAACAAAAAGTGCTGTGAAGAAAGCCTATATCAACCTGTTTCCTGGGTGTTAACACTGCTAGAATGAGTTGTGCATTATTTGATAAATGCCTGTAGCATGTATCTTGATTGTTGCCTGTCTGTCTAGGCCAGTACGACCTAGCAGAAGGGCACTAATGGGGTGCTTCAGGGATGGACAAGATCTCATTCAGGGCAGGAGGATCCTTGTCTGATATAAAGTACGTGGTCCTTCTCCTAAAGATGGCCTGCTGGGCTTGGACCTGGAGATACTTGAAAATTATTGCTGCATAGTAAGCATCTCTTTCTTGTACTGGAGAGGATGATGGCTGATCAGCTTTATGTATTATTCTTTGAGGGGATGGATTGTCTGGACATATTCCAGTCAGATTTCAGAGTTAGTTAGCCTCTGAAACTTTCTTAGTCATTCTGACAGATTATCTTCTCTGAGGGAATGACTGGGAGACCACAACTCTGCTGGTCCTCCTCGATCTCTTGGTGGCTTTTGATAGCATTGACCACAATGTCATGTTACCTAGGGCTGTATGGAAGACATTGTTCTTCAGTGGTTACAGTTCTACTGTATTTCCATGGTCAACTGCAATCTTGAGCTTTGGGGATTTCTGTTCATTCCTGTAGCTGCAGGGATCCATTCTGCCACCCTTGTTGTTTTTTTAATATCTATGTAAAGCTGCTATGAGACATCCTTAGAAAGTTTAAAGTTGATTGTATGCTGATGATAAAGAGCTTTATTTTTCTCTCTCATCAGAGTTAGGGGAGGATTTTGGACCAGGGCTTTAATGGGCTTGAAGAGGGGCAAGTAGATTGGAGGTACTGTAAATGGACAGCATAAAAATTCAAAATTAGGTTTTTGATTCTGGATGGAGTTGCCTTTCCCCTGAAGGAACAAGGGAACAGGCTTCATGAAATCTGGGATTAATTTCTGTACTGAGCCTGAGTGATGCAGAATGCATTCTCCAGCTGTGCTTGGTCTGGCAGTTGTGACTGTTCCTGGAAAGGGATGGTGTGTCCTCTCAATTCTAGCCTTCCATTTAATTTTTTTCTCTTGGCAACTGAAATGCTGGACTTGGCACAGAATGTGGTAGCAAGGCTGTTAGCATCAGCATACACAGATTTCTTCTTAGATAGTTACAGATACAATTTTTCAAACTATAATTTTTGGTAATCCAGTATTTGAGGTAGAATTTACTTAATAGAATTAATTCAGAGGAAATAGATGGCTGCCCTCAATATCTCTGAATTAGTCATTTTGCTTTTATTCCAGGGAAAATAGTTTAACAATTTAGTGCATTAAAACCTCAAAGACACTAAATGCTAAATCTGTTGATTCATTATTAAGTGATAACACTGAGACTTTGTTATCTTAACCAATCAGTGAGTTCATGGTTTTGAAATACTCTCTTGAAAATCATTCACATTGAGTTTTGGGATACAATGAATGCAAATCCTACAATTTGGAAGACTAACTTTTAGAGTTGACTGTAAACAGTAACAGTTGTTCAGTATCCCTCCCTCCCTCCCTTTGTGTGTGTGTGTGTGTGAGAGAGAGAGAGAGAGAGAGAGAGAGAAAGAGAGAGAGAGAGAGAGAATATGAATGAGTGCATGTATCTCTATCTAGTGTATTTTATTTTTTATTATGTGCCATCAAGTCAACATTAACTCCTAGTGACCATATAAATAAGCCTTCTCCAGCCTGATCTACCCCCAGCTTTTCCAGTGCTGTAGTAGCCATCCCTACTGCAGTTGAGTCTATCCACATTGCTGCTAGTTGACATCTTCTTTCCTTTCCTTCCACCTGTCTCAGCATTATGGACTTCTAAAGGGAACTGGGTCTTTGCATAATTGTCAAAAATATGATAATTTCAACCTGCTTCTTTGTATCTTTAATGAGAACTGTGGGTTGATTGATTCTGTGATCCATTCTTTGTTTACTTGTCTATCCATGGGATTCCCAAGAGTGTAGTCCAACAATAAATTTCAAAAGCATCTCCCCCCTCCCCGTTCTACCACTTCAAAGTCCACTTTCACAGAATATCACAGGAAAAACTTTCCCCTGAACAGTTCTGATCTTGTAGGCATAGATACATCAGAGCATTTAAATATATATTACCAGGGCCTTGTGGCTTCTTTACCAAATTCTAATCCGCAGCATATTTGATTCTAAAAATCTATGTAATGATAAAGACAATTTTTTAAAAAAGTTTGGCGTATCTAGACTAACACCATCACATACCCAAAACTAAAAACTGCCTCTTTCATCTGAATACCCTTGTCTTTCATGTATAACTATTCTCTCTTTCTCTCCCTCCCTCCTTCCCCCACTTGTGTGTGTGTGTGTGTGTGTGTGTGTGTGTGTGTGTGTGTGTAATCTTTGTAAGTGTGACAATCATCCGATGCTACGAAGAATGGGTTTTGGAGTAAAAATGTTCCCCAGGCAAGCTAAATGATTTTTTTTTAAAAAGGTGGGGGTCGTTCCTCAGTACAATTTGGGCTTAAACTCTCTGGTGCCCATGGTCCCTACCCAGAGTTTCTGATAGCCTCTAGCTAGGAGGCAAGGAGAATGAGCAATAAGAAAAGTGCATGGCTTATAGATAATTATCCTGTACCATTTGTGGAATGTGTGTGAGAGAACCAACACCAGTGGAATAAAATTCTATGTTAGAAAGGAAGGGTTCATATTTTCCCACCCTGGCAAAATCCCCAGCTTTTAACTCCTAGCTTTAAAAAGTATAATTCTGCATAAGAATAATAATTAGTTTTGCTCTTTTTTCATTAAAAAGGGGGATATCAAAACAATTTAAAAACAGTAAAAATATTCCAAATAAGCTTTCTTTTACAAAATTTTAAGAGGCTAGTTGTAGTGTATATCTATAGTTTTAATTTCATGTAATTTTTGGAAACTTTCATAAATGTAAGTGTACATATATTGTGCCTATGGAAACATTTATATACTTAATAAATATAGCTGTTACAGTGTGATGAGGTATTGAGAGTTTACACCAGAAACAATGGCTATAAATATTTTAGGCAATCTGTGTAATTTATACATTATAGTATGTCAGATATTGTGTAATGCTTTTATTCTGTCCTCATGGTATTTAAATACTTGCAAAGTTACATATATGACCACATTTGTGAGTCTTTTCTCTTAGAAGAAAAACATTAACAGAAAGTTGTAATCAAGTAATTGATTATACATCCTAATGAATCTTACTTTCAAGTAAATCTTCCACTGAGTAAAAGGAAGAGTCGAATTGGTACCATGTAGTGAACTGGAACAATAAATCTTGAGACTTAAGGTCAATGGACTTCATATTGAATTTTATTCATCATAAATGATAATTTTTATCCAAAAATCTTGTTTATAAGTATTAGATTCTGAGTTTAATAGCTTCTTGATGATCTCAAATGTCTTTTGGGGAGGAGGTACTTGCTAATCTATGTAGCAATGGAAACTGGCAGATTTTGTCAAGAGTGCTCTTCCTTTTGCAACTTCTGAACAAAATGTTCACACACACACACACACACACACACACGTACTTGCCACCACGACACATCAAGGTTGTTTTGTTATCGTCTTGCTGTTCAATTATGTCTCAGCTTCACAGCAAAGTATCCCCGCTCTGTGATGAGAGCTATAATTAACTCGCCAAGGCGCTAGTCAGCCAGATTTGGCCAGGCGCCATGAAATCAACCCCAATTACTATATTCACATTGCCAGTAATGCCCACTTCACAGTTCCTGCTAATTGGAAATGGCAAGCCCCAACATCCCGTAAGTAAAATTACCATTTGTGCCCTATTCTATTTGTGATATTTGCTCCCATTATTTTGGCTACATGAAATTGGTTGATGAGAATTTTCTGAAAATGGTTGGTAATTGTAGTGATTCAGAGAGAAGCACTAGAGACCTCAAGGTTATGCTGTTCTTTTTCATCTCTAATTTTGAGATTGACACACACGCTGTTCTCCCTTATTACTGCTTGTGCTGTGCCACAGTAACTGAAAGGGTATTTAGACTTAGTTCAGTGGCATTATTATATTCATATAGAATCGACACTCCATGACCCTTCACAAGAGTAATCTGAGGAGGAAAACACAGGTCACTGTCTGCCCCAAGGAGTTTAAAGTCTCCGTATCGACAGGGGTGGAATTACCATTGAAAAGGGGGGAAAATATCAAAAGAAGAAACAGAAAAAGGACCCAAGTGAGCACATGTGAAATGTTGAGAGCTTTTTATACTGTGGGTGTTCTGTTCTCCCAGAGTGAGTTCTGGTGGGGAGCTTGCTCATTCATAAAGTGATTGCTGTTGGGGATCTAACCATGACACCAATTTACTAGAATGCCCCCTGCACATTTTTGAAACTCTCTTCCTCAGTATGATACTCCTCCTGCTTACTTATTTGTCCTTTGTTCTGGACAGCTGGCATGCTTCCAAACTAAGCACTGGATTGCAACTGCATCAGGTTTATTTATTTAAGAAAGCTCCAGATTTAAGTGGGAGGAACAAGAAACCTGGTTGGCAGAATTTAAAGATGCAAAGAGAGTTTGACACAGTATGTCTGAGGTTGCCAGTGCTTGAAGAATGAATGCTAGGGCCACAGGCCAGAACATTGTTAGAAATAAGAGAAGGTGGTATGGCAAAGCTATGGATAGCCTTAGTAAAGGCAAGAATCTTAACACTGAAAGGATACAGGGTGGCGTTTTGCAGAGAATTGTCATGTACACTGGCAAATGAGAAGCAGGTGCTTTTTGGCCATGATGTTTTAGATTCAGGTATAAAGGATACCTCCATTTTGCCCGGGGGTAGGGAGGCAGTAGGAATATGGGATGGATGTTAGGTTATTTTAAACAAATGTAAAGGCAAATATCCTTACTTCCTGAAAATGACTCATAGATTGCTAACAAAAACAAGAACACTGCAATAAGTAAACAAAATATATTAACTGTGTTTTGCATGTATGAAAAGCAACTATATTCTAGAATTTACGTATGAGATTTTGTGCTACTCCTACGAAGGACTTGATTGTCCTCTTGTAACAATTATTGGTGGAGATTTCATTTGGTTCAAGTGAATGATAGACACTGTACTATACCTTTCTTTCATAAATATCATATGATGAAACTCCCCCCATACTGGCTTCAGTAAAATATGCGTCAAGATGCATGGCTTTCAGGCTTTCAGTCATTCTTTATATTCTCGTCCTCCTCCCATTGTGGTCTCCACCCACCACCCCCTATTTGCAGGCTCTGGAGCTAAAATATATATATTTATGTATCTGTGACAAACAGGCATGGATGACAGTAGACTTTGGGAAGATTTTAAAAAAAATGAAAAAGAGCCAGTGATAAAGTAAGCCTCTAAAATGGTTGTTGATTCCCTCACATTGAAATCTTACTGTTGAAACAATTGTATCTGAATATTCTGTTACATTCTACTATTGCCATTTTAAGGATATATTATTATCCTTAAAAAGGCAATAATAGTAGACTACTATTGACATCTTAACTTTTGCATACGAGAATAGATACTGTCTTAGCTAAGAGAGTCTTCATCAGCACTTTACCTTCCAGTTTATTGAAATTACAGTCCCCAGCTAGTATGGTCAGTTGTAATTCAGTCATCTGGAGGACACTGAGGAAGGTTATCTAATGAGTTCCTGAATGAACTGGATCATAACTGGAAATATTGTCAGCCTTCGTCACCCTTGGGGTCTTTCAGAGTGAACCACTTCATATCTCAAAATTCCTCAGCCAGCTCGGTCATCGCTGGACATTCTGGGAATTGAAAAGCATACATTTGGAAGATGCCAAGATTGAAGCAAGCTGGACTATATGGTAATTTCCCTGACATTATCCTCTCAGATTCCCTGCTTACAAGATAACAGTCATTTTAGCCTCCCCCCTCCCTCCACAACCGTACACATTTTTAAAATGGTTCTGTTATAAGTAGTGAGGAGATTAGATAAAAATCCAGATAGTGAATAGCTAGAAACTCATAAAAAGCATTGGCATTAACCGTCTGGTTCTTGTATATATCCAAACCAAATTTTAGAGAAACACAAGGACTGTCACTGATTATTGTTCAATGCAAAAGTTATTTGAAAGCTGTTTTTTTATATACCTGGTCAGCTTTAAGAGAAACTTGAGCATTATCAGCATTAATTTTACTTATTTTGAATTTGTGATTGTTCATAATGGGACTTTAAAGATTTGCTTGGGGATCCCAGTTTCCCCACAGATCTTTAAGATTTCTTAATCTGCTTTTGAAATGGACACCACCCTGTTCTTTTGAAAGATTTCAAAATGTGTTCAGATAAATTATTCTTCATGTTCTGGAAGATTAAACAGGGAACCTAGCTGCCAAGATGGTTAGTGTTGTTGTCAAATACCTTTAATACATTGCCAGACTGATCTAGTTTAACTTTTCCTTGCTGTTTGAGTAGTAGCTGAAACAGCATCACTTTAAATTTTCTTCATTTCTGTTTTATGCACCTCAGCCTTCATTTGTGATTGCTAAGTCTGCAGATGATGCCATTTGATGCCTTCAAAGCTAATTCATTTGTGAACATTTGCTATCCTCCAGCTTTGTTGATAAAGTTCAGGGTTGCTGGCTCTGAAAAACTACCATTGCTGTAATGCCAGAGTTACTAAACATCTTTTCATCTTTTGTTAGAATTGTCTGCATTTTTTTTTCTCTTTGCAAAGTTGCCGTTGCTTGTTAAACTATAGTTAAATTCTCTCCAGAGTGGAGCATTTTGGATTCACTCAACTGCAGCTCCTATATTTTGCAGTCTTCATGGCCGAGAAATCCCCAAACAGGCACACAGTTCCAAAAAAGAAGCCTTATATATAGATTATGTATAAAGAACAGAAAGGTCGTTCTAATTAGTGACATAATAAAATCCTGTATAATGGAAGAGCAATATAATAATATCCACACTCTTAAAAGTCCATGGAATGCTACTTGCATTGGAAGTGAGTACTACAGAAGGTTATAAACACTGTTTCCAAAATGTTATCCATTAATAGAGTTGTGGTTTCTAATAACATAGTGTGATACCTCAGCTAAAAAAGAAAGCGTAATTGGAGAATGTGTGACCCTACACAAAAGGAAGTGTTCAAATATCCTCCAGTGAGCAGTTGCTTAGAAGGCAAAGCTACATTTCCTTGTACATAAATACAGATAGTCCTCGACATACAACCTTTCATTTAGGGATCGTTCAAAGTTACAATGGCACTGCAAAAAGTGGCTTAATGACCCATTTTTCACATGAACGTTGCAGCAACCCCATGGTCACGTGATGATGGCAACTGGTTCATATTCATGACGGTTGCAGTGTCCCGGGGTCATGTGATCCCCTTTGGCGACCTTCTGACAAGCAAAGTCAATGGGTTAGCCCGATTCACTTTACCACCGTGTTATTAACTTAACACCTGCAATGATTAACTTGACAACCATGGCAAGAAAGGTTGTAAAATGGGGCAAAACTCACTTAACTATCTTGCTTAGCAACAGAAATTTTGGGCTCGGTTGTGGTCATAAGTCGAGGACTGCTGCCTGCACTATGGGGATTTGCAGCTTAGATACCTCAACACAGGATATCTTATCGAAATTAAATGAATAAGTAATGGTTAATTTTTTAAAAAATTAAAAGATTGAATTTATTTGAACAAAATTGCAAAACAAAGTTTAACATAAGGAGTAAGAAACAATTTTTAATTGTTTTTGCTGTAAGGAGAGGCAGATGGAAATAGAAGATGCTGTACTATGTAGGGTCAAAGAGACAGCGTGAAACTGGAATTTTTCATATGTTTACCAATATAACACACAGATTAAGAACAGTCAATCTGGTTATATACTTCAATACTGCTGATTCTCCCCTCCCCTCTCTCCTTTTTTTTTGTTGTTGTTGTTGAAGTCATCCATTATCTCCCAGCCTAGTCCTAGTCACTGGGTAAGAGGACTAAAACATGATAGGGTAATAGAAATGATACAGAAGTTGAACTTTCTCCTACTCATCAAGGGAATAGAGATTCAGTTTCCCTCTTTAGTCCCTATGGCTCTTTAAAGTAATCACAACCCAAACCCACTTAGTGGATGTCATAATTTTTTTGTGCAGAGTTTGGTCAGTTTTGCTTTTGTTTGCATTGGAATATCATCTGGGATGATGCATTGAAGCACAACTGTGATGATGATGATAATGATGATGAGGAAGGTAATGCTGCTTGAGCAGGAGGTTGGACTAGAAGACCTCCAAGGTCCCTCCCAACTCTGTTGTTCTGTTAAATAATGAGGCAAGCTGTGTGCTGGTTCCTGAACCAAGCAATCAGTTAAGATACAGGGCTGTGTAAGTCAACCAAATTTTTCCTTGTAAAATGAAGTACAGGTAGTCCGTGATGTGTGACCATAATTGGAACCACAGTTTCCATTGCTAAGCGAGATGATTGTTAAGTGAGTCATACCCAACTCAGTTTGTGACCTTTTCTACCATGATTGTTAAGTGAACCACTGCAGTTGTTAAGTGAATCACACAGTCCTTAAGTGAATACTGTTTCCCCTATTGACTTCGATTGTTGGAAGCTGGCTGGGAAGGTCACAATTGGTGATCACCTTACTTCAAGACACTGCAACCATCAGGAATACAAGCTGATTGCCAAGTGCCTGAATTTGGATTACATGAACCATGGGGATGTTTCAGTGGTCGTAAATGTGAGAACCGGTCGCAAGTCACTTTTTTCAGTTCCATTGTATCTTCGAACAGTCACTAAACAAATTTGCAAGTTGAGCAATACCTGTGTATGAAAAAGAGCAGAATCCAATGCTGCCGTCATCATATCATCATCATCATCATCACCACCATCGTCATCGTCATCATCTGCATCCCCTCCAAGAAAGCAAACCACTATATCTAACCCTACCTCATCCACACTTCTCCACAACCACCCAGCATTGCACGGAGAGAGTGTGACTGGCTCAAAATTGCTTCATAGTTTTCATGCTGAGAATGGATTTGAAGTAGGGAGTTCCTAATCCAATACTAACACCACCACATTATATGATTTCCTTCCACTCACTCACACACCCCTTTTTTATGCACATGGATTGTACTTTTCTCTTTGTTTGTCCTTCTCATTCCCTGTTTGGCTTTTGGGGAGGCTCCTGTGTCTACTGATTAAAAGTGGGGATGAAAATTTTCATCACTGGCATTTCATCACACACAAATTAGATGTTTTTTAAAAAAGGTGACGCATCTGCCATTTTTAGTGTAACTATAGCCTTGATATTTTGTAAGGCTGATTAAACAATTCAATGCTAGTTCCTTGATCTGTCAATGGTACAACAAGTTTTTCTGCCCACCTTTATTACTATATAGGTAACTCAAGGCGGTGAACATACTTAATACTTCTTCCTCCACCTGTATTCCTCACAATAAAAACCTTGTGAGATAGGTTCGGCTGAGAGAAAGTGTCTGCCCCAAAGTCACCCAGCTGGTTTTTCATGCCTAAGGTGGGACTACAACTCACAGTTTCCTGGTTTATAGGCTAACCCTAGCCCTCACTTTCATCACTACACCAAACCACATTATTACCGAGGACATTCATTTCTTTTGAATTATTGTGGGTGCACCTATTTGGAATGTTAAATATATGGAGTAAGATTATATAGCAAGTGATTATTATTAGCCTGGCTACCTCATTGTGTCTTTTTCTGACTTTGAAGTTCCAGTTTTATTAATGCATTTACACAGCTAATTATGAGGTGTTAAAATCCTGTTTTCCCTATCACAGGCCACTTGCCTTGTTGGCTAGTTGATGATGGGAGTTGTAGTCCAACACCAGCAGTGAATGTATATTTGAAAAAGGCCAACCTGTTCCTCAGCTGAAGATTTTTCCTTGCTGTTGCTATCTGATTACTTTAACTGGGATTCCTCGGGTTTGAGCTTAGGATGTTTTGTACTGTTCATGCAAGAAAAGCATCCCATTTCTATCTTTGTTTACTTGACTGGTATATGTAATCATAATCTCTTGAACCCCAAGCAGTAGTCTTTATTGCTATTGCTAACAATATATAATTATAATAGGAGTTCACTAATGGTTAATCCCTCTCCCATCCCAATAAAATTTTAATAATACAGTGTGCTTAGAGACAGTTTATAGTTGTCCTAATCATAAGAACTGGAATGTGTAGTTATCCTATTTTTAAAAAGCGTCTATAAAACATTATGACATTGTTTCTAGTTTCATAAATTTTCAGAAATCATGTAGCTGGGCATTGACATAATTCATTAATTGTCATCTGTCCTGGACTCCTGGGTTTTAACTTGAAAAGAGTTATTATTTAACCATAATTTTTATAGCATGAATCACAATTCTGATTTGTTTTCTTAGTTCTGATTTCTACAAGCTTTTCTGGGAGCCTTTTCTTTAACTGAAAACAGGTTTAAAATTATTTATTTAATGTTTATCCTAGATTTATGCTAATATTTTAGATTTATTGACCTATGTATCAGTTGTATTTTCCAATCACTTAAAAAGAATGTTTTTGTGTGAATGTTGAGAAAACAAAAATGTATTTGAAATTGTTAAGTGGATAGCCAGGCCAGCCAGTTTGGTTAATTGAATGTAGAAAAGTATCTGCTGTTGGTTTGTTGATTTTACTTTGCGGTTTGGGTGTAGAACTATTTGCAAGGTGTATACAATTACTTTTTTTAGTGAACAGTTTGGCCAAGGGGTTCTGTCTGTCTGTTCATGTCTGTCTATTAGTTTGTTTATCTAAACTTCTCATCACACATATATAACTTTACAATACGTGGTGTACAATAAAATAGATAAAATGAATGATACCCATAATGTAAAATTAAAAAAAAAACACATAGCAGACAAGCATCATAAAATAACCATCAACAAAACCTCAAATGATGGATTCTCTCAACATTTTTGGAAGGATTTGAGAAGAAAATCTGAAAAAGGTCACTGAAAGAGAACCAGAAGTTTAAGTCTGATGCTTATGTAGACAGCTTCATATAATTTTCTTTGCACTAATATATAAGTGATTTACAACTGTCTTCTCAATTTTTTTTAAACACACCAGTTTAGATTATAGTTTGGATTTTCCAACAGTCCTTTGTATTCATAGATTATTACATATAGCATATGCATCAATCTTTTCATGAAAAATTCATACACAGTTTTTAGCTTGTTTGCACTGTACACAGATCCCTCTGCTTCTACTAGTCCAGCTTTCTAAATAGATTTACGACAGTTGACAGACCAAGTAATGTTATGTGTTTTAAGGATAGTTGGTTAATATAGGATTAAATGTTACCATAAAGATGAAACACTTTTACTCCTCCAGGAATTTCTCTAATATTGATCATTGATCATTGGTGGTAGAAACAGAATGTGTAAAACCAACACCATAGAATTCTCGGCAAAGTATTGTTCATGTTTATCATTGTGTTATATTTATTTCAAAAATAAATTGGATAGCTAGGAGTTCCTCAGCCTATAGAACTGACCTCCAGCTGCTTGCTGGCTTTGTTCCACTGAATACATCTGGACTCTGTAGGATCCAGACACATGAGGAAAATGAAGTGAACCCCTAGAGGAGGTATTCAGAATAGGGCCCACTGCAGTTGACTTGTAATGGGGGGTAGAAGTGTTGAATTTTCCATTCTGTAAAGTGGAAGCTTGATTAACTATTCTCTGGCACAGTAACCATAAGTAGGCATTCAATGAAACCATGACAGCTTCCAATGCTTTCTCAAAATCTCCAAAATTCCCAAAGACCCCAGAAGGGTGTTTAACTGTGCAATGTGCAGAGAAAGGGGCTTTTATCTGTCCCTTTATGCCTTAATATAATAGTTCCAAATTTATCTTAAAAAGGACAAACTCCCTATCATTTTTCTCTCATGTACAATTTATATATTTGTAGCTTATCTGCCATTAGTTGCCTTTTTAAAGGCTAAAAATCACCTTCCTTGCACAGCTCTTTGATCATTTGGTTTGCCCTTTTCCATCCCTTCTCTAGCTCTGTAATTAACTTTTTGAAAAGCAGTGATCAGACTTATACTCCAAGTGTGGTCGTACCATAGATTCGCATAAAGGCACTGGCAGTTTTATTTCAGTCTTTTTCCAAGGATTCTTAGCATAGGATTGTTGGGTTGTTGTTGTTTTTTACCCCCACAGCTGTTGTGTTTCAGATTAAACTTTTCATTGAACAAGCTGCAAGATATTTTCTTTAAAATGCCATTTGATACTATTTATGTTTACTTGAATTAAGATTTTATTGCTCATTTGTCTAATTTAGAAAGTTTTTTAGAGGTCATGGTATTTTTGTTCTTAACTATCATTGGCAAACTGATTATTTAGGAACAAATTAAATTGAAGTGATTGCCATAATATCTCTGAGGAACCCTCCTCTCTCCCCTCCTCTCCCCTCCTCTCTCTCCCCCCCTCCCCCCCCTCTCTTGCCTTTGAGTCATTGTTGAGTCTTGGAGACTGCCTGGACTGGTCCTTAAATGTTTTCTTGACAACATTCCAAGGAGCCCCATCTATTATTCCTACTTACTGCTTCCTGTTTTTAATTAGTTACAAATCCATAGAAGAGCCTACTCTCTTACTCCATGGCTGCCAGGAATAGTGATAGTAGTAATAATAAAAGTAAAATAATAAGTTGCATTCTATTAATATAATATACTAATCATTCGTTCTTTGATTACAAACATTGACATAACAAAGTAGCAACAATGGTGCCTTCGAATATCTGCCAGATATACCTGTAAGCAAGAATTGGTGGGACCACAACTTAAACAAAATAATACTCTTTTTTTTTCCTCCCGTGAGCTTGGCTTCTTTAATTATGACCAACAGTTTCAGTCTTCCTGGTGCCAGGAATGCATGCCAAATTGCAACTTTAGAGCTTTTCATGGTCAGCCACCACCCTGGCAGGGTATGGATACCTAGTAGCTGATCTCAAATAATAGGCCATTGATTGAAAGCTACAAGTATATTTCCCAGTTCTGCCTAGAAACGTCTTCCTGAGTTACTGTACATATCTTCACCAGCCAGCCAGATAGCTTAGTCACATAACAATTCCAGCATTTAAAAAGGCCTTATCCATGGTCACATTCAGTGCCCTCCCAACAGCTGTCACTGAAAGGAGATTCTGAAGATTCCATTTATCTGTCTGTCTGTCTGTCTAGCTATCTATCTATTTACATAATTTATATAGCTGCCTACTCACCACAGCAACTCTAGGCAGCTTATAAAAACACAATATAGGGAAAAAAATAAAAATTACCAAATAATAAGATAACACCCCACCCCCTCAGTGATGACAACATGCATTCAAACCAACCATTTAATAGACTCCATCCCATTCTGGGTTCCCCGGGACAGCTGACAAAACCACATCAGGGAAGCCTCCTGGGAGAAGCAGTAAGACAGTGAGGGGGGTTCCGGCACAGCTGATCGTCGGAGCAGCTGATCGTTGGGAAGAAAACAAATACCATAAGGAGTGATTGGTGGGGCAGGCAGGGGAGAATGCAGTCAGCAATGTCACACATGTGCACGATGTCATGCATGCGCAATAAGGACTGACTGGGCGGGGAGGGGTGGGGCGGGCAGAGAGGGGTGGAGCCAGCCAGGGACACAAGTTGCTGGTTCTCCGAACTGTGCAGAATTGTAACAACCGGTTCTACTGAACCAGTCGAATTTCATCCCTGGGTGACAGACAGCACCTACAAGCAAATTGGCAACCATTGCAACTCCTGTCAGAGAGGTGGCACATGTGCACACATGTGCACTTGACCTGTTGCCTGAAATCTGTAAAACAGACATTTAAATTTGATCTTTAATAGTGGTTATCGGGACTTCCGGTTTGCAAGCTTGCGGCGGCGGCAGGGATTCGCGACACCACGCGATCCCTGCTGCGTTCGCCGCCAAGGTTCCCCCGATCCATTTGGATCTGGGGGATATAGCTGCCCCGTAGAGGCAGCTGAAGACAGGGGGGATCCGGAAAGGGGTTTGGAGGCATCACAGACCCCCTCCCCAGCCAGCTAAACCCCCTTTTCCCGAGGCGGAGGAACGGCGGTCAGCAATGGCCGCCACGAAGAAATCTGCAGCCGGACAAGCAGGTGCAGGAGGGAGAGAGTCGGAAGAATAGTGAAAGTTGCTTCTAACCGGGAGAAGACAAGAGAAAGTGACCTGGAAACTTGAAGGCTGCTAAGTATGCATTGTCTCTAGTGAGAGTTACAAGCTGCGAATATTTTACAAGGGAAAGTTTTTTTCTTTGTTCCACTCTTCTTCCTAAGGTGACAGCGGAGGGAAAAAATCCTTTTGGCTGTGAGTGGGAAGGGAGAGGGAAAAAAATTGGAGCAAAATTTGAGAATAAGGAGAAGATTGCCTAGAATTTTAAAGAGTTACTAAACATCAATAAGACTTTCAAAAATATATTTGAAAGGGAACTTTTTGATCAAACTTTAACTCCAGAAAGAGAAAGTGAAGAAGAAGAAGGTATTTAAAAGAAATAGCCTGTTTGGATTGTTTGGTGATTTTGGAACTTTTGAGAATTATTGCTGATCAAAACATCTGGGTGGTTGTCTGGAAAAACTTTTTCTCTGTACAATGGCATCACTTGTGGATGGATTGAAACTTGTATATCAAAAATATGAAAAAGAAAAACAAGAAGGGAAAGATGGTCTTGGCACTATTTTTCAATTTTTGGAAATGGCGGTTTATACTTATGTGAAGCAGAATGAACAGGATGAAGGGGACAAAGAAGAAGCCATCTTTGATGAACAAATGACTTTGGTTGGAGAAGGGAAAAAGAAAGAGAAAAAGGAAAAGAGGACTTTAAGATCTGGAAAAACAACCCAAAAAGAGAAGAATAAGGTGAAAAAGGGACATTATGTTAGGAAACAACAGAAAGGGGGAAAACAGAATAAAAAAGAGGTGGAGAGACAAGGGGTTAAAGAGGACAAGGAGAAGAAGAAGCAAGGGAGAAAGGAAAGGAAGAGAAGCCCTAATGGTGGGGAGCAAGATGTTAAGAAGCAAAAGTTTTTTAGAGATAATGGATAAACTTTATTGATAAAGGGATTCTAGAAAGGTACATAAGACTGTATTTTTATATTTGTATTTAGAAATAACCATAGAAAATTGGAAATAATATGTAATTTAAAATGTGATAAAATATTTAACATAAACTAGTGAAATTTTTGTTAAGAAAAAAGGAGTACTGCAATGAAATATGATTTATGATTGTGATGGGGGGGGTAATAATTGTTGGAAAGCATAATTGTTCCCACAAAGGCATAATATTTAATTGAAATGGATAAAATGTTTAAGATATAAATGATTGTTAATATTAATGATCAGACTATGGTATATTAGCGAATTTTTTTGTGAAATGAGAGATTTGAAGTAGAAGAAGGAGGAACATTGTAATGAAATAATGAGCTATAATATGTGATGTGGGGGGGGGGAATAATTATGGAAAATAGGGCTCCCATAAAAGTATGTGATTTAATTGAAAAGTAATGTGTTAAACGTTCAAGATATAAATGAATATCAATACTGATGATTAGATTTGTATCATTTTTGATAATATAGTGTAATTTTAGAATGTACCAGACAGAATCCCAATGTAAGTTATGTGTTTTATATTAAGTATTATAAATATAGGGGAGAGAGATAAAGGCATCATACTCCATATAGTGTACAGGAGAAATTTTTCTTCTTTTTTAAAGAAGAAAAATAAATGGATGGCTGGAAATAGAACAGACAAAGAATAATAAATATTATGATTTGAATTGAGAGGAGATAAATAAAATAAAATTGAGAAAATTTAAAAGAGAGGAGAAGTTATATAGAAAATTGAAAATGTTAATAAGATATGAAATGGTATATAAAAGGAATATGGATTTGAATTTGTGTCTGTACCAAGAGTTATAACCCGGGACTAAGCAACTTTCAGAAAAGAGATTTTTTATGCTTTTATGTTTTGTGATTTTGTGTGCGTATGTATTGTTTGTTTTGAAGAATTAATAAAACTTGTTTTAAAAAAATAAAAAAAAATAGTGGTTATCATCACTTTTTCCGGTCTAGATCCCAGCCTTTAACTTCCTGAAATTCTTCTCAATCCTCCCCCCAAAAAAAAAAAAAAAGAGGCATTGCATTGGCTGCTTTCCAGTTTTGGAGTCAAATCTAGAAATGTGTTATATATTTAGTAGAAGATTTCTACACTTGAGAACTGTTTAAAACTCTTGGGTCAATATCACCTAAACTTGGTGATTGTGAATTTTTAACTTGTCAGCAAGGTCTCTCTAATGTGAAAAACATTTGTGTAAGCCATGATGACATCCATTTGGATTTTTTTTTTCAGAGAGGCTTTGCTTCCAAATGATTAATTGCTACATGCACATGAATTCAAATGCATTCTATTGGAATTAAAGAAATTTTGTTTTTGGATCTTCCAAAGTGTAGCAGTAGTTTTTAAATCTGCAGTATTTGAGGTCAGACTACATTTCAAGGATGATAAAATCAGCAAGGCATTTCTAAAATAAGCAGACAAATTGCCTTTTTTAATCCTCATGAGATACACAGCACAATCTGCAAAAGAAATACCTAGAGCCAAGAAGAAAAGTATTTAATTAAATTTATTATTGCAGCCCAACTCCAAAGTTTAGCATAATTGTCTGATGCTAAGAGTCCATGAAGGAATCATTCATTTTTCTAAGTGCTGTGTTTTGTTTTGATTTTCACTTTTTTGGGTAACTATAGCATATGAATTTTTGCATCATTTATTTATGATTTCATAATAAGCAGATGAAGGCCATAGTTAACATTACATGCTCTATTTCTTTTGTTGACGTTTGCGCTTGGGTGACAGCACTTATAAAAGAAACAATACTCAATATTCCTTCTTCATCTTGAGAATGTCCACTCTAAGATATATTATGGTCTGCCCAGTTTAATGTATAGCTTATTGCTCCTTCTGTAATAAACTTGTTTAAATGTAAGCTTTCTCTTAAACAGATTACTCTATACCAGTGCTATTGTAGCTAGCAATAGATGGTTGATTTTTTTTTTCATCTACTTTTGCTCATATCCCATTTTTTTCACTTAAACAAGATTGGAGGCACATTTGCTGCTTCAAATCATTCCAACAACAATGCTGGGTTTTGAGACAGTTGCAGCCAAATTAAAAAACAGGAATGATCCATAATTTCCATCTAGTTAAAAGCATATTGCTGGGCAACTATAATATTTAGATTGGCTTCACAGTATTAAGTTATAGTTTTCTTTTCCAGGAATGGTGAAGAAGATTAAGGGTTTTTTCCTCCACTGAGGTGCCAAGGCCAGTTAAATATTTGAGAAGCCCAACAGCAAAATGGCATCTGCATTCTATATTAAATATAATGTAAACTGCCCTTTGAACCTTACAAGATCCACTTTAGAGATTAGACTAAAATGCTACAGTTTAAATAATAAAACATTAAACGTACTACATAAAAGAAATTTAAAAGCTGGTAAGAGAGGTTTGGAGCTGTAAAAATGATAATTTTAATGATAATTAAACATAACTCAAGATTCTTTTCTTATGGGAGTAAATTCCGTTCACACCAAAAAGGTCCGCCTTCATAGCTTAGTCAGCGTATATGAGACACAGTGTGTGGTGTGCACAATAATGGCAGTTTCAGCAATAAAAAGCAACAAAGCCAGTTTCTTTTGATCTGAAAAAATGGTTAGTATAATGTTTGAAATTTTCAGAATGTCAATACTGGCTGATTATAATTACTTTGTGTTAAAGATACCATTGAAGAATCAGAACAATAATGTTTGCTTACTCTTGCCATATTTTGATCTGAAACTCATAAGACATTTTGAGGAGATTGAAACTGGGGTGGGGGGGATAGGGATGAGAGTTTGAGAGTTGTTCTTGCAAAGAGGGAGAAAGTGCAAAATGAAAAAAATACAACAAAACAATGAACATAGCAATCCTGCTTTTCTGAAATTACCATCCAGTAGATGGTCCACAGCCAAATTGTAAGGAAGCCTGCATCTACCTACATGTTTCAGATTTTTTTTAAAAAAATTATTGGGTGCCATTTCTCTTTATTTGATGCTGAAAGACTTATGTCTCTTATTTATTTTCTTGTTAAATGAATCCTCTTTCTTTTCCCTCCATTTCTCTCTTTTTCCTTTTCCTCTCTTCTTTTGGAGCTGAGCTTTCAGTTTCTTTAGGGTTTTTTTTTTTTAAAGAAATAATCCCAACCTCTAAATCTGAAAAGTTATCTCTGTTCTCAGTCATCATACTTACAGCACAGTTATGGCACCTTCTGGACACCATGAACATTATTAAAATTCCAGATCAATTTGGAAGCTTGGAATACAGAAGACAAAATAAATTACAATTATTTTGAGTTTCGATGATTGACAAGCAGAACTTTCCAAACCTGCTGTTTCACAGACTCCTTTGAAAGTTATTTAAGAGATACTAAATTGAAGAGAGAGAAAAAGATTTTGCGTTAGCACACTCATTGTATTTTTCTTCAGCGGAGATGTTTGGGCCGGTCCCATCATGAGATAACTATCATGTTCCCTTTAAATGTCTAGATTGCACTTGGCCAACAGAAACACTTCTTTTATTCCTTTCCTTTGTGCCTCCAGCAAAAGGTGCAGATACTAGAACTGTAATAAGGAACAAGATTGGCAGTTTTAAAGAGGTTTCAAAATCATAGATAGCCAGTCACAGAAGAATCTTATTTTTCCCAGAGAACACAGATTAAAATTTTCTTTCTTGGCTCTCAGTAAGATGTTCTTTCACTTATTTCATGTTTATTTGGCATGATGGTATCAAAAATTTTCAAGTTGCCTCAGAGGTACCTGCCAAGCTCTAGGACAGGAGTATACCAGAGAAAGGATGTGACAATTTGGATAATGGAATCAGCTGGGTGAAAAAAAAAGGGCAGGCTAGCATTTGTAGGGTTTTTATGTTGCTTTGAAAACTTAGATTTAAATATGCAAAAAGGAGGGGTGAGGTAATGACACAGACAACTGGATGGCGATTTAAAACTTATTTCTTCCATCTAGACATGCTTACCACAAAACCTATGCATATTGGAAAGGATTTTTGAACATCAGAACCAATGAACATCAGAACCTGCTTAGGCAGGTTCTGGGCTATCTTTCACAACTAAGCATTTTCTAAATATATTGCATTATAACACAAATCATTCCTGGTCCTTTCATACATTTTAGGATTTTTTTAAGGTGCACCTTTTCCTTTATGCAGAGCAGAACATGTATAACCTTCCAAAGTGAGATTACACCCACCCTCTCTGCTTTAGACAACCATTGACAATCATCTTTTTGGGAAACTGATCTTGTTAGCATAACTGCAGTAAATTTTCAAGGACATTTTGTAAAGCAGCTTAAAAAGTGACTAGATTAGCTGTTGGAGCTCCTTGAATTCTAGTTTTATAACAAGGCTGAGTAGCCCAATTGTAAGCCAAGACTCTGATGTGCATTATTTCTTTTAACTACCAAATTTGGGTTACTCTGCCTCTGAATTTATGCTCTCTTGATTGTTCTTGATAAACATAAGAGGAGGTGACAAAAATTCCATGAGACTACAGGAGAAGGGAAGATGGTAGAAGAGATTGATGGATGTGCCATCAAATCATACGGTAGATAAGAAGAATAGTGTGTCCAAATTAAAGGTAGCTTTAGATATTTTTCCCATTTGGAAATTTGTAGTTAAAAATTCAAGGCCAAGAGCAAACGGGTAGCACAGAAGAGAAATTTATAAGTATCACTCTCTACTTTTACAACTGATAATCTTTCAGAGATTTTAGGGTGATATAATAGTTACCCAATTTCAGTTTTTCCCTTACAAAACCAATTTGCCCAGAAAAGTAAAAATCTATATCATTGTCAACAGTGGTTCTATACCAGCATTATTTTCTAAAGATTTTGTTCCTCCTCAGAATATCCATGTTCTGAAAAGTGATTTCAGAAATCAGGCCAAGAAACAAGCTTGTTTTTACTTTGTAATATTCTTACCTCTGTGATGCAATTCCTTGAGATGAATTGAAGCAGCTTTTCTGGATGTAAGAAACCTAGTAAAGAAATACTCTTTCAGTTAAGGGTCCAACATGCATGTTGGAAGTGAAGAATGATTGGAGGAATGCCTGATAGACCCAGCTGTGGCATCTACTCTTTGAGGCAGCTGTCACTCCAAATATGGATGACATCATTGGTTCTGATGTTCAAAAATCCTTAAAATTGATCTGTTTAGACTAGCATTATTTAACAACTGCTAATATTATTTTGATTGCACTAATTTGTGAAAGGGTTTAGCAACTTAAAGGTTGCTTTTACATTTTTACAATTGTCGGGATTTTTGTTAGCCTTATGAACACATGCAGAATGTGATGTATATAAATTCAGTAAATAAATAAAAACAGCAGGTGATTGAATCTTACTAGCAATTCAAAGCATTAAAATTCCCATTGTACTAGAATACATGAACACAAGAAATCATGTTAACTTTTGCAGGTTTGAATATTATTTCTGTTTGGAAGACAATTATGTTCTTGGGTTTCCCCTGTTTTTTATTTTTTTCCTCGAATTCCTTTTTTTTCAGTCTCTTATTTTGGACTTTGGTTCAGATTTATGCTTTATAGGACTTGAAGCAAATTTGGCTCAGGCAAATTACAAATAATTGCAATTATTACATGGCAATTTTGATTTTTTTAAAAAGGTTCAGCTACAGCCACATCTCAACACATGATACACACATTATTTCCCCTGCTGCATATATTCTATCCATTATCTTTTCTTAAGAAGATTTTTCTTCCTTTGAAATGTTCCAGCATGAGGTCTTTAAAAGTGCTGTTATGGGTGGAAGGAAGTGCATTCATAATCAAAACAATGATTACTGATGCATTAATTGAAATGCGAAAAGCTGTTTGAAATTTGTGCGCCAACCTATGTTGGATGGAGGAGGAGATACAATATAATCCCACACACACATATTAAAAGTTATGGTTTCTTAATCTCCACAGGGGAAGATTAATTTATCACTTCTGCTCTGCAGTTTTCTTAAATTTAGTTCTGTTTCTGTGATTAAAGCGACGTGATGAAAATTGGTTTGGGGGGATGGTTCATTGTGATGATCTTAAAAACCTCATGCTGGTAAATTTAAAGGAAGTGCAGTGTGACTGACAGTCAGCCAGATAAATGGGAAATATGTATTTCTTGGGAAGACATGGTTATCTGGCAGATTGCAGCAGAATAGCTGAGTAAATCAGTACATTAAGATGCATGGTCAAACTATAACCTAATACAGTCTTTGTTTATCGAATATTCTCTGATCATGTTGGATTCTGTAGTTATATTATATTATAGTATATATTATATTCTTGTAGTTATATTATTGTAGGCCACCAGATTGTGGAAACTGTTAATCTCTAAATAGGACATACAGGCTTATGAGTCCTTTTTGTGAATCTTGTTTATGACTCATATTTTCTTATGGATTCCAGCCAGTTCATAATCTATGACTCTGAATGGTATACTTCAGTACAACTGTAAATGATGAACTAAAAACCAACATGAAACAAGCATTATCATGCACACAGACATGAATGGACTCAAATAGCTGGCGCAATGCATGGGAGAGTCAGCACTTCATGGTTCTGCAAAAGACTGATAGGTCAGGGTTCCCTGACTGAACCTCAGAGGGAAGGGGGAACTCATTCCAAAGGACAGGTACAGCAACCGAGAAGATATGTATCCTAAGTCTCATTAGATGACCCTCCTGCAGAGTGGGTACTTGGTACCTACCAACTCTGTATGATCTAGTAAGACAGACGGAAATAGTTAAAAATAGGTGGCCCTTTGCCATATAGGATTTTATAGATGGTAGCCAAAACTTTGGGTTGCACTCAGAATCCTAATGCATCTCACGCAGTAGTAGTGTTACATAAGAATTTAGAGGCATATCCATTACTATCTATGCCACTGATAAGTTGTAGCTTCTGGATGATCTTCATGGGCTGCCCCATATACAGCAGCAACTACAACTGGAAGACCAAAGCACAAGTGACTGAACAGAGCCCTTCAATCCAGAAATGGGCATAAAAATTATTACATGAGATAGACCCTCCTAACCATGGCTGCCATATGCTCCTCTGTCAAAGCGTTTGCCGCATGACTGCCATTATGAGATAACCCAGGAGCAAAACACAGCACACAGAGACACAGGCATTTAACAGTAGTTTATATACAAGAGTTATATACAGAAATATATGTGGTAGGCAAAATAACTTACAAGTAAGCAAACTTCTTAACGCTATACATGGAGAACTCTGCAATGAATACTGGACACAAGGAGAGAGAACCATGCCCTCTAATGGGTGCAATAAATACCTCTTAAAGGTTTCTTTAATCCCCAGTCTTAAAGGGAAATACCCATACTATGCTGATTCATCCTTGTTATATCAACCACATCTGGCAGCTGTTCACTGCTGGTCCGCCCTTAAATCCCAAGACCTTAACATCCTCAAGCAAGAGTCATGAATCCAGGATATTCCCAAATTATACACAACCTCTGAGTGGGAGGGTGCAGCCTCAGCTAGAATCAAAGATTTAGAAAAATCTCCATATATAGAACTTGAGATACTCAAAATCCACAACTACTTTGTCTTACTAGGGCTAAGTCAAACCCATTTTTCCCCATTGAGGGAGGGAGGGAGGAAGGGAGGAGGGAGGGAGGAAGGAAGGATTCTGATGCTCCCTACTAGTTTCCTACAAGAAAACTTGATGGGGAAGTCAACAGTTGGTTGGAAGTCATTCCCACTGCCTTTTGCCCACCCTTGGTCTTTCTGTTTCTCTGTTTATCTAAGGAAATATCTCTGAAATGTTGACTCAGTTGTCTAATTAAAGATAGATATCAAGATAAGACAGCTGAAATTAGAAAGTTTATTTTACAGGAAGAATCAATTGCAAGGTTCTGCAATCCAGCCGTGGGTAAGATGTATTAGTTTTCCAGAACCATCTTCTTTCTTTCCATTTGATTGCCAGGCAGTTCACAAGAAGAACTATTGTACTGCAGTTGAAATAATGTCAATCTTAGTACCATGTGTAAAACCTTAAGGATGCTACAAAGCCTTCCATATTGCTCTGTTCCCACAAGCAGTAAGTTAAAAAAAAAACTCAAGTTGCCAGGTAAAACGGGTTAAGCTAGTAAATTCCTCAATTTGCAGAGACCATCCCATTTAACACTAATGAGTAATACAAGATCTTTGTTCTTCCAGGTTACATAAATGTTTGAATTTTGGCTCAGGTGGTATTGGCTAGTAGAATGGTATATTATTATTATTTAATACATTAGCTTAATCTGAAGTTTGGTTAAAATATTGAATAGTTGAAGTGCAGTGAAAATATCATAAATATTTTAAATGTCTATTGCTGAAACAGTTTTTTTTCTGCAATACTTTTTGTAAAGAGAATTACATGTTTTTAGTGAGATAATGGGTGGTGGAGGGAGGATGGAATTTGAGAAATTGTGGAGCTGGCTGAGGTGGCTGTCAGTGCAGAGGGTAATGCTATTTATTAGAGTCCTGGTTTTATTTAATAGCCAGATGAATGGAACAGTTAATAAAAGAAATATTGCTTTATTCCCTGACATTTATGTCCTTGGTTTCCAATAAAGAATTGAAATTATGAATAGTTGATGGTTTAAATTGATGTTTTATGTTGAACGCTGGCTATAATTTGCCCTCTGAGGATTGTAATACCAAGAAACAGATGGTTTTTCACAGTAACAAATTGCTGTGTATAAGAGCTGGCTTTCAGACCCTTTTGCCTTCCACACAAAACATTCTTGAATCAAACCGCAGAAAAAATAAAGGAAATGTCTTCACTTTGGAAGAGGGAAGAGAGGCTGGATAATCAGAAGATAAATCAATACAGAATATCTCTCCTCCCCCCATTTACATTTTAATTTTAGGTAGGGCAAGAGCTGCTACTGCATTAAGCAGAAAAATGTTTTCTTGAAACACGAACAGTGAATTCTGCTTGCAACATATGGCTGGCTAGGAGACCTTCAAGGATAGGTTTATCCTTACCTCCCATTCAAATACAGAGCCATCTTTTCACCACCTCATTTTATATTGTGTTTGCAGCCTTTTCTTTGCTTCTTAATTGCTGTACCAATTTAAAAGTAGTGGGTTTAGTTGTGTGTAAAGGAAATGTCCACCAAAATTAGAATGAGTAGTTCATTCTAATTCTGTGTGCATTTATATGTGTTATAAGGAAAACCCAGGTCTTTCATCAAGAGATTGAGTTTTTCAAAGAGGGAGGGGGTAGCCCAGATCTTATATCCCCAAGATTTTGGTCCTCCTAATTGAGGCATTACTTTGACAGGTTTTAGGGGAATTATTACGCTTGAGAGAGTCTAGCTTAATTCTTACCTGTGCACCCTGGAGTCGGTGGGGTCTTAATTAGGGCTTATTTTTTTGGGGGGGCTTATATTGGGTGCACGTAAAAAAATCAAGCCAGGACTTACTTTCAAAGTAGGTCATATTTTTGGGGAAATATAGAACTATGTAGGTACTTCATCCTTAGGACACATCTTAAGACTTTCCCCCACAACCTAAAATTAGACGATTGGTTTTTTTTTAAAAAGAAAAAACATCAAATGTATTCACATTTTTATAGTTATTAAAAAGTTCTACATGAACTTCCCAACTAGACCATTTACTGTGGCACTTTTCCCTTCTCTGTCTTCTGGCATACTTTATCTGGTTTAAGAAAACTTGTTCTGTTTGGTACTTTCCAGATAAGTTAGACTACAGTTCCCATCAAGGTAGTATAATCCAATTTCTCTGAAGAACAGCAGCTTTTCTTTGGAAGCTTTCCCTATTTCTCATCTGATCAGCCCTGACTCATGTACAGATGTAACCAGGGTCAGGCCTGCTTAATATTTGAATGGGAGATCAATTGGGAAGTCCAGCTCTGTAGCAGACTAGTCTGGGTAGGACAATTCATTGGAAAAAGCAGTGGAAACTCCCTTCTGTATTGTGTCAATGAATGTGCGTGGATGTGTCCCTGTAAGGCCAGCAGGAGTTGATCTTGATTCAAAAGTGCCATTGCTTTATTAGTGATAAAGCATAGATTTGTGAAAAAGAAGTGTTACTAGTAATTCCTCAAGGACACAGTGTTGAGACTAATGCTATTGTTGTTTGTATTGGTCCTTGTGATCTAACACAGTTTAAAATCAGTAACCTTCTGAAAATGGGAAGGACCAAACGGAAAGTATAAGAAGAGTGAAAGAACAGTCCTTTTAACACATACAGAGACAACACTTCAGCATTTTTGACAAAAAGAGTAAAACAACTACTAAGCATATTTATCGGCTGTTGATTGGGCACTTTTAAAGACAAGGGACCTGTAATGACTTTGCACTAGTTAAATTCATTTTTGAGGGTTACATTTAAAACCTACAATCTCCCATCCCAAGATGGTTCTAAAATTTGTTGTTTGCAGACTTTTAATGTTATTACCAGTGGACATTGTAAATAAAGGATAAATAAAACAAATAATACCATATTGACGTGCAGTATGTAGCACATAGAGAAGGAAAACAATGCTGTGAAGTGACTAAGTACATACCTAAATCTACCCCAGTAAAACCTTTTGATATGGAAGCATAAAAGCTGCCATTTCAACAACAAAAAATCTCTATGGTGATTATTTATTTGGCTCATTTGTTTGATTCAGATTCTGCCTTCTTGGCTGCATTTTGATCACTATTTCATATAAATACAGAGATGTAATGTTGATATCTGAAGATGTCAACATAAACCCAGGCTGACAATGTACACTGAGTGAATGTATTGGAATAGCTGTTTAAAATACATGTCTATTTATAATCACACACTTTCTGGGGCTTTACAGAAAAGTTTATACCAAAGCAGGTTCATTTGGGAAGAGAAACAGACTACCCCTGCAGACATCCTATTTTAGAAATTGTTTGGTCAAAATATTCTGGATTTTTTTCTTTAAGAAAAACTTTTAAAACTTGATTGTTTTCCTTTTTTTCTAAGCAGTTAATAGGATTTTTTTTCTAATGCTGTTTGAGTTGATAAAGAATAAAATTGTTTGTAGATTGAAAATAAAAAGCCATGAGGATCAGGGTTTTTTTTTTAAATAAGAAAAGCTATTAATCAATGTAATTTATAAAGTACTCAACAATTAAATGCAACAATTCTAAAATAAGCTCTAAAAACAATGGCTATCAGTGAACCTCATGACATTGGCATCTCAAATAAAACCCCTCCCTCTGCATTGCTGTACTTTTGAAATAGTATTTAAAGTATTTAAAAAGAGCCAACTCAATTTCTGAAAGGAAGCAGTTGTTTTTTAAATGGAATTTCAAAGTCAGGTGTCATATAGTGAATACAAGTGCTCTTCAACTTATGCCTATTCAATTAACAACCGTTCCAAGATATAACAGTGCTTAAAAAAGATCCTCGCATTTACAACTGTTACAGTATCCATACGGTCATGTGATCAAAATTTGGGCCCTTGTCAAGAGGCATGTAGTTACTGTAGAATGGGTGAGGTAACCATGTGATTGCCATTTGCAACCTTTCCAGGGGACTTCCAACCTTTCCAGGGGACTTCCGACAAGCAAAGTCAATGGGGAAGCCAGATTCACTTAACTAGGTCATAATTTGCTTGATAACCTCAGCAAAAAAATGACATAAAATTGGATGCAACTCACTTATGACAGATGTTTCAGTTCCAATTGTGGTTGTTAATCAAGGACTACATGTAAAAAAAAAATAGAAAACAGTAGAATTTCTCCATGTTCTGACAGCAATCAGGAAATTAAAGGTCTAGTTTCTTCACAGTCTTCTCTGGATGCCAAGAGAAGTTTGAATCTGGGTAAGTACTTGAACTATCAGGTATACCAGAGCTTAAGCTAGAGCGGAAAGTCAAAGCAATAGAAGTCCACATTCCTCGAGCAGATGTTCATAATATTTTATACTATATTTCCCTGTACATAGAATTTACTCTATAATTAACATTGTTTGCACTTTTTTAATAGGATAAGCCACATTCAGAATGAAAAAAAGTAAAGTGTTGAAGAAACTGAGCAAATGGAAGTGACAATTTAGGTTGTTCACTAGCTTCGGTTCTCCCATGAGCTGTTCAGAGCATCCAGAAGTGGGAGGTGCTTCATTCTCTTCTGGAAAGGCTGGGCTTAAAACTCTGGGACACTCCTCCTCCTCCACGGGACACCTCCCCAGCGTCCCCCAGTTTTTAGCTCAGCCTTCGTGTTAAGAGGTTGTGCACTCCCTGACTGGAACGGTTTTCTGATTCAGCTAGTCAAAATTCAGGTTTGCTCTTGGGTTAATTCGGCTTGTAAATTTTTCCCCAATTAATTTGGTGATTTCAAGGCTTGTGGCTCTATTAGGTCATCCCCCCGATCAGTTTGAGAGCAGTTCTTTGTGGCTGGCGGAGCCTGCCACTCCGCAGGCAGCCTGAGACGGCCGCTTTAGGCAATTAGCTTATCTAATCCCCAATCGTCTTATCTCTGCAATCTTGGCGGAGCGCTCGCAGCCGCGGCTCACTTTTCCTTGCCGTTTCGACTGATAGGATCATTTATCTGACAATTTAGAGAGTCAGCAGCAGCGGCTCGTTAAACTGCTCAGGCAATTAACATAGGAGATTCTGCCTTCCCGCCATTTTCAACAGCTGGCTTCAAGTTCGCGCCTAAATATCACAGGCGCCATTCCCCACTGGTTTCCCTTCTTGGGGCAAGTACCTTCCCACTCCACTTCCCTGGGATTATTTCTCTTTTATCTTGCTGGTGTTGGATAAGCAGGCTACTCCTTAAACAGGAATTTTTTCTTTCTTTTTGCAATTGCTTTTGGATCATTACATTGGAGTGAAGCCACAAGTGCCATTTCAAACAGCGGGACGTTTTTGACAGGAAAGGATCCATCCAGGCCCTGTATAGCTGGTTTTCCTTGTTGGGGACCAGGGATCCAGAATATTTCTTGCTTGGAGCGCTTGGGGGTTTCCCTTGTTGGGGACCCTTAGATACTGTTTCCTATATACACAGTTTTACATGTAGATATAGGATGTATATGTGTGTGTGTGTGTATAGATATATAGAGAGAGACTTACACTCCTGGAGAAGCGTTCTACTTTCAACCACAGGGGTAGGCATCACCCCTAAGTACAAATAATAATAATAATAATAATAATAATAATAATAATAATAATAATAATAATAATAATAATAATAATAATAATAATAATAATAAAGTTAGAGGCACGAGAATCAGTCCTCCACAATGGAAGGTGACAACGTCTTCCGCTCCAAGACAAATAAGTCCCGAGATAAGTCAGTGGGCCCCCAAAAGGCCTCTAAGGTGGCGGATAAGATGCCCATAGATGGCACCAAGCCTTGGAAAGGCAGTTGCAGAAACGGGCCAGGGAGGCGGACAAGATGGCTATGACACAACAATCGGATCAGGGCCCAAGTCCATTGTTGGGGCCCTTGGACTTATCCACCCAGCCCAGACAGGCTATTTTTGGACAGCCTCCCATAGGCATATCTCCTCCAATGAGCACTGCCCGGTGAATCCCAGAAGCAACCTTCACCCCTATGGCCGCCGGTTTAAGACAGGAGGAGGGATTACCTGAGACTATTCCCATCGAAATGAGGCAATGGATGGAGATGGTGATACAAAAGGGCATTGCGGCTGGAGTTCAGCAATCCATCCGGACCAGACACTTTTCGGCTACTTCGGAAGCGGGATCCCTGTCTGCTCGATCCTTTGCACATATGGGACAACATCAAACTCAGGTATTCCCCAATATTCCTGACATACCAGTCCAGGGTCTTCGGGAAGAGGTGGAATTAGATGACCAGGATGTTCCCATGGAGGTGGGGTCGATCCATCAGATGAACTTGGGGTTGTCAGAGGCTGACCCACTAGAACGAGGAATGTTGGATGACGAAGGCCTCATTCCGGACCAACCTACCTTTTCTGGCCTTTTTCGTCCGCAACTCTTTAAATCTTTACTGTTCAAAGCAAAGAACACCGCTAAACTAGGCACATCAAGCCCTCATCCATTGTCAACAGGGTCTCAGGACGAATCCGAGGATCTAATATTCTCACAACCGGTTAATGATGCAGAAACTATTCCTGTCCCTCGTATGTTTGCTGAATTAGTACAAAATCAATGGGCATCAGCAGCATCCTACCCAGCCCCAGCAGGGTACGATAAACGATATTATAATTTGGCACCAGAGTTTTCAAATTTTCTCAAAACGCCGGAGGTGGATGAGCCCATTGTGGCACTGGCCTCAACCTTTCCCAACGAGGCCGAGGAAGCCCTGAGACCGGAGGAAAAGAGAGCAGAGTTGGCACTCCGTAGGGTGCATGTTTCTGACGCCTGGGTCATTAGGGCAGCTACAGCTGCGTCCTTTTTTACACGGTCCTCCCGACGATGGCTCTTCCACTTGAGGGATATATTGCTGGTGTCAAATGTCAGAGCCCACCAGGACATTACTAAGATTATTGCAGCGGCAGAATTCTCCGCCGATGCCACATTTAATGCAGTCAAGTTCTCGTCTAGAGCCATAGCATCTCACATATCAGCACGGAGACTGCTATGGCTCAGACATTGGCAGGCGGATACCAAGCATAAATGCAAGCTGGCATCAGCCCCAATATCGGGGGATAAATTATTTGGCAGTGTCTTGGAGCCCCTGCTTATTGAGAATAGAAACAAGAAAAAAGTGCTTCCCCCTCTTTTTCGGAGGTCTGGAAACAGAACGCCCCAGTTGTTTCGAAGGGGTTCCTTTTGGCCCTACTATCAAGGCCCATACGTTCCCAGATCGCAGAGAAAATCAGGCTACAGGCCCAGTTTTAGACAAGATAGGTCAGAATCTTCTGATAGAGGTCAGCGGGGAGGCCAAACCAGAAGAAAGCCCAGAGGTACCGGAGGCCGATTTTTTCGTCGCCCCAAGTGAGTCCTTGACAGCAGCTCCCATTGGAGGGTGGCTAAAATTGTTTCCTGATCAATGGGACAGCTGCACTTCTGATGCGTGGGTCAGGGACTCTGTTAGGTTTGTTTTGGAACTAGAGTTTCAATCCTCCCCCCCCCCTGAACTTTTTCATTAGGAGCCCTAGGTCAACGGACCCCATTAAGAGAGTGTTGATGCAGGAGGCTATCAATCATCTTCTGCATATTCGGGCCATTAGAGAGGTCCCATCTGAACAACGGGGTCAAGGCTGTTACTCTCTATTGTTTGTGGTCCCAAAGAGTTCGGGGGGCTGGAGGGCAATTCTGGACCTCAAACGTCTGAACAGATCATTGGTTTATCGAAAATTCAAGATGACTACTCTCCAGTCCATTCTGCTCAGCATCAGAGAGAACGATGTCCTGACCTCTATAGATCTCACAGAGGCTTATCTACATATACCAATTAGACCTGCTCACTACAAATATCTTAGATTTTGCTATTGTGATCGGCACTACGAATATATCACCCTACCATTCGGTCTGGCTTCGGCCCCTAGGACTTTTACCAAGGTCCTAGCAGCTTTGGCTGCCTCCCTCAGGATCAAATCTATTCGTTTACAATGTTATCTGGATGATATTTTAATTTTGTCATCTTCCAGACATCAAGCAAATTTGGATACCAAGATTACTCTGGAGACCCTTCAAGGTCACGGCTTTTCCATAAATTGGGATAAAAGCCATTTGATCCCCTCAACTAGGTTAGTTTATTTAGGGGCAGTGATAGATACCGTGGAGGGCAAGGTTTTTCTCTCTCAGGACAGGTTGAATAGTATCCAGTCTTTGGCCAGAGAGATCAGAGCCTTAAAGAGGGTTTCCCTGGCAGTTCTGTCTCAACTGTTAGGGAAACTGATTTCTTGTATTTCCATTGTGCCTTGGGCTCGATTCCATTCTAGAGATCTGCAATGGTTCCTGCTACCTTTCCAGCGATCCGGAAAAGCCACTTCCAACGTCCGGATAAAGGTACCGCACAATGTTCTCCGATGGCTCCGCTGGTGGTCGGAAAACACGATAAACAAGGGGTGTCCTTTCAAGGAAACTTGCAGGGCAATGATCACAACCGATGCCAGCCTGGTAGGATGGGGAGCTCACTTCCAATCACACACTGCACAGGGAAGTTGGACTATTTCCGAACAATCACAAAGCATCAACCTGTTGGAGCTGCGAGCAGTTCATCTGGCGTTACGCAGTTTTCTACCCCTTTTCCAATCACACCACGTTCTGGTCTTGACAGACAATATCACAACCAAGGCCCACGTAAACAGACAGGGGGGTACCCACTCCAAACTTCTGATGCTGGAGACGGCCAGGTTGTTCAAGTGGGCCGAGGCCAATCTGTTTTCACTCAAGGCAGAGCACATAGCAGGGGCCTTAAACACACAAGTGGATTGGCTCAGCAGGGCCATGATAGATCAGACAGAGTGGCGCCTACACCCGTCTTTCTTCCAGGAAGCAGTGCGGAGGTTTGGGCAACCGGTGATCGATCTATTTGCCTCTCCCCTCAACACCCAATTGCCCCAGTATATTTCAAGGTACCCAACTCAGGGGGCAGAGGCCGTCAACGCCCTGCGATGTCAGTGGCCTCCTGGACCTCTATATGCATTTCCTCCACTCCCTGTAATACCCAGGTTGATCCAGAAGTTATTGGAGGAAAGAGCGGAATTGATATTGGTCGCCCCTTACTGGCCCAGACGAACATGGTTCGCAGATTTACAGGACCTGTCGAGAGAACAACCTTGGAAAATTCTACCGTCAAGGGTTTCCCTCTCGCAAGGGCCGGTACTTCACCCGGACCCACAATGGCTCAGCCTAGCCGTATGGAGGTTGAGCGGAGCCGTTTAAGGACCCAACAGATATCAGAGGATGCCATTGCCACCATACAAGCATCCAGACAGTCCTCAGCAAATCATATATATGAGGCCACGTGGTCCGCTTTCTGTCGCTGGTGCCGGGGGTCTAAGATCGACCCAACCACCCCATCAATAGGACAATTATTGGACTTTTTACAGGAGGGGTTGACCAAGGGCCTATCTCCAAATACTTTACACAGACAGTTGGCGGCCTTAGCCTCGGTGATATCCTGGGGTGACCTTCGTTCCATAGCGCACCATCCACATGTCCGCAGCTTTCTTAAGGGTGCTGCAAACTTATGACCTCCTGTAATTCACCGCTGTCCCACTTGGGAGCTCAACAAGATGTTAACCGCACTTACAACTGGCCCGTTCAAGCATTTAAGAACCGCTAATCTCAAATTCCTGACATATAAGGTGGTCTTCTTAATTGGGATCACAGCAAGGAGGATTCCCGAATTGGCAGCATTGTCGATAAAAAAGGACCTGTACGTGTTTCATGCGGACAGAGTGGTTCTCAGATTGGATCCATCGTTCACCCCTAAAGTAAATTCAGTCTTCCACAGAGCGCATGAGTTGGTGCTTCCAAATTTTTGTCCCAAACCATCTCATGGACTGGAGCATCAATGGCATCGACTTGACGTTCGAAGGGCGTTAAGCATCTATCTAGACCGCACTGCGGCATTTTGAAAATCTGAGGCTGTATTCCTATCCTTCAACCCATCCACTTTAGGCCACAAGGTGTCGTCGACGACCATTGGTAGATGGTTGAGAGCCACCATAGCTAAAAGTTGCGAATGCCAGTCCATCTCAGTTCCTAAGGGCATTACAGCCCACTCAACAAGGAGTGCGGCAACATCAGCAGCATGGGCCACATGAGCTTCCATAGATGAAATTTGCAGAGCGGGAACTTGGGCTTCACCATCGCCCTTTGTCAGAAAGTATAAAATTGATGTCTATGCCTCAGCGGACGCTTCATTTGGCAGAAGAGTCCTGCAGAGGGTCCACAGAGTTTAGGAGTGGATTTCGATCCAGACGGAGTCCCTCCCTAAGGACAGGCCAAGCTTTGGTATGTCCCACTTCTGGATGCTCTGAACAGCTCATGGGAGAAAGGGCGTTGGTACTTACCTGATACGCCCGTTCTCTGTGAGCTGTGAAGAGCATCCAGCCCCACCCATTTCTTTCTGTCTGGTGGGGTTCTGTTCCGGTCAGGGATCTAGATTAGGTGATGAGTTCTGGACTTTGGCACTCAGTCTTCGCAAAACTGGGGGACGCTGGGGAGGTGCCCCGTGGAGGAGGAGGAGTGTCCCGGAGTTTTAAGCCCAGCCTTTCCAAAAGAGACTGAAGCACCTCCCACTTCTGGATGCTCTTCACAGCTCACAGAGAACGGGCGTATCAGGTAAGTACCAACGCCCTTTTTCTTTTCAGACCTCCTTCAGCAAGTTCAATACATTTACTGCACATATTTTGTACTGCTTTGTATTGGGTGGCTCACTTTGGTTTGGTTTTGCCAAAAAACTGAGCTGATGGACCAGCAACTTGAACTTAAAAAAAAAAAAAAGGATTTCCAGATCGGAATGGTCAAGAGGTCAAAACATCCCAATTGATCAGCTGCGAATCAATAATGTAGCTTACTGGTAAGCAGCCTTTTGGCTGGCATTCAGAATGGCACTGGCTTGTTACTCTCCCATTTTCTCTGACTGACAAACTTAGTGATGAATAGCTCAAAGTATAAAAGCTCTAAGGCAAAAATATAAAATAATGTTCCTGTTTAATATTGATCCATTACACACACACACACACACACACACACACACAAACTATGTAGTCGGGCTTAGTTTTTGGGGAGGAAAATAAGGGGGGGAAATTCTGCCTCTGCCTACCAGCATCCATTGGTATTCATCTGGCTAGCGTCCTGTCCGTGCGTGAGAGAGTTGAGGGCTATTTGTGAGCAAGGAGACAACAAGGAGCCTGGGCGGGGCTTAGCTCAATTGTTCTGTACTAAAGCTGATTGTTGCTGTGAAACTAAAACTGAAACTCCTCCCCTCTGCTTGTGTTTTGCATTTGGAACAGATTTCAGGTGGGGAGGGGGAGTAGAACTCCTTAGCATCAGAGCCTGTTAATAATAATATACGAAAAACTAATGCTCTGATAGTAATTTCAAAAAATCCTTTCTTAGTGAGCACCTAGAAACCAAGAGGAACATACGTGCCAAATTGGGAAGGCAGAACATATTTTTTTGTTTAAACAAGATCCAGGTTTAGTCCCTGGCAGCATAAATAGATAAAAAGATCTCAAGCAGAAAGGGAGCTTAGTTTTGATACCATGATAATGAGTTTATGAGTACTTCAGATTGATTTAAAGGAAAACCATTTCGTGTGTGGTTGGACTAGATCAGGAGGGTTAAATTGTGAAATGTTTCGCCCTTTGAGAAGTGGTGTGTAGCGAAATCATTCTTGCAGTGCAGTTGAAAAGCCATTCTCAGCTGGCCAATAGCTCTTCTTCAGGTGTCAGTTGAAAATAGTCTCTTGCTGAATTGGATTTTTCAGGTTTTTTTTAACTCTGTGTCCCAAATAATGAACTCTGCATGATGCTTTTGCATAAAATGGCACCTTGGTCTTTGCTTGCTGTGCATTTATCTGGTTGCCTTGATGAGAACAGGAAATCGATTCTTCCAGAGTGCCAAAGACATATTTTCCAAAAACAATAACGGGGTAAGTCCAAAGCCTCCAAATGTTAGTTCTGCAATGAGTCCATCAGGGTTGTTTCTTGTCCTCAAATGTCAGTCAGTTTTTGAAGGTTGTCACTTTGGTGATGATGAAGGAGAAGGAGTGGGAGTAATTTAATTTTCATTAGTGCTACCTTATTGAACCAGGGGATTGAGAGAAGTCCAGAATCTTCTTAGTTCTAAGAGTTTTATTATTTGTCTTATTAGAAGAGAAGTCTTTTCTACCAGTTTTCAAAGCTTCAGCAGCATTCAGATTTTTTTTCCGCAGTTTCTCAAAATTTATATATAGCAGCCATCTAAATATAGGCATTAAAAAACTTCCAGTAATTTACATTTTAGTTTTATGTAGAGACTTGTAATCATCTTCTCTGCTCTGATCCTTGTAGAATCTCCCAAAAATAATTTTAATGGTCAGTATTTTACTGATACCCTTTCTGCTTGTGTTTTTGCAAACTGTTTACAAAATGCAGTGTTTCAGAATGATGTGTGACCCTGCAATTGTTATTTTCACAGAGGAAAACAGACTGTATACACTTCGTTTAAACCAGGATTCCCAACCCCCCTGTCAGGATTCTGTGGTCTGTGGACTGGTACCGTGGCCTGTTGGGAACCGGGCCAGACAAACTGAGGGTGTGTACGTGAAGCTTTATTTGCACATGCACAGGATTAGGCTGCACAGGTGAAACCCTCACCACCAGTGCTGCCGGTCCATGGAGCCAAAAAGCCAAGGGACTTCTGGTTTAAACCATGGGTATCCAACCTTTTGGCTTGCCTGAGCCATACGGAGTGAATAGGAATTAACTTGAGCCACATGTAAAATATATAATATAGTTAATGAATATAAATAGCTTCCTGGCAAATAGAAGGGGAAGGAATAGAAGCAGTGGCAGATTTTATTTTCTTGAACTGCAAGATCACTACAAGTGCAGCCATGAAATTAAAAGACGGTCATTCCTTGGGAGGAAAGCTGTGGCAAACCTAGACAGCATATTAAAAAGCAGAGACATTACTTTGCAGACAAATGTTTATATAGTCAAAGCTATGGTTTTCCCAGTAGTAATGTGTGGCTGTGAAAATTGGATCATAAGGAAGGCTGAACACTGAACAATTGATGCTTTCGAATTATGGTGTTGGGGACGACTCTTGAGAGTCCCTTGGACTGCATGGTGATCAAATCATTCAGTCCTAAAGGAAATCAAACCCTGAATGTTCTTTGGAAGGACAGATGCTGAAGCTGAAAGTCAAATACTTTGGCCACCAAATGAGAAGAGACGACTTACTGGAAACAACCTGATGTTGGGAAAGATTGAAGGCAAAAGGAGAAGGAGATGACAGAGGATGAGATGGTTAGATAGTGTCATTGATGCAATAGGCATGAGTTTGGGCAGAATCCGGGCGATGGTGGAGGACTGGGGGCGGGGAGAGCTGATGGGCTGTGGTCTATGGGGTTGCAGTGGAACATGTCTTAGCTACTGAACAACAGCATAACAAATAGCGCTAAAAATCGCACAATAATATTCAAAGTTTACGATCTTGTGGGACCACATTACTAGCTATCGAGGGCCATGCAGGTTGACATTCCTGGTATAAGCAGTAGTATAACAGATATAATATCCTGTTGCATTGAAAGAAATGCATCTATCTAATCAGCTGACATAGTAACTAAATGAGCTGCCTTTGAGCCAAGTTGTGGCTCTTTTCATTGGCTAAGATTTATTCTTCTTTCAATCTCATTACTTCTTAATTGTCAAATAGTCTTCCACTTTTGTGTTTTTGTTAACTTAACTTTTTCAATGCCTCCTAAATTTCTCCTGTTTTCTTTGCCACTTCCTAGCAGCCTTTGATAAGGAACTGGTATAGCCCTTCTGCTTTTCAGCCTGCACATTGCTGTACAAAAGGAGCCAGTTTCACTGTTGATTGTTTTGTCATCTGATAAAAGAACCCAACAAGCCCAGAGTTCAAAGGTCTTGTGTGTAGGAAGTTTGCTAGCAGCTGTCTAGCTTCATTAGGTTTCCTTCCCCTCCCTGGTATGTTCAAAGCATTTCCTGGTATTTATAGGATACTGGAAGAGGACATCCATTTGTCCTCATCTGTGGAACAAATTCCCATTTTATATGGAATTGTGAAAACAGCCTCATCACTTTTCATGTGGCCTGTAATCTTTTGTGGCCATTTTGCAAAATTGTTAACAAAAGGAATAACAAGCAGCAATATTTTTTTCTCACAAAAATCAGACTACGTTGAACATATAGGATGGAAATATACAGTTCGTATTTGTTCCTTGGATACTGTACTTAACATTTTTGTTTTGTAAAAATAATTTTGCATTGGCCAAATTTTGATTCTGTTCTATAGCCCTTTCTCATTCCACATAAAAAGAAAGCACAGAATTTTCTAGAAACATTGAAATAAGTTTTTTTAAAAGGACTTCCTTGGTGAGTGAGGATGAAGTCAAGGCAGATTGCAGAATCCTCTGTCCATGTCTCATTTCATAGTTGTGAAACATTTCATTTATGGGGGAAGGAGAAATTCCCTTTCATTTTAGCAGAATAGCTTTGCTACTTGTTCATCTATAATGTTGTGCTCATTGCAAGTAAATAGGCAAGTGGCTGTTTACAATACAATTGTTCATTAACAATAGTAATTTGGGAAGTGCTGCAACTCATTAGTCACACACAGATGTTATATTTATTTATTTACCATTTATTTATTAAACAGATTTATATAGCCACCCATCAAAATCTACTCTGGATGGCATACAACACTCAGATAAAAATCACAGGTATAAAAACAAATTCAAAAAAATGTAAAAATCTACATTAAGAAATAATATAAAAACAAATATACAAATCTAGGAGCCCTGGTGGCAGATTGGTTAGAATGCAGTGTTGCAAGCAAACTCTGCCCACAGACTAGAGTTCGATTTTGACAGACTCAAGGTTGACTCAGCCTTCCATAGTTCCAAGGCTGGTAAAATGAAGACCCAGACTGATTGTTGGGAGCAATATGCTGTTATGCAAACTGCCCAGAGAGTGCTGTAATGCACAATGGGACAGCATATAAGTCTAAGTGCTATTGCTGTTGCTATAGATGAAGAAAGGATAAGAATGGCCACCTCAGCAATTGAGGTGGAGAAATTCCTTCATTTCTTTTATAATAAAAGATAGATTGGAAACTATGAAGAAATTTCTTTAAGTCTATATCTTTGAAAAATAATTGCCAGACTAATGGATGATTTCTTTATAATTTCCACTTTGTTATAGGGAAATCTAGAGAATCTAATTCTGATGTATACAGAGAGAAGGTACTAGGCATTATACCTAAGTTGTCCAGTATTAGGAAGAACAAGTATCTTTTCCCCCTGTGGGAAGGATATCTAATTTGCAGTGGTATCTATGGATTCATTTTTCCAAAACTCTCGTATCTCAAATTTATCTTAATTATGGTTAATCTTATAGTATGTTTTGAAGTTTGTGCCCCAGATTGTAAGTAATGAGTTCATACAGAGTTTAGGATCATCAGTGAAACCTAAAACACAGGAATTTAATGATATTGAAGATCAGAGTGAAAGGATAATGAACAATCTAAATTTGAGGCTAAATATTGCATTTGCCTAAGAAGATGTGGCTGAGAAACACACAGAACAAAATATGTAGTAAATCTAAAATTATACTTCCTTATGAAAATTCAGTTAAATCTTAAATGATGCCCCCATATTAAATCTTAAATGATGCCCCCAGTATTTGGGGTGGGTGGGGGAACTCTCATCTTCCTTTCTGATAAAGAAAATGATTAGAGCTTCCGTGTTGGTACCACCTAAGCCAAGAATTGATCCAATCTTGGGAAATGAGGAGATGAACCAGAAGACTTCTGGAGAAGACTGCATCTTATCTGCATTCTTATCCCACTTTGGAGATCTTGGCAATTGCAGCTTGTCCTATTGGAAATGCTTTTATCTTCCAAGCAGTTTTATCTGTCCATGCAACAGAAATGTCCATCCAGATCTTGATTCTCTCCACCTTGCAGTCTAATATATTTAATTTCACAAACCCTTTGGAAAAAGATAAGAGAAGCTTCTCACAAAGGACAGTACATTAGGCCTTAAAAACAGATCACTTCAAACAATGTTCTAGTGTCTTTTCTGAAGCTTTCATGTGAAGCCAAAGATGAGGTATAGTAAAGTTTATTTCAGATGCAGTAATAATGAAGATCAGCTTTTATAAAGATTAAGGTATTAAATCCTATGGTGTGTTTTTTCCCCCTTTTGCTTCTTGGTAGTAACAGTTTTCTGACTTTAGTGTTATAGCCGCCTAGAGATTGTTTATAAAATGGTCCTTTGAGGTAAACAAGAACAAGAAACAGACTCTACAAGAAGAATTTAACTATACTTTATTGAAATAGGCTGTAATGACATGCTCTTGCAAGCTTGATTTTGCTTTACCTTACCTTTCTCATAAATCTCAGTGAATCCTGAAGGAGCCTAGCTAAGCCTATTTGAAATACTATTTTGTTTCCCAGCACTTAAGGAATATTTTAGCCCTTTTTGCTTATATAATGGCTTTTGACAATTTCCCTTGAGGTCATCTCTCTGATTCTCTACAGTTCCTTGTATGTATCTTAACAGAAATATCTTGAGGACTTCATATGGGAACACAGCTTACTCCCATATAATGCCACGTCCATCATGTTTTTCCTTTTCATTTGAAACAGCTTGGCTCTTCATTAAAAGTAGATTTTCCCATACATCTTTGTTTTTCCTTTGTCAACGGTAGTTTTTATCTAACATATTAGCGTAATGAAGAATTTTATTAAAAGGCCTTGTAGATCTCTGACATTCTTATCCATTCTGGCCTGGAACTTCCCCCTCTTATTGTTCTCTATTTTAATACTGAAGTTCTTTGAGACCCCAGCTCCTCTCATGGAACATAGCTTTTCTGTTGCCATGACATTAGATAATTGAGCTGGAGAACTGTTAGTTTTACAAAAGATCAATTTGTTAATTTTTCATAGGGACAAAGTAGTTCTTGTTCCAGGGTATTCCCTTCTTTCCATTTTAATCAAGATATCATCTTGCTTACTATTTCCCAACTACTCAACAATATTAGAAATATTGATTTGTTCTTTACATGAATGTTGTGGCCTCACTTTTTCCTGGACAAGGTAATACTAGCTCAGCAGGACCAACATTTATTTCTGGACTTCCAGGGCTCACTTAAAGAGCTTGTGTTTTTCCCCCTGAATTTTGGCAAATGGATAGTGACCACAGTACAGCCATACTTCCATCCAGTCTGTGCTCATTCCGCAAGGGCAACTGCAACACTAGCAGACTTTCTTTGTAGTATTTCCCTACAGGGAGTCCTCAACTTACAACCACATTGAGCCTGAAATTTTGGTCATAAGTTATGACAGTCGTAAAGTGGGTCGTCACATCACATCCAATTTTCTGATATTTTTTGTAGCAGTATTTAAATAAACATAGTGATTGTTAAGCAAATGCTCTGGTTCAGGGGTCACCAACCTTTTTGGACCTCAGGGACCACCAAACTCATAATTTTAAATACCACGGATCAGAGACCCTGGGAAAATCCCAAAAAAGGTCTGCAGGAAAATTCCCCACTCCATTTTCCTACCAATCAATCATTCTTTATTTGGGATCGCAGGATACCATCTCCAGCTCCGTTCTCAAGGGTGGGGGGAGAGAGGGGGGGGGAGAAAGAGAGATTGAGATTTTTGGCTTCATGCAAGGAAAGCGGCAGAAGCAGCAGAAGCCTTTCTTTCTCTCCCCCAAACTCCACCAGAAATGAGTCTTTGTGAGACTTGTTGCGCTGGTGCAGCCTCTTGGAGCAGGATGCCTTGTAGAGTCTCAAAGATTCATTTCTGGTGGAGTTTGGGGGAGAGAAAAAAAGACTTTTGCTGCTTTCCTTGTGTGCAGCCAAAAGCAGAAGAAGAAGCAGAAAGAAGCAGCCCGGTGGGCAAGCGAGGTACGTGGGGCAAGTGAGGCAAGTCCCCCCCTCCACCCTTCCCCCCCTCCACCCTTCCCCCCCCTCCCCTCACTACCTCGTGTTGTTCATAATGCAAGTGACGCAAGCCTTGTGTTCCCATGGGCTATGTGGGCGGCACAGCCTTGTGTTCCCGCGCAGCCTGGATTAATTGCTTTGGGAGATGCTTTGGAGGTGACATTTCTCTGCAGACCACCAAAATTTTCTCGTGGACCACCAGTGGTTCTCAGCTCACAGGTTGGCAACCACTGCTTTGATTGATAAGTGACTCCATTGTTTGCTTTGGAACATTTTTTTCCCCAGAAACGGAAGTAAACGGCCCTTTCTAGAAAAAACTGTAAACCAGGGTCACATGACTGTTGGATGCTGCAAGCAATTGAAAATGTGGGCTGGTTGCCTGGCACCCTAAATGTAGTTATGTGACCATGTTGGAGGGGGGAACCTAAGATTTAAAATAATAGTACAAGGAGGGCTTATTTGGGACAATCATGCGGCCAGATACAGTTTTTATTGATCAAGGGAATTCATAGAACTTGAATTTGTCAAAAAAAGAGTTCTTTTTTAAGTGTGCTTTAAGATGTTGCCATCTACAGTCTCCTGCCTGTACACTGTTGCAACATCACTTTTGTCAGCTTGACTTGTCCTTGCAAAAGTACTTGTGAACTTTATTGACTCCTTGTTACAGAAGATTACTTACAATCCCAATACGCTGAGTGAGTAGAGTTCATAATAAAAAAGGTTTCTCCAGTTTGATTGATGCATGCGGTATCCTGAAACAAGACTTGGTGCAACCATCAAACAAAATATGCATGAAAAAGGAACACTGTTCTGCATTGTCATTGGGTGACAAATGGTGCTCAAAATCTGGGTGACAGTTTATGATGTATTCATCTGGAGCAAAAGAGCTGGTTGCTGCAATTGCTTTGGAAAACAAGTTTGTATGAGGCAAAACTACTTTTGATTTTTCTTAGTTGTGTCTACATGAAAACGTCCAGGGCATGGTTGGCCTCATCTCAAGTAGGCTGAGTAAGATAATGCGGTTTTGTTGCCTTTTAAGAGAGCTCCTATCTGCGTTTAAGCAGAACTGGGTTGGTATCTAGAACAAACATTTTCAGAATAAGCAGTAGAATATTGGAAATATTGAGAACTTTTGTGGAAATCATTTATTTGCAATATTGAAATAAAGTAAATCTCGATCTGCTTTGTTAGCACGTGAGTGTCTTTGTGGTTTGCAGAGCAAGGCTCGCAGATTTAGAAGTAAAATTGACCCAGGCGTCTCTGCTAATCTTCAATTATGAGGTTGGTACTTTGGCTTCAGTGTGTCCCAGCACTGCTAAAGGTGCCAAAGGAATGAGGTGGGGAGGGGGGAAACTGCTTTTTAAGGTCTGTAGAAATCCCTCTGTTTTCCTGATTTGTTGCATCAGAACTTTTTATTGGGCACAGTGGCTTCTTTCTGGGCTCCTATAGCTATCATGTGACTTTATATTTGCACTTCTGCCAACTTGGTGAGAGGCATTGGCATATTTCAGAGTCAATGACATGGAAATAGGCATTGCTAATTCATAGAACTTTTAAAAATTAATATTTGATATAGAAGTCCTATAAAAGTTTTTAATGTTCCAGATGCATTAGGTGCAGATAAATGTCTGTCATTTTTCCCCCCTGAAGAACACTGAATATTTTAGGAGAAGGGAAATACCATGTGACTTGCAAGCCTGGTCCTATGTTATTTTAAGGCCTCATAGTGATGCCTCTGTTATGAATTCCATTTCCATTAAATATACAAAGAAGCAGAATAATTTCTCTTCCTTTCATTTCCAGTCCTTCCACAGTACCTGTAAGATAATGATGTCCTCCTGTCTGAATATCTTTTGGTTTAAGAAATATTTCCATTTCCTGAATACTCAAGAAACCTTGAGTATTCAATATGTCAAATAATAGCAAAGCATTTTACCAAATGACTAGTAAATTGCTGCACATACCATAGGGATTTTAGTGTAGTCTTTGTCCAAGCCACGTTACGATGTTACTCCTTTTATTTAAATTATTTATTAATTGCTTTTATAACTTGCCAAATAAAAATGCAAATTATGCAGGCTTTTCCCCTCCATTTTTTTCATTGTATTACTGACTGAAGCGTGGCCAATTATGTAGCAAACATATTCTTCTGTATTCCATTTTGAGCTGTGACATGGTCATATTCCTCACTGTTGCATTGGCTGGCACTTTTGACTTAGAGGCAAAAAATTTATTTGGATAGATGGGCAGCTGTATAAATCTATTCAATAAGTAAACGAATAAGTAAATAAATAAATAAATATATGTTTTGGAAAATGGAGAGAGTGGGACAAGTAGAACCAGCTGTAAATTCTTAAGTAACTGCAGTATCTCCCAAGTGAGGTTGGCTCCTCCAACTGTTTGGTTACGGGTTTTGGGATACATTTTTAGAGCACTAATGCTGTACTGTACTTATGGAAAAAAATCATAAAATATTACTGCCAACTTACTGCCAAAATATTACTGCCAATTAATTGGTTCATCCATTTACAATATATGTTAAGCTAATTCAATCCATAGACATAAAATGGTTGAGGTAAAAATCCATATACATACAATACAGGTAAACATACAATTGCACCTGAAATTTCTATCATAAGTCATTGCAGTCATAATTCAGGTTGGACCCAATTTTATAATTTTTATGGTGGACATTAAGGGAATCACAGAGCCATTAAGCAATACATGGTTATTAAGCAAATCATACAGTTATTAAGTGTACCCAACATCCCCAATGGACAGTTTTTGACAGAAAATCAGCCAAAAAAGATAGCAAATAGTGATCACATGACCACAGCTGGTCATAAATGCAATCTATTTATGCAATGCAAGTGTCCACATTGTGATCACATGATAATTAAGTATAGGTTGTAAGTCATTTTTGGGAGAAGTCTTTGTAATTTTGAATTGTTCAGTGAATGAGTGAAAGTTGGGGATTATGTGTAGTTTAGATAACCTCAATTGTTTAATATCAAGATCTTCCATAGGAATTGGTTGAGAATCCCACCCCATCCTATTCCCAGCTAAATAAAACCATAGCTTGGTGTCCCTTTTAAATTGTATTTTGTTTTCTGGTTGGTTGCTCACAGTCAGTTTGACAATTTTAAGCTTATACCAAACTATAATTATACTTGGGGGAATATGAGACATTCAAATACTGTGTTTAAATATGAAGCCATATTTAGATAAGTTGTCTGAATGGCACCGTTGAGTCTCTTGATTAGTCTGTAAAATTAATTTAGAAACTGGCTTTTCTTGTCACTGAACCTAGAGGCTGGAGGATCTGTATCAGTGTAAAGTAGACTAGCAAATAAAGTTCTAAACATAAATAGTCTGCCTTTCCTTTTGCTATGTGTCAAAAGAAATACCAATTCATTGTCTTTAGGGAAATGTTTCTGCCTAACTGCTGGCAAGAGAGTCTAAACTTTCCATGTTTGTGTGTGTGTGTGTGTGTGTGTGTGTGTGTGTGTGTGTGTGTGTATGTATGTATGTATGTATGTATGTATGTATGTATGTTGTGGCCTCGATTCCCGAGCCTATGCTGTCAGAGGAAGAGGACCTGGAAGATGAGGAGGAGGAACTGGGAATGCCTTCCTCCCCAGGACCTTCCTCCCTGATAATGCCTCAGGTTCCATCAGATAACCGAGAGGAACAGCCTGAGATTAATCAGGAGCAAGGCATATCGGAGCAGCCCCTGACAGGGAGTAAAGAGGAAGAGTGTTGGCTCGATCCTAAGCAGGAGACCGTGAGTGGTTATCCACAAAACATCTTCAGGTCGACCGCCCGATAAAGAAGCTGGACCATCGGTTTATCGGCCCATTTCCCATCGAGGCGGTCATCAACCCTGTAGCCTATCGACTGAATCTACCGCGCTCCGTGCAAATTCATCCAGTCTTCCACTGTTCCCTTTTGGTCCCTGATGCCCCTTCGTGTTATCTCCGACGTCCCACAGCTGTTGATCCACCACCTGAAGATGGCGCAGTAGAAGGCAAGGTGGCCAGCATTAGGGATTCCCGCTGGCTGAAAGGGCGGTTCCAGTATTTGATCGAGAGGCAGGGGGATGGGCCGGAGGCCCTCTCCTGGGTGGATGCTTCCACGATCCACGCCCTGGACCTTATACGGATGTTCCATGACCATTTCCTCTTGCGATCACATCCTGACCGTCAGACTCGGGGGAAGGGCCCTGCGGTAGGGGATAGTGTTGCGGCCCCGATTCCTGAGCCTATGCTGTCAGAGGAAGAGGACCTGGAAGATGAGGAGGAACTGGGAATGCCTTCCTCCCCAGGACCTTCCTCTCTGGCAATGCCTTCCTCCCCAGGACCTTCCTCCCTGGTAATGCCTCAGGTTCCATCAGACAACCGAGAGGAACAGCCTGAGATTAATCAGGAGGAAGGCATATCGGAGCAGCCCCTGACAGGGAGCAAAGAGGAAGAGTGTTGGCTCGATCCTAAGCAGCGTCGTAGGGAGAAACGTGAGCAGCAACGTAGGAGGCGTGGGAGGGTCAGAGAGTGAGCTGAGTCATTGAGCCACACCCCACAGGGGATAAAAGTGGGTGTGTTTTCTCCTGAAACTTTGTACGGGACAAAGTTTAACCTTACTTCAGATTTTCTTTGTGGACTGCCTTGTGATTTTCTGTGAGTAAAATTTTATTTGCTATCAGTTCGGACTTGGCAGGCAGGATGTGGTAGAATGCCAAGAATATTATCAGTTCCAAAGAATTAACTGTGTGAAGTCTGAGCCAGCTTGCCTGCCTGTGTTTGTGTGTTTGTGTACTCTTTCATCTTTTCGGAAAGAGGAAAGGCGAGGCAGAACACACACACACACACACACACACATACACATATACATATACATACACACACACACACACACACACACACACACACACACACACACACACACACACACACACAATATATATATATATATATATATATATATATATATATATATATATATATATATATATATGAGAAGCACTCTGAGAAGCACAGAGCTGAAGACAGAAGCCTGAAGATGATGAATGAGACTTCATCGAAACATTGCCTAGATACTTCCAATCTTACGCGGGAGAAAACCCGAATAACCAAAGATCCATATATATATATACACACACATACATACATACATACATACATACTTGCAGTACTTGCTGATGTCTTTGATCCATCTTGTTTTAGGTCTTTTCGTGGACACTTTTTTCCAAGAGGCGAAAGAAATAAAAAAGTAAAACCATATGGATACAGGAAAGCTCAGGGCCATATTGGTTGGAAAGAAAAGGTCTTCTTCCTGCCATGAATAGATAATGGCTAGAATGAATGAATGAACTTTTTTATTTGTCAAATTTATGAAATTGTTACGCTTTTATTACTTGTGCCATTCCCATTATGTCACTTCAGAATTATTCAGTTCAAAGATTCAAGTTAGAAATACTGTAGTTTCTTGTCATGGTCTTCTTTAATTGCTCTTAAGTTCAAGTATTGATTTCTCTAATGCAATACATTAATATGCATGAAAAGTATGAATTGGAATTTTGAAGCAATCTACTCTGTACTTTTTTTTCCTAAGCACACATATTGTCCTAGACATCACAATGAAATTTATACGTGTATTCCGCATACTAAGTTTTGCAAACTTAATGGCTGTGACTAAATTTGTACTCTATCCCTTCAGATTGTTACCTGGCATTTGTTTATGCAGGAACTCTGAATCATGTTTTCCATTTATCTGTTCTACACGCAAGCTTCTTAAGGCAAGGGATGAAAATGTTTGAGATTTGGCTGCTGTCACGGTTAGAGTTGTGTCTTAAGCTGTATTGTCTGCCTTGATTGCTCCATCCGACTGTTAAATTGACTCCAGTTCCTTCTGGATCTCAAGGGCTCTTGTGGGCAGGAGGTGATGCTTCATCAGAGTGGAAAACTTTAGTATGTATAATTGCGTACTTGAAAAAGACCAGTTTAGTACAATTGCACGCTGCAAAGTAGCATTAATATTACAGAAAGGATACAACTGTCCAGTATCTCTACTCTGTTTTGTATCTCTACTCTTGTATGTACACTTGAGAGCTTATGCAAATTCCTTGTGTGTTCAATCACACTTGGCCAATAAAGAATTCTCTTCTCTTCTCTTCTCTTCTCTTCTCTTCTCTTCTCTTCTCTTCTCTTCTATTCTATTCTATTCTATTCTATTCTATTCTATTCTATTCTATTAAGTCATCTTTCAGATGAACTTCCTCCCATATAATTTTCTTCATAAAAATACAGAGAGTTGGCAGGACTGGCCAGCAGCTTCACTAATTAAGAAACATCATTACCATATGGAACAGCTTGCCTTCGGAAGTTGTGGGAGCTTCATCACTTGAGACTTTCAAGAAGAGATTGGACTGCTGTTTGTCAGAAATGGTGTTGGGTCTCCTGCTTGGGTGAGGGGGTTGGACTAGATGACCTACAAGGTCCCTTCCAACTCTGTTAATCTGTAACCTATATGTTCAAGATTGCAGGTACTATTGTCTCTGCTTTCCCTATATGGCTGTCTGCAGAATATCTGTCCAAGTTGGCTAGACATTTATGGACTTTGCTGATTCATCTGCTTGAGCCAAGAATTGTGGCCAAGACAGAGTGTTTGTTTGACTATGCTAAGTTTCTGAATTGCTGTGGAGCCAAGCAAAAAGACAGGTTTTTTTTAAAGCTTGCAAAAAATAGTTCATTTAAATCTGAAGCCACTAACCATGCAAGCCACTAAGGGCTTTGAATATTTTCATTGTAACTGAAAACTTTAAATTGTATCAATATTTATTCATAACTGGCATTGATGATCCTTGGGATCAGAATATGCTTTAGTGACAATAAATTTCAGCATTTGTGTGTAGACATGTACATGCACCGTTTTTTCTATTTTTAAAGTTGATAAGGATTAAGTTTTTATGCATCCTCTTTGTGTAGGCAAACACAACTTGTTTTATTTTGCACTGGAAAATTGTGTGATTGATGGTTCAACACGCGTGCTCCAGTGACAGGAGGAAAGTGAGTACAAGACTTGCAAAAGTATTTCCTTTTTTGGTATTTTCCTACAATAACTTTTGAAACTCTTATAAATTATAACTGGGGGAATCACACAGCTTGCGTTCTAGATTCCTTCTCTACATTTTATCTCTTCGAAAGCTCATCCTTCTCCCAGGTTACTGTGCTGGAATGTTGAAAGGGAAGATGGGCTTTTCTAAGCACAATCTTCTCTCAAGGCTTGTTCATACATGGCATAGAGGCAGACCCCAATTCTTCTGTCCTGGGGCATAAGCTGTCCCTACATATTATTTATACTAGAAGGTATAAAATATATATTCAAAACCACTAGTAAGAAGTGAATAACCCTAACTTTCTAGAGCAGGGATTTTTAAACTAAAGTTTGTAGATAAGAATCCTTTGCTCTGGATTTGGAAGGTGTTGTATTTGGGGTGGAGTGGAAGATATTTTTTTAGTAAGCTAGAAAAAAGTGGAATAGATAGCACCACCACTAGATGGATTTGCAACTGGCTGGCAAACCGTACTCAACAAGTAGTCATTAATGGTTCTAAGTCTACATGAAGGGAAGTAAGCAGTGGGATGCCACAAGGTTCCGTCTTAGGCCCAGTACTCTTCAATATCTTCATTAACGACTTAGATTAGGGAATAGAAGGGGAACTTACCAAATTTGCAGATGATACTAAGCTGGCAGGAATAGCTAACACCCAAGAAGATGGATCTTGACAGACTAGAACACTGGGCCATATCTAATAAAATGAAATTCAATGTAAAGAAAAGTTAAGTCCTACACTTAGGCAAGAAAAACCAAAAGTACATATATAGACTGGGTGAAACCAGGCTCAATAGCAGTAACTGTAACTGTGGTGGTGTGCAACAGCCACCAAAAAAGCTAATGCAATCCTAGGGTGTATTAACAGAGGGATACAGTCAAGATCAAGGGAAGTACTAATACCACTCTATAAAGCCTTAGTAAGACCACACCTAGAGTACTGCATCCAGTTTTGGTCACCACATTATAAAAAAGATGTTGAGGCTCTAGAAAAAGTACAGAGAAGAGCAACCAGGATGATAAGGGGACTGGAGGCTAAAACATACAATGAACGGTTGCAGGAACTGGGCTTGGCTAGTCTAGTAAAGAGAAGGACCAGGGGAGACATGATAGCGGTCTTCCAATATTTGAGGGGCTGCCACAGAGAGGAGGAAGGGGTCAAGCTATTTTCTAAAGTGTCTGTAGGCCAGACAAGGAATAATGGATGGAAACTGAACAAGGAGAGATTTAACCTGGAAACAAGGAGAAACTTTTTGACAGTGAAAACAATCAACCAATGGAACAGCTTGCCTTCGGAAGTTGTGGGAGTGCCATCAGTTGAGACTTTCAAGAAGAGATTGGACTGCCGTTTGTCAGAAATGGTGAAGGGTCTCCCACTTGCGGGGGGGTTGGATTAGATGACCTACAAAGTCCCTTCCAACTCTGATTATCTGTATCTGTATATACCCTATCAGAATTAAATTTGTCATTGCAAGTTTTGCTTATCCTATAACTGTATGCAATCTGTTTTGAATACATTACCTCAGGGGTTCCCCAAGTCCTGGTCCATGGACCGGCACCAGTCCGTGGCATGCCAGAAACTGGGCCGTGCAAACAAGTGAAGCCCCATCTGCAGGATGCAGGCAGTGCACCAAACCATGCCCCCTCCGGTCCATGGAAAAACCTCTCCACAGAACTGGTCCCTGGTGCCCAAAAGGTTGGGGGCTGCTGCCTTACGTTGTCAGTGCAGAAGCATTGGCTAAGATATTAGCGGGCTACAGATGCTTTTATGTGTAATGGGCCACAATGATGGAGGACAGAATGATCAATCACTACATCCCACAATAAACTTTAAAAATGTAATGTTTTGATCACACACTATTATTATTATTATTATTATTATTATTATTATTATTATTATTATTATTATTATTATTATTATTATTATTATTATTATTATTATTATTATTATTATTATTATTATTATTATTATTATTATTATTATTATTATTATTGACATTCTTAGAATATAGCCCCCATTTGTGTATAAAAAGTTTCCAGAAAACCATGTGAATCTAAAAGGATCAAAGTACCAACCAACGTGTATCTTTTCTGATAGTTTCCTTCCAAGTGAGCTTTTGCATACTTCTGTGATGCTCGCAGTTCACATATATTCAAATATATTTTTATATTTAATAATACAGTCATTTGCTTGTTTAGGAATTCTGTTATTATCTGATACCCAGATTGTTAACTTGGTTTCAGAATAGGGAGTTGGGGATCACGTTTTGCTCTTACATGATGACTACATAGACAATAAAATGCTTGAGCAGGGGAATGGGATAAATAATCAGAAAGGATCAAGTGTGATAGTCTTCCTTCTCTCATGCTCTTCTTTGCAAAATTGACTTCCCAAGGCTGCTTTTCATTAAGTAGACAAGGGTTCTTGCTTTATGCAAGATCTAGTTTGCCTCTCTCTTTGTTAAAAATAGGCATGAAGGAAGGATAGCGATATGAAGATGGAACACATGGAGATTTCTGTATCTTACTCAATTGAAAAAAAATTATGTTTATTGATCAGGTTTGAGTAGTCTTTCTTAAAAGCAAGCTCTCCCCTGACATTTTCAGTAAATGATTGAACAGAAAAAAAATGGTTTCCCTTTCTGTTGTTTCTTGAAAGTGTTAACTTGCTGTTTCATAACTGATGGCACAATATTAGAGTGTTTGGAAAAATGTGTGGTTTGAAAAGAATTGACTTGTAGTTATATGAAGAGAATTGATTCCGATGTGACTGAATGCAACAGCATTTTCCATACGCAATCTGTTGTGTAAACAATTGTGAAGGCAGTCTATTAATATTTGCACACCACCAAACATTTTTTTAAATAAAAAGTAAGATACATAAGAATATGTACAAAAGAATATGGAAAGAGTTTATACATTTCAAAAGAAGTTAATAGGTCTCACTATCTTAAGGGAGAAATCTTGATACTTGTGATTAATTTGCACTCTTTCCTGTAAAACCATCTATGGCCATACCTTGTTTAAAACAAACAGCAAGTAAACCCCAAATCTGCAAAATTAACATTGCAGAAATGATTTTCTCCTGTAGGATCTTTAACGTTGCCTGTTGTCTGCACTATCCTTAAAGATTCTTGAGGTATTTTGTTTAACGCAGAAGCCTATCAGATTTCTTTCAGTGTTCAGGTCAGGGTACAATAACATTTTCAGGCTGAAAGTTTGGTCTTTAAGAAACAATTGGGGACACACTTCAAAAGGAAGGAAGGACCACAGCCAGAGGTGTTAGTTGGAAGAGACAAAAATTAAATTTGATTTGATTGAATTAAAATTTAATTACAGTGTAATACGGTTACTTCCCAGATAGTTAACATTTTCTTCCTTCTATAAATTAAATGAATTAAAAATTATAATTTATGGGGGAGTCTGGGTTGTATTTCTAAAGTTTTTAGGTACTGAATGGGAATTTAGAAGTTCAAGTTGTTTACCACAAGCCAGGAACTTCTTTTTCGGCAGCTTATGTTGTTGGGCCATAAGCCCTGTTGTCACCATATCTTTTAAGAAGGCCATTGTTTATTTACTTTCCGTTTCTGGTTTTCTGGATCTTCTTTGCTGCCTCCCAGACTCTTTGGAACCCTTGTTTAAAGTTCTTTCCAGCAAATGGAGCAGCATGCGAAATAGCACATCCCCAGATAGACCGGGAACCTTGCTTCTTCTCTCCCGACAAGTTCCTGGGTCTGCAAAGCAAAACGGAAAATATACTTTTGTTCCATCCTGCAATATTCTATACAATATTGTATTCTGCAGTGTACTCCTAGTGCTTTCCCATTAAATGGAAGAAAGTAGGAATGAGGAACCACATAGTAGATAGTACTTAAGCAATGTAGACACATTTCCCTTCTGCTTCTTCATCCCAGACCACAGGTAAATGGAAGGCCTGGACTACTGTCATTGCATGCTTCTTGATTTCCCCAGCTGTGTATACCTACATTTTATCCTGATACTTCACGAGACCTAGTTATAATTGAACCATTTTGACTTTTAGCTAGGTCTAAAAGTTTGTAGACCAGGAGCAAAAGAGGAGATTGCCCTGTTGTCTCCAGGCAAATCTAATAATGGAATTTTGGTGTCAAAAGTGAGGATGGGCTTTTGAATACCTTTCAGAGGGAACATGTAGCATCCTGACACATGATTGTTCGATTTGTTCTTACCAGACTTGCCCAACCACACAGTAAGTCATCCTCCTCTGTAAATGCCATTCTTTGCCTTGCTTATTGGGTTAGCCAACGGGATAGGAGGGAAAATAGGTCATGAACAGTAATCCAACCTTTCTTCTGATAAATAATTAAAGTTAATGGAATTTTCACAAGATCTCTGAGCTGAAGTCATTCTTAATGCACCAGTATGTTCTTTTTTCTGCTACTGTAAAATCAAGGTCATTATTTTTTTATTTATCAGAAGGAATAGCTAGGAACATTCTCCTAAACTTAATTGAAAAACAGGGCATTGTATGGCTGTGGGTTTCATTGTGGATTTCTAGGGTGAGCTGTTCTCTTCTATGGAAATAAAAAGCCTCAGAGTAAATGCATTGATTATCAAAGGATTGGACATTTACTGAATGGTACTAATGAATGGCAAAATGGTTCCTTCTGCCCTGCAGGGAGGCCCTGCCGTTTTCTTTTTTCTTTTCTTCGTGACCTGTAAATATGCAAATAGACACTTAGGAAGTCTGAATAATTCTCCCAAGGTGCATTCTTCATTGAAGGCTATTCCATTTACAAGCAGCAAAACAGTATCTTTTAGCACATGTTGGAATATTAATGAACATTTACCGTTAAGTACCTTCTGGCTATTGCTAGGATTATACTTAGTTGCTGCCTATAGAAAAAGGGAAATATTTGGCTTTCTTTGGAAGGAGGTAAGTATTGCTGGACTTCTATCCACTATGTTTTGAAGCAGTTCTATTTTATCTTTTCCTGCTGTGAGAAGTTTTATATCCAAATGTATTTTATTCCTTATACTGTTTCCATCTTCCCTTAAAACATTCACAGAATCCACAGTGGTCTGAGAATCAGAGTCTCCACTAGATAATTGACAGTCAAGCTGAAACTAAATTAATCAAGTGAAAATAGCAAACGGGGGATTTTTTTTTACCTAAACTTCATCAAACTCCAGAATAAGTTACCCAGATCTAATCTACATATCAAAGGATAAGGTCTGCAAACACAAATATTGTTAGTTAAATTAGGTCTCTCACCAGAACTGCACGTTCACAAGAGTACACACACACACACACCCTTCAAGTGTCACCCTAGAATCGGCACGTAGACCCTTCCATACCTGGACAAGCTCTCCCTATAAAAGTCTGCTGCTGTATCCCAATTCTCAGCAGCTGCACCCAAAGGCAAATTGTTTGCTTTTAGGGATAAATATTTCTTCTTTCCTCACAGCTCTCCGGATTTCATTTCTATTTATTCTTGCGCAACCCTGGCTCGAGTTGGAACCCCAAATTATTCTTCTAACGCTGCTTTGAATCTTAAATTAAAATAAAATAAATTCCCAAACACTTGAAGCAGCACAGATAAATGCAGATTATAATTAAGAAGCAAATCAGTATGCTCAGCCCACAAAGCCTGAGAGAGAACATGGTTGTAGCCAGGGGTTTTGGAGGAATGATTAGCAGCATTTGCAGATGAATTGAGATGAGTAAAGAAGTCGGGGGGGGCAGGGGGGGAGTGTTGGACACCCCCCCCAAAAAAAGTCATCTTTCTCATATGCACCTGCCTAGCTGCTTGGTCACTTGGAATCAGTGTACAGGTGGCCATCTTGCTGGAATGTGCAGTTTCTCATGAGAGCAGTTCAGTTTTTTATGGCTACATCTATCAGTCTGTTTTCCTTTGAAAGGAAAAGTTGGGTCCTCAGAAGGTCTATTATGTGCCAGATCCAGGGGAAGGAGACAGAAAAGCATTTCCTTTGCAAGGTTAGAAGTCTTCAGGTTATGGGCAAGTATAAGATACTTGCCAGATGTTTGGGATTATAAGTGCCATAATTTCCAGACATGAGTCCTAATAACCAGACCTTATAGGAACTACAAGACATCAACAGAGTAGCAGGTTATTTACTTCTGCTTTAAGGCATCATGTGGGGATACAACGAAATGGGTCTCTGAAGTCAGACTCTGATGCTCTATTCCTTCTTTAAACCTGGCAGAAAAAAATCCGTGCTCTAGAAATCTCAAATAGTTGCAGCCCTTGCCTGAACATAAGGTGTTATAAATAGCCCCATAGCTAGGTGTGCTGGATCTAAAAAAATTATATTTGTTGTTAAGACAGTCCATCTTTTTTTTCCCTGCTTGCTGCCTGAAAATTTGACCTCTAATTCTTTTGGTCACCACAGTTGAATCACTGGCCCCTCTGTTGCTTGCCTTCTCCCTTGGCACTGTCCATGCACCATGTCCTATCTCATTTGGATGGCAACCCAAATCCAAATTCTGACGATCAGGTGACTCATTTCATTTATCTTTTGATCGGTAGACAAATTACAAAATACAGAGGACATTTGCCATTTGAATTATGCAGAATGTGCATAACTGTGAAACCAATAGAACTTTTACAAGTTCCAGTGTAAACTTTTATTTTAATAAAAATAAAATAAAAAACTCCTGGGAGCCCCAAATAGCCAACCTCACAAATTTTGTTTGCAGGCTAATTGTTGGATATTTAGTCCCTACAGGTATACAATGGGATTCAGATTCTGAGAGAGGATGCCCGCTGAGTTAATGTTATGATCATACCTAATTTCATTATGACAAAACAGGCTAGTAAATTCATTCATAAATACACAAATTGAGCAACTATCATTTGTCCAAGCTCTACTAACAACTTTGGATGTACCATAAAATTATAAAACAAAGTTGTTTCTGTCCCATCAGATTCGTCCTTTTTTATTTTTATTTTTTTTCTTGTTGGTCACCTTTTTACTTTTCTGCCCTATAGAGAACAAATGGTTTTGATATAGTTCAAACTAGCAAAATATTGTTCCCTCAATACATTACTCCCAATGCTGTTCAGAATTGTTTAACAATACATCTAAGACAGTGGTGGTATTCAAACTTTTTTACTAGCGGTTCTGTGGCCATGGCTTGGTGGGCCTGGTGTAGTTTGGTGGATATGGTGTGGCTTGGTGGGCATGGCAGGGTAAGGATACTGTAAAATCCCCATTTCCACCCCACTAACCTGCTTTCCAGCTCTGTTCTCCTGTGCAGGGCTACAAAAGCAGACCCCGTCGATCAGCTGGGACTTGGGAGGCAGCAAATAGATGGGGGCGGGGCCAACCAGAGGTGGTTCTCTGAACTATTCAAAATTTCCGCTACCGGTTCTCCAGAACCTGTCAGAACTGGCTGAATGCCACCTCTGATCTAAAATCATGATATTCAGCCTTCAACAGTTTTGTGTGTAAAGTTTTTCTTTAAATTTCTTTTAAAAATATCTCTTTAATCAGGAAGAAATGAAAGAAGAAATGAATGCAAATATGTTTAAAGATTTTAAATTTGTACTGAAGCAGGTATGCTTGAAAAGTTAAGCACCTGTTTTAGATGTCTTCTTTGATCTGCGTGGTTTGCTTGGTAGGACACTGGAGTGGTTTACCTTTGCTTTCTTCTACACAGTATAAAACGTCATTGTCACTAAAGTCATCATCCATCTCCATCACTTTCCTATATTGCTGGTGTCAGACAGAGGTGCCTGTTTGCTTTAGTTGGGCAGCTGGGATCATAAAATAAGCGGATTATAGAACAAATGAGTTCTGATGGCCAGGCTCAAATTACCATATTTTGGATACATAATGTGAAGACTTGACTCCCTTGAAAAGTCCATAATGCTGAGAAAGTGGAAGGAAAGGACAATCCGCAGCAAGTTATATTCATTATAATGGTGATGGGTGCATCAGTGGACAGTGATTTAGGCCATATTTATGTAGAAATATTGAACAGTCAAAAAAGGCTTATAAACTTTTATGTCTTACTCAATAATAATTTGAGCCTGGCCATCAGAAAAGGCTCGGATAATGATATTCCATCCAGTCCCAAACTGGTGTTTCTTATCTCTTGTAGCCAGCAAGGATCGGAGAACCTCTACCCTTGAGAATATGTGATACTAGATTAAGTGGATCAGCAATCTGACTGTAAAAAGAGAATATTGGTTTAAGATAGGGAAAAATTATTCCTGTTTTGTTCTGAAACAATAGAATAACGCATACAAATAATGAATTATGGCCATGTTTTCAATCATAATTAACGTTTTTACATATCTTTAAGTATTTTCAGTTGGAGAAAATTAAACATACAAAGTGATAAAATGTATTTTTAAAGGTGTTGTAAAATTCTAGAAATAGTTATAGGAAAACTACATATTGTCACATTTTGAATTGTGCTATGTAATAAAAATAATGAACAAAGAAGATTTTATGCTTGTTTGATACAGAGGGTATATTTTATTGCAGTTCTTTTATACTCTGTAAGCCTTCTTCATTTTACTGTCATTATTTTACTGTCTGTTATTTGGGATTATTAAATTTTATTGGGGTTATCATTAAAAGATCTAGGCTTTGAAATCTTTCATCCCCGTTTTAATCCTGCTTTTGATTCTGTGGGAGCAACAGCTTTTAAAATCCATAAATGTATTATATTTAGTTTGTCCCTAAAAATTGTCACTGTAATTTAGGATAGGGTTTTTTTTTTTTTTTTTTGCACAGAAGGATATCTGTTTACGAACAAGTATATTCCTCTTATTACTTGCTTCATTATTCACTTTACCAGCAAGCTTCCCCGTTCTGCCAACCTTGATTTTTTGTTTGTTGTTTGTTTCCTTCTAGCAAACACTAACACATATTTTGAAGAATGATGCTACTAATTTAATTTATGATACTCGTGAATGGTTCCAGTCATTTGTATTAACTAGCACTTGTTCAAATATTTAGTGCCATGTAGAGATAATTGTACCATGAATCTTGCTGGGAACAAATTTGGATATATGGCTGCCAGCAGATTGGTGGTGGGATAAACAATAGCAAGAGTGAAATTATTTCCATTCATCCTTCTCTGGGAAACGTGTGTGTGTGTGTGTGTTACACACAGCAGTAATATGTAATAAATGCAGTGATACCAACTTTTGGCACAGGAGTGTTAAACTTGCACAGAAATTGGTTTTTGAAGATAAGTATACAGGGGAAAAGCAAGTGAACTGCTAAAGCCACGTGTTTCTGTTACATTGAGATTTACATGTGCATTAAATAAATAATGTCCAATTCCTTGCACATCAAAAAGAGGCTATGCTTCAAACTGGGGTCTAGCTTGATCCCCTTCCATGTGGCTTCACATGTTTTACATCCCATTAGTCATTCACTGCTCTGTTTCAGTTGAGTTGTTAGACTGAAGGAGTTCACTGATTATTCAATATTACTAGAGGCTTTTATTAACTAATTCCCCTCCTCTGGGACAACCATAATTGTATATCAGGCGAGATTCATAAGCCAGTTAAAATGGATTTTTGCTACATTCCTTGCTCATAGCAATGTTTTGATTAAAAACGTAATCAGCCTACAGCTAATATGATAGAATTGGTTTTTTTAAAAAAAGGAGATAGGAATAGCTGATGAAGACTCTTCAGTTTTATTCACACAGTTGCATTTTTAGCCATCTTTCTTTATGACCCATTTCTTGATCTATGTGTTTGCTCTTTATCTTCCAGGACTTACGCAAACAGGCAGCTCCACTATTGAAGAGTTTCCAGGGAGAGGTAAGCTCTTTTCTCTCATTTCTTTTTAGGCCAGGAGGTTGCCTGAAAGATTCTTTAGGCCTTGGAATTGCCATCAGTCATTCCTTTTATTGTTATTAGCATAACTTTGACTAGTCATTACTTTTTCTTTGAATCAGTTCAAATGGCACTACCAAAAAAACGTGTCAACTTTCTCATTTACACATTTGTTTACTCCGTAGCATTCCTGCGAGGCTGCAAAGGGTGATGATACGATAACTGTGAGATTTTGCAGCTCAAAATTTAGTTGCCACTGTGGGATTTTGCAAGGTATCACCATGGCCATTGAGGACCAAAAACAATACACAGTGTGTGAAAGCCGAGAAAAAGAAAACTCAGAGCAATCTCACAGTCAGAAAACAGATGAATCCCTAAAAGTTTTGGCTACCCACGATTCTTCAGATCAATGTAGCAATACCTAGGGTACCATTTAGACAAATTTGAATATGACTTTGGCCCAGAATAAATAAGAGATTTTATGATGCTATAATATGACTAAGTATCTGAAATGTGCAGCTCAGTATACAGAACTCTCTTGCATGTCCAGTTTCAGTTGTAGTCTCTCTCTCTCTCTCTCTCTCTCTCTCTCTCTCTCTCTCTCTCTCTCTCTCTCTCTCTCTCTCTCTCCCTCTCCCTCTCCCTCTCCCTCTCCCTCTCCCTCTCCCTCTCTCTCCCTCCCCCCACCAATGGCATGTACCAGAAGGAGGTTCAGCATGCTCCAGAGGGAAACAGAACATTCTGTTCCCAGATTGATATATTTTGCACACCCATCCAACATCTAGGTTTGGATTCCTCAAGTAGGTTTAGGATTGATCTTGCAATGCTTTAATCCGAGCAAAAGTGCCCAGAAAGCTGCCTGCTACCAAGTCCACATATAATCCAAGGTCGAATTCCAAAAAGGGTTAGTCATGGCCAAGGGGACATAGAGAAGATTAGTTGGTAAATTGGTCCAGAAGTCAGAAGCCAAAGCATTCTACTTCCGGGCAAGGTTCCAGGAGGCAAAGATAAGAGAACAAAGGTTAGAATTCAGGCAGTAAAGAATCCATGAATCTGAATTCTCTCTGCTAGAACATGATAATAACCAGTTTTAGCTACTATTGAGTTTTTCTCAAAACACATAGGAGCGGTTGTGGCTAGCGTGCTGTTATTCAGCTGGTGTTCATTAAGCCTGTTCTTTCTACAAGGCTATCCAGATGTATTTAGTTAGCTGCCATAACGCAGCCCTGCTTGTTAACTATAATGTGGCTGCAAGATTCCCTAGGCAAGCTGGTTCTACTCCTTGAGTAGATTGTTAGGCTTTATCCCCTACAACAGGGGTGTCAAACTCATGTCGTTATGGCAATGTCACATGACGTATCAGGACTTTTTTCCCCTTCACTAAACCGGGCGTGGGCGTGGCCAGCACATGACGCATCCAGCCCGTGGGCCGGGAGTTTGACAGCCTTGCCTTACAAAGAAACTCCATGGTGCCTCTAGGCCCTTGTTCCTTTTTTGCCCACTACTTATATTAAACTATCGTGTCCAAAAATGTTTTGCTTGCTCCAGATGTAATTAGCTGGTACAATAATACTGCAACAATACATTTAACACCATCAAACAATATCTGCTTATCCCATGTCCTTATAAAGGACTCAATAGGTGGATAAAAATGCTGAATTTACCCTAAACATTTGGCTGACTATGTGGCAGACCATAATTTATTCAATTCATATGCACAGTTTACAGTTACAGTTGTTGAAACACTTAAAAACAAAGAACAATAGGAAACACACAAATAATACAGGGCGGAAGAACAAGGTTAGCAAACAAAGTACACCCAGAAAAGGAGGGAAGGAATGAAAGAATATCAGTTATCCTCTCCAAAAGCCTGGATATCTTTTAAGGCCCTTACATAAGACCAGCAAAATGGGACCTGTTTGACTTTGAGGGGAGGGGACTTCATTTCACAGCCCAGGCGCTGCTACAAAGAGGGCGTCTGAACTTTAAATACGACACCCCTGCCTTATCTCTAGTGCCCACCCACATTCAGAATAGCAGAAAACAGAGTTAGAAGGGCTCTTGGAGGTCTTATAGTCCAATTCCCTTCTCAAGCAGGAGACCCAACACCATTTTAGACAACTGGTTGTCTAATTTCTTCTTAAAAATCTCCAGTGTTGGAGTACTTACAACTTCTGGAAGGAAGCCATTCCACTGATACATTATTCTAACTGACAGGAAATTTCTCCTTAGTTCTGGGTTGGTTCTCTTCTTGATTAGTTTTCCATCCATTGCTTCTTGTTTTGTCTTCAGATGATTTGGAGAATAGGTTGGACACACACACACACCCCTCTTCTTTGTGGGTTGGCCCATTCCTTGGCCCAGGTTGCTTTATCCACTTATGGCACTTCAAAATTGGAAGAAGTTATGAGATGTTGCATTTTCCTTCATCCTGCCCCTGCAGCAGTTCACTTCTCTATTCAGAGGGCAATTTTTTTAAAAAAATCAAACAAGCTTCATTTCTATCCACAACTCCTATTCCAAGTTGCAGTAGTTTTTCTCATACTGGAATACGGTAGTCCCTTGAATATGGAAAGCAGTTCTAACATAGAGAAGAGGGGCAAGAGATAAACATGTGATAAGAGTGTCTCTTGGGTCTAGAACATTTCTTCTATGATTCACTAGACTTCATTTACTACAACTTTACTTGCTCTTTTTCTTATAGAACTGCTATCTTGTTTGCACAATGGACTGCTGGAACTCACTGTACAAAGGAAATATGTCATTCCTTTTCATAAAATCACGGGGACAATTTAGGCCACTGAGTCCAACCTCCTGCTCAGTTCAGGAATCCAAATTAAAACATCCCTAACAGATGGCTATCTGGTTGAATGCGCCCAGTGAAGGGGAGGCTATCACCTTCTCTGGGTAATTGGCTCTGGGTCATTGGAATGAACCAATTGATTCCATCATGTTTCTTTGGATCCAGGCCAGTGTAATTAATTCACTAATTCGTTATTCATTTCTTTCTATATATAGATCACCTTTCAGTGTTACAGCTCACAAAGTGGTGTACAGTGTTAAAATATTAAAATGTATCCAGTAAGTTTAAGAAAAAGATAGACAGACAGACAGATCTATCTGCTATTTTAAAGAAGCCAGTTTGGACCGACCTTCCTTAGTAGCAAATGTTAACTGCTGCAAGAAAGGGCATTGGATGTCCCTGTTCCCACACAGGAGAGTATGGGCATTCCTTATTGGAAATATAGATAAGCACTGCAAAAGCCTTTTACATTTTCCTGCCTTACAAGTAGCACAACATCATGCTAGTATTATTTAGCAGTTGTGGGTGAAATGGGATGAGGTGGAATAAAAGAGATGCCATAAAAAGATCTGGACCCTTTGGTTCGCCCTCTGCAGTTCAGGTCTGCTGTTTAGAGGGGTAGGGAAGAAGCAAAAAGATACGAGCATTATGTGCCCGCCCCCGCTTTTTTTAAGCAGCACTGATCTGCTTCTTAGATCTGACTTCCTGCAGACAGGTGTTGAATACACAGTAAGCATCCTAATGTTGTGATGCACAGTGAGAGACAGCAGTTATCCAAGGGTACTTTAGTGAGGGATTGAGAAGACTTCCCTGCTCTTGAGATATCAGGCTGACACTGGCTAATCTGTACTCCTGAATAAGCTGTTTTTTTGAAATGGTATGTTTGCTTCCAGAACAACTGACCTTGATTTAATACAAAATTAGAGTAAACTCTATAGTTCTGATTAGTTCAGTTTCTGAATAGGTGATTTCTTTCTATCTATATATAAGTATATATTGTGTTTGTGCATGTATATTATCAGCCACACAATATTTGTATACATAGTATAAGTTTTGGCCTAGAGTCAGGCAGTGACCCAAAATTAAGTCCTCAAGATATTCTAAAGAAAATTAAAAGCATACAAAATGCAAGAAGTATTAAGAATACACAACCTTGTAAGAGCAATTTATCATAGCAGAATTAACAAATTCTCCCAGAGCTACTGGAATTTACTTGAAAGGAAGATAATAATTTCTGTTTTAAATAATCTTAGATTAACTAGAAATGCATGTGCATACATAAACTTATTTGTTCGTCCATTCTGTTTCAACTTGTGAGCTACATGTGTTCCTTTCAATACCTGCTTGAATAGGAAGTTATTGCTAGCTTCCCAAACATTGTGTGTAGGAGACAGAGGGAAAGGTGGGCGAATGTATTGTCATCTGGGGATGACAGTGAGATCATTGTGAGAAAGCTTGATCTTTGAAGCGACTTGCTAATTTCGGAAAGAATGCCTCTTCAAAGCAGAGGGATGGATCAGAATAAAATTAAATTTGTTAGAAGTAGAACTGTGTGTACCAAGAGTAAAAAGGAACACAGTAAACTAGAACCTAATTAATATATTATTGAGAGGCTGAGATTATTATTTCAAAGACCTAAGTGCTAAAAGCTGTTTAAAAATACTTTAGATTAGCCTCTCTGAAAAGTTTTTCCATAACTGGCATTATTACCAAAATGGTAATCTTTCCTTACACATACCCTTCCCTCTCAACACCTTAAACAGTGCTGCCAAGTTCCACGGGGGGGCATTGCTTTTCAACCATTGAATGTGTGACATTAAGTCCAAACCAATTTCAAAATTAATATATTGCTAACATTCTGAGTTTAAATCACCTGCTGCAAAAGCCTGCAAAAAATTCAGCCTAGCATGATGTTAGTGGCTATATCTTCTATGACCTTTGAGATAGGAGGTGGATAGATAGAAAATATAAAATGAGGCCCTCATGTGCAAAATGGTTTACCTACAGCAGAGGTCTCCAACCTTGGCAACTTTAAGACTTGTGGACTTCAACTCCCAGAATTCTCCAGCCAGCTCTGCTGGCTGGAGAATTCTGGGAGTCGAAGTCCACAAGTCTTAAAGTTGCCAAGGTTGGAGACCTCTGACCTACAGCACTGCTATGATGGGCAGTCTTGAGGTCCCAAGATCTGCTTGTACCCCCGAGATTGTGTCACTCAGTTCTGGCAGCAATATTGACTGGCTTTTGTTCATGTGTCTGCCTTCCTGTTTTGCCAAGTTGCAAATGGGAGGCAACCAGTTCTTATTCCTATTCTTAATTCTCCACAATTTTGCAAAATGGTCCCAAACCTGCCCCACCTGTGATGGACCTCAGTAGTGCTGCAGTTTCCCAGGAAAGAGGAAGCACATTCCAGGAAGGGAGGTGAGAGAAGAGGCAGCACAGCCTGGAGCTGGATCGGACATAGTAGGGAGAGTGTAAGAATAGCCACTCCCTGGACTCTCCCAAGATATATTTCTTAGGGTGAAAGTAGAAAGCATTTAGTTTGGCAAGATTCTGTCTATCGTACGGGAGCAAATAAAGAACTGAACTCTGGCTGAATTGTTCTTCTGAATTGTGGCTTAGCCTGACACCACATCACACAAAACCTTTAAGTGCTTTTTTCCCCTAGTGCAGTTGAAGGATTTCAATAGTAGGAATGAATGGTCACGTTTTTCCTGGGAGATCTCCTACTTCCATTTTTATCTATAAAATCCCAGAATAAAAAAAGCAACAACAGACCATACATTTTTGCCCCCTGCTCCCTTTCAACAATCACTGGGTTGCTGCTTACAGCCTTCCAGAAGGGCAACAGATGGAGGTTTCACCCATAGCCCTTCAGATACTGAGAATTTGTCCCAGAGTGTCTACAACATCCTCTTAATTTATACATCTGGATGTTGAGGCAGTGTTTCTGAAGAGGATCTATGGTTTATGTAGGATCAGCTAGGAAAAGGCATACTTTCAGATAAATGGCATGCCTTCTAGAGCTGTATCTCTTAAAAACAGTTATTTAAATTGGGTCTAGAAATACTGCATGCTGTGTACTCCCATAGCTCAAAAGGAATTCAATCCTCTAAGCAGTGCTGGGATATGGTTTTGAAAATATCGTAATGAGAAAACCAAAGTTGGTCATGGCTTTAAAAAAAAAAAAAAAAAACCCTGGGCCAGACTGGCTATTGTTAAGGAAAAGTGAATATTAGGAAATAGAGTGTCTGAACTTGTCTTTGTGATGTCACGAAGCAGCTATTTTTAAAACTCGGTAGGGATTTCCTGAGGTCATCAATATTCTTTTCATGTGGCATGGTAGGGCTGTCCAAGAGCAACAGAGAAGTTGCTAATTTGGAGCTGGCCAGAGGGCAGAGACTCCGAAAAAGAATGTGACTAGCAGTGCCTACCATTCTTCAGTTTGCATTTGGCACAAGGCAAGGGGTTGTTAGGCTAAACTCCCCTGTTACTTTGAATAAGGACCCTTATTGCAATATTGATGGGCAAAACCCAGTAATTTAGCAAGAGGGGTATTGAATTGGGTGATTAACACTGCATTTGTGCAGTAGAGAGCTTTCTCAATCTGGGTTTCATATGGTTGATGAGGCGGGATACAAAAAACTATATTCTTCATTCTTACAAATAAATCTCTATTGTGATGTTGTGGTAGCGGTGGTTAAATTGTATAGAAGGAGTGGTCTGGGAAACCTATCTTAATTCAACAGGAGATAGGAGAATGATTGCTTTGCCTACCTTCTTTCCCTAAACCTACTCCATAGTTTCTGAAATCCTAAACTATAGCTTAGTTATAGCACTAAGCATTAATGAATACAGTTCCTTATTTTAATGATTTTGGATACTTTCATGTAGTCTACTAAATGCAATTCCCTTGGTAAATCTGTTAATAAAAAAGAGAACAGTATTAACAGTAACATAGGAAGCAGCATAAGCAGCATAACCTAAAATTGTGCTTTAAATGCCTTGGAATTCAGTTTCTGGATATTGTATACAAGTTTGCCTATGTGTGACCAGATTCGATTGCATAGTAAATGTAAGCTCTTTTTTAAAAATCCCACCATTACTATTTTTATAAATAACTCAAGGGCAGTGAGCATACTTAATACTTCTTCCTCCTACGTTCCACACACAATAGCGGGAAATAGCCCTGTTAAAGGAATTGGGCTAAGAGAGAGTGACCAGCCCAAAGTCACCCAGCCAGCTGTCATGCCTAAGACTGGTATAGAACTCGTGGTCTCCTGGTTTCTAGCCTTTTGCTTTAGTCACCAGATCAAACTGGCTTTTGTGTTGCATTGTTCTTTTTTTTAACACATATACCAGTGTAACCTGAAAAGTTGCTGGTTGTAAGATGCTGCAGGACCAAGATAACTGAATCTTGTTCTGTTGTGTGGCACTTCCTTCATTATTAAGCACCTACTCCCCGTCTTCCTGTTGCCAAGATTTCTTGTCTTGAACTTTGCAAACCTAATTAATCCAATTTTGTTACTTTACATCTGCTCCATGATGGCTCAATTAGCGCAGCATCAGAACTGTGGTTCAGTATCTAGGCCAGCTTTTTGTAATTGGAACCACATTTTCCTTCTGAAGGGCTGCAGCTGGTTTGGTTCTGCTCAGGCAGAAAAAGGATATAACTTTGCATAACATAGGAAATGAACGGTTGAGAGAGAAGCCAAATTCAATTTCAGTCAGATATTTTGAGGATAAGTCCATGATCTATGGAAGCAAAAGGGAATGAGAAGTGTGTGTTTTGTGGAAAGCACTGTCTTTGGCAGTCTATTAATCATGGCCAGTCTGGGCGCTTCTTGTGCTGTTGCATTAGCCCGATTTTGTGCAAAGGGTCTGGAAAGCAGCCAAGCACTTCAGAATTTAACCTCTTCAAGCCACAAAGCTGCATTTGCCGTGGATTAGACGTAATGTGGCAATCGGGATCATTCTGAATTTTAATAAGTAATAGCTAATAAATGTTAGAGCAGAAGAGACAGTTCTGAGAAGCACCTGCCGGGCTTTGTGATGACAAACTGCTCCAAATACAGGTAGTCCTCGACTTACAACATTTAGTGACGGTTCAACATTACAGTGACCCTGAAAAAAGAGAGTTGTGACCGTTTTTCACACTTAATGAGCATTGCAACATTCCCACAGTCACCTGATCAAAATTCAGATGCTTGGCAACTGAATCATATTTATGAGGTTTACAGTGTCCTTGGAGTCATGGGGTCGTCTTTTGTGACCTTCTGACAAGCAAAGTCATTGGGAAAACCAGATTCATTTAACAACCATGTCATTAACTTAACAACTGCAGTGATTCGCTTAACACCTGTAGCAGGAAAGGTTGCAAAATGGGGCAGAATTCACTTAGTAAATGCCTCGCTTAGCAACAAAAGTGCTGGGCTCTATTGTGGTTGTAAGTCGAGAGCGACCAGTCATTGGCTTATGACCAAATCCCAAAGTTTCATTGATTTAGGAGGGTCCATTTAATAAAGCTGAAAGGGTTACCTCAAGGATTGTAAGTTTCTCATTATAAATTATTCCCAAGATCAAAGAGTGTTGTATTATAACAATTATTTGTTATATACAGGGGTGGGATTCAAAAATTTTAACAACTGGTTCTATGGCTAGGTGGGCATGGCCATGTGACTGGGTGGGCGTGACTTCTTTTTTGGCAGCACCGCCCCGCCCCCCTCAACGCTCAGGGTTTTTTGGCTTCCTGGGCCTCAGGGAAGCCTTCTGGGGTGGGGGCGTTTTTGCTCCCAGGAAGCTTCCCTGAGCCCCAGGAAGGTAAAAAACGGAGCGGGTGGGGGGACTGTGACTGGGCAGGGGAGAATGCAGTCAGCAATGTCATGCATGTGTGATAAGGATTGACTGGGTGGGCGGGGAGGGGGGGGCCAGCCAGGGGCACGATTTGCCGGTTCTCAGAACTGCGCAGAATCATAACAACCAGTTCTATAGAACTGGTCCGAACTGGTAGAATCCCACCCCTGGTTATATAAAATATTTTTGAAAATATGCTTATTTACAGTATTACAGCATTTTATAAAATAATTGGAAACTGAAGATTGAGGAGATGTCCATTTTGGCCTAGGGAATGAGCCTCAATTGTGTAATGGTATGTGAGAAAGACCTCGGGAGAGTGTTTAGCAGACATTGGCAGGGGAACAGTCAGATAAGAGACAGCATAGGTGACAGCTGGATAATGGCTAGTGAGTGGGGCAAGAGGCTCAGAAGAGACTCTTCCCCCTAGTTTCTCAGGCTATAAAGGGAGGACAAGGATTCTATTTTCAGACCTGCAAGATTCTGTCAGTGTCACTTTACAATAAGTAGAATTAGCTCATCTTGTCATTTCAGTCTGTTTTACCCATGTGAGTCTGACATCAGTCTTGCAAGAAAGACAATAGCATTTCCTGTTGCGTTGCCCAATTTTCAGGTTTCATTTCGCCCTTAAAAACCTGAAAATGCTGGAAAAGTAGTGCCAGTCTTTGGGTTTCATTTCTAATTCATTCAGAAAAGGTGAATCAGTAGAAAGCTGTTCTTTGCTTAAAAAAAAAGTTCCTGAGATAAATAAAGCATATACTGTGGCCTAATAGTCCATGGTGTGGGTTTCGCTGTTGGCATTAAAAGCAAAAAGGTGTATTTATTGATTACAGCACAGCTGATATTGTAACTGTCCAGTAAGCAAGTGGTATATAATGCCTTACAGCATGGATTGTTTATCATGGAGCTGCTAGGTTGTATTACTTCTCAGGCTTATGTGTTAACAGCTGGAATGAGAGACAAATCTGATTCCAAAGTATAAGCTGTTTCGGTGTTCAGCATTAATAATACTTCTTGTTGCTTCTTTTACTCTTAGTATATCAGTGGTGCTTCTTGAAAAAGGTGGGTGAAATGATGTTTTCAAGCTTTTTAGCATTTTTTTCAGAGTAGTTTCACAAATTTAATGGAGTTGAACTAGAGGAAGGCAGGTTCCAGTTGAATGTTGAGTGCTTTGTGGCGAGATGCATGGCAAACACATTTAATAAATAAAATAAGTAAGTAAATAAAAGCTTCTAACAGTGAGTCCAGTTCAACAGTGGAATCAGTTACCTAATGAAGTTAATCTGCTCAAATGAAGGCTAGATACTCTCTTGGTGAAAGATGCTTTAATTTGGGTTTGTGCAATTAGGTTGGAGACGGGATCCAATACTCTAAATAGCTTTTTTCTGAGTTCTCAAGTCTAAATGTGAAAGTTGTCGTTATTTGCATTTATAACTCCTTTGTACTTCATAGAATGCCCTGCAATTTAGGCATCCCATGTCAACCTGTAAGCTATGGAAGTCATTGCCACAAAATGTAGCGTTTAGCATCCAATTTAAGTGGGTATAAAAGAAAATTAGACAAATATATGGAGATAATTTATGGAGATTCCCAATAACTGTCATACATAATGGCAACAATTAGAGGCAGTGTGCCTCTCAATGTCTGAATGTTTATGGAGATTCCAGTTATCCAGGTCATGGTTATCCCAGAGGTGCTTTTCCAAAAAGCAACTGGACTTTCACGGTTATTTTCCTTGAAAACGTTTTACTTCTCATCCAAGAAGCTTCTTCAGTTCTGAACTGAAGAATGTTCTTGGATGAGAAGTGAAACATTATCAAGGAAAATAACCATAAAAGTCCAGTTGCCTTTTGGAAAAGCATATTTGGGACTCTCAATGTCTGGTGCTAGAAATACAAAAATGAATTCACCAAGAGGCATTTGTGTTAGAAAGCTGGATAGGCTTTGGAGGTTCAGCGAAGCTCTTCTTTTGCTTTTCCTGAGAAGGGAAAAAACCCTCCATCGGCCCTTTCTAAAGCATTTAAGGGTTATAATGATACTGTTGATGGTGGTCCACTATTGACTTAATTTTAAACTGCCTTTTAGAAAAGGGGTCATACAAGGAGTTAAACCATACAGAAATACAAATATATATGCCCCAAAGGTTTTCTCAGGAATTCAATGTTAGAAACTTCTGATCTGCAGATTTTCACAGTAGTATTCGAAAAACCAAGAACTGCCTGATACATAGAGTTCCTAGCAGTTTTTTGGGTGCCCTTATCAAATCTAGGTTCTCTATGGTCAGTAATTCTAGGTTTCCTCATGGAAGTAGCATTGGTCCCTGAAGACCTGCTGTTGCAACTGTTCCTTGATGACTGACTGAAACCATTACTAAATGATAATTGGAGGAGGCAGGAGTCTGGTGCTAGCTCAACAGTGTTGTTGGGCTAACTTAAATTCTTAAGTGAACTATAGGAATTAGAATCCAAAATAATTGGAGAGCGATACATTGCCTTGTTATAAATGAAAATGGATGTGAATGTAGAAGAACGGGTGTTAATTGCATTTATATTTAGAACTTAAATACATTCAACAATGACTATCATAAGTTAAGCCAGGGGTCCCCAATTCCTGGGCTGCAGCCCACTACCGGGCCTTGAGCTATTTGGACCAGGCCACGGAATGGTAAGCGAATGTGTGCATGCATATGCATCCCCACTTGTGCAAGTAGCCGGCGAGTGCATGCACCCATGCTGTATTTGGGCGGGCATTTGCTTGCTGCTCTTGCAGAATTATCTCCCCTCGCCGGTCTGCAAAGCCTGAAAGGTTGGGGAACTCTGAGTTAAGGTTGTTGAACTGGGAATCCAAGGTTTTTTAGATCTTTCCAGTATTCTAACCTAAATAAAATGACTCAGGTTATGCATTTCAGAAACTTATCTACAGCAATTCTTTCTGGTAGGTCCCACCTTTGCCCTTGGTTTCTTTCTCCTCTTAATGACAGGAGTCAAAAACAGCAATAAAAGATTTATTGGTGTCCTAAAATTGGGTGCTTGCATCAAGTGGATGAAAGGTCTTCCAACTGAAAAGATCTGATCTAATTATGAATATCTTACGCGGTTCCTCACATTAATCTTGAAATAAACATTGGCACCAGTAATGTCCATGCAGTCATATATTCAGTCACATATACTTTATTTATGTATGATTTGGGAACTGATCCAAGACTCATTCTCCCTCTCCTTTTTTCCCCCCAGATTGATGCATTAGGTAAAAGAAGCAAAGAAGCAGAAGCGGCGTTCCTAAATGTCTACAAAAGATTAATTGATGTTCCAGGTATGCTGACTTTTTGTCCTGTTCTGAAAGGCAAGCATGTTTATAGGCTTAAATTCCATCAGGCATTTTCACCTTTGCCGGGTGTTTGGCTGCAGGATGAAGAGGTGTTTCTACTCAATTGTTGCCTTGCCTGAAACACTCTGTGATGCAAGAGAGAAAGAGAAGCATGAGAAGCTAGCTAGCTGAGTTGTTAAAGAACTGATTCTTTAACTGCCAGTTTTTCTGTTCACGTTCAGTTCTTTCAAGGTCAGATTTTTCTAGGATCTGCTGTGAGCTTGGATGGCTTCATAGCCTTTGAAGATATAAAACACACTGGAAAGTTTATTTAACAATGCACACTTTCATATGCCTCCTTCCAGCTTGTTCTCTAGTCTTGAGATTGACATGATCAGGAAATGTATCTTGAAATAATGAGCCTTGATTCCCTGATGTGACTTATTATAATTACAAAGGAAGATGTTTTCCTGTGGGTGTTTGGCCTTTATTCCTAGCATTCTACATTCCAGGCTCTTCTCTCTGTCTCTGCTTATAATTCATGTATGGAATGTTCTTAAACCGCTCAGCATAGCTGCTATTTGTAAATTCTACTTGCATCCACATCGACATAAAAGGAATCTATAATGCAAGCATTGAAACACTATTTGGAGTAGTCTACAGTGCCTTTTTGCTGCTAGAATTTGATTTGAATGCATCCATTAATAAGTATTATTGTGAAAAGTATTTTTCTCTCATCGTTTAATGATTTATGCACCAGTGAACGGTGATGTTAGAAAATGCAGGTGGCCAGCCATGATTTGTCTGGATCCAACCCTTCTAATTGGTGGGGTGGGTTACTATCCTGCCTTTATAGAGGGGAAAATATTTGACTAGAGCATATATGCACAACAGATATCAACAGGCTCAGACTATGCTGTAATCATCCTACTTAAAATCTGACTTGTGTGTACTGAGTTTTATAGCTGTAAGAAAATTAGGATGATAAAAAGCTGTCTTAAACCAACTCAACCTTTTTCAGTCTCCATAGCCCAATAATTTTAGTTACTAGATTCTTTCTTTGGTCTCTTACAGTAAATCAGTAAAGCAAAGCAAAATACTAAGTCTTTTCCCAAACTAGGTTAGAAATGTTAGGGTTTGAACCAAGGACTTTTTAATATGAAGCCTAAGCTTTGCATATACCTGGCAGAGCTAGAGTTTACAGGTACCTTGGCTGGCTCCCAAAATACTCTTTCAGATCCTAGAACAGATTCTATGGGAGTACTTATATATAATTTACATAATAGCAATAGCACTTAGACTTATACACCACTTCACAGTGCTTTACAGCCCTCTCTAAACAGTTTGCAGAGTCAGTCTATTGCCCCCAACAATCTGGGTCCTCATTTTACTGACCTCGGAAGGATGGAAGGCTGAGTCAACCTTGAGCCTGGTGGGATTTGAACTGCCAAATTGCAGTCAGCCGGCAGTCAGCAGAAGTAACCCTGCAGTACTGCATTCTAACCACTGCGCCACCGTGGCTCTTTAATAAATAACTAAAGCCTTGGAATATAAGCTGAAGTCGAAAGAAGTGACTTTTGAAGGAGAATACTTCATAATTGATTTTATTTACAGGTAGTCCTTGCTTAATGACTGGTTGGTTAAAATTATGATGGACACCCTTCACAAAAGTTACTTACAACCCAGTTTAGATAGGGACATACACATAAACGTCCCATGACCGCATTTCAGGTGCTTGGCAACCAACTCACCTTTAAGGCTGGTTGCGGTATTCCACAGTTTCAGTGCCCTGGGATCATTTGACTGCCATTTGTGATCTTCCAGCCAGCTTCCAACAAGCAATATCTATGAAGGAAGCCAGATTTGCTTAACAACAGTGGCAAAAAAAAATAGATGCGGTCACATGATGACTCACTTAATGACCAAGCAGCTTAGCGATGGAAGTTCCAGTCCAAGTTGTAGTCCGTAAGTCAAGGACTGCCTGTAATAATAAATGGAGAGAAAAGCCCATTCGCCTATTGGCAAACCAGTTTGTAACAGGAAGTTGGCTCCATGTTTTGAGCATATTAGGCTCTGACATGCACATGATGTTGCACCATTTCTCAACTGTTTAAAAGTTTAACTTTTATCTCCCCCCTTACCCCACAAATTGTCATTGCTGTAAAAATTGATTGGCCCTCTTGTGACAAACGCTTTGGCAGTGAGTCCTAATGACTGATTGAGCATATTTATTTTATGCCTGTAGGAGATGGGGGAGGTTAATTCTGCACCTTGTATAAATTCCTCAACTTTTCCCCCTTCTGAGAAGCCATTGATAGGACACGCTTAAAATAAATACATAAACCGGTGGACTGGAAAGCATTTCTTGACCCCTCCTGTTACATTCACCTGATACCCTGCTGAACTGGTAATGCAGAACTTCATATCTGGCACTCTGTCAATTCATTATTTCATAAAATAAACCAGTAGTGCAACAAATGAATACAATGCAAGTTGTTGCCAAGTATTGTGAGGAAAGGAATAAGGGGTCCAGATAAGGCTACCCAGGTCTCTGGTTTTAAGACTTTGGACGCCTTAACAATCCACTTGTGTCCTGTTAAGTACTTGCATGATAAATGTTAGTAAATCATGAGGCCAGAGCTCCGGTTTCAGCTTTGAAGTATTTTTAGCTTATTTGCTGTTTCTATTCATCCCCAATCTGAGTTTTCTTTTGTTATTGTCGTTCCAATTTTTTTTCTTCCTTGTCCCCTTGAGCTATTATTTTCTGACAATGCCATCATTGCAAGGATAAAAAGGTGGCCGTTGAGAAATATCTATTTGACAATATACATAGAAAGTAAATTTAGTTTATGCTGCAGAAGTTGTGGGCGCTCCAACACTGAAGGTTTTAAGAAGAGATTGGACAACTCTTTGTCTAAAATAATATAGGGTTTCCTGCTTTAGCAAGAAGACCTAGAAAACCTCCAGGGTCCCTTCCAGCTATGTTATTCTGCATTTTCAGTTGCCTTTGTTCAGTTCTAAATAATATAGAAATTGAGCACCTGATTTAATTTGCTTGTAAACCTATGATAATATTTCATGATGGATTCAGTTTAGTACCAGGCCTCTTTCTGGGTTTTGGGCAGGCAGTAATGGCTAACCTATGACACGCGTGTCACTCGTGACACGCCGAGGCATTTTGACTGACACGCCTGTTGGTGTGGGGAAAACCTGCACATTTAGAGGCTGCCTGTGCTCTGCTCCAATCCCTGCTCCCTGCTTGTTGCGTGGAGGCGTGGTGTCACCGCTGCCGCAAGATCTTTGCAGCAGAGAACCAGTTTTAACCGCCATAAACTGAGGTTTGTCAGTTTCATTACCTCAGGAACGCTACAGGAGGAAAGGAGATCCATGAGGTTCACAGCCCTGTAAGGTGGCCTTCCGATCCCCACATCCTGCACCTGCAGCCCTGAGACCAGGGAGACGAGTTTCACAGCCCTGTGTGATCACCCCAGCCCAGTCCGTCATAAACCAAATTATTGATATTTCTTGAAGTGACACACGACCCGAGGAAGGCTACACTTTTTTCCGATTTTTGACACACCAAGCTGAAAAGGTTAGCCATCACTGTAGGCAGGCATGGTTCTGAACATCCTTTACATCAAACTATCAGTTCCAAGCAGCATTTGTAACCAAAGAGTTTACTAACTTAAAGTGTAACAGCATTCCTGTTTTAGAAAATTTCTACTGTCAAATAAGGGTTCTTTACTAGCTTCTACCCCAGAAAGAAGATCTGTTTTGGTGGTAGTAACAGCCCTAAGGAGCAGATACAAGGTTGAGAGAAAACAAAACAAAATTAGAATGTTAGAAAATGTAGAGCTGCGATTCTGATCTCCCTGGAAAGAATCGGTGTAGTTTGTATTCTTTTCATTCATGGCTGGAAAATTTGATGCCGTGGAGCCAGTTTGATGTAGTGGTTTTTAAGGCCTAAGACTGTAAACGGGTCATCCCGTCTTTGGCACAAAGCCAGCTGGGTGTCCTTGGGCCAGTCACTTTCTCTTAGGCCTAGAGGGTGACAATGGCAAACTAGCCCTGAAAAAAAGTTGCAAGAAACCCTGCAGGGACTTCTCCAGGCAGTCTCTGAGAATTAAACCCAATTGAGCAGAGAGAGAGAGAGAGAAAAGACATCTCGGAAAAACAGTAACACTTCACCTTTACTATCAATACTCTGGTGAGGATAAGGTCAAAAAAGGATAGAGGTTCTGAAACCTTCCCATGGAATTCAGGAAAAATTTATACCAACCTAAGAGTTTGGCATTGCACTCATTATGGGTTAGATAACATTTAATCTCCAAGGCTGCCAGCAGAGAATGCCCAGAACATCTTCTAATTCTTCACCTCCATGAGCCTGGCAGAGCTTTGAATTTGGCAATTCCTGTCAGGAATAATCTTCCCTCTCTAATCTGGCACTGCCAAACGATGAAAATGCACCTTGTTCGCAAAAGGTTTTCCGGGCAATGTGGATTCATTAATTTGCTTGGAAATAATTAATGTATCAATTACATCAGGGTGCATTTGAATATTCAGAAGCCAGAATATAATTAGGCTACTTGGTCTGCGGTGCATAAGAGCTTATTATGATAGTGTTTACGAATTTCCATGCCTGCCTCTCCGTTCCTCAGGATGGTTGGGTAAAGTAAATAATGCAGAACAATTGTCAATTGGCCAAAACTGGTGTCCTAGGTGTAACTCTATCCTCCGCTGTGCATCATCCCTGAGAATGCCCTGGTAAAGCATTCCTTTGCTTATCTCTGGCATTTTCATTCTCCCCCACCCCCATCTCTCTCTCTCTCTCTCTCTCTCTCTCTCTCTCTCTCTCTCTCTCTCTCTCCCTCTTTATGTGTGTGTGTGTACACGCGCACACACACACACACACACACACACACACACACACACATCATTGTTATGGATATTGTTGAGAATCCCCAAAGGCAGAATAAAGGGTCATTTAAGACCTCCTCTCTGCCTCTTAGTGCTGCTGATTTGTGCATTTGAAAGGGCTACCTTCCGATACTCTTTTCCCCCAGCTCTTCCTTCTCCAGCCTCATGCCCCTCCTTAGTTCTTGTGTGGGAGAGAGATTTCTCGAAAGAAAGCGGGCGCTGAGCCACTTTTTGCTTGAAGACCTGGTTTTGGAAAAGCAGATACAACCTCTCTGAAAGGATTTGAAGCGCAGAGAATGAATTATTTTTAGAGCCAGCCCTTCGGAAGCCATTACCAGCTGTATAAAATATTAATTGCCTCTGTGGTTCTGCTCATGTTTCATAACGGTCTGTCTGACTGTTGTCAGTGTTACAGGGGCCTATAATGAAGTCCTTTTGTTTTACCATTCGACATTCCCCCCCCAACCCTCTCCGCACTCCCATCCAACCCCAGGAGATGAATGAGTTACCATTTGGCAAATTGGAATTTAGCAAGATAAATAGAGATTGCCAGCCTTGTTGTATTGGAGCCGTGTGCATCTATAGCATGCGTTGCAGGCAGGCGAAACTAATACAGTTCTGTTGGTTGTGGATTGGCATAGCGGTATTTGCAGACCCACAGTTTATGTGTAGATATTGGAACTTTCAAGGATTCTGTACAAATGGGAGGGGAGTGTTTGTTTTTAAACAAGCCCAGAAAAAGCAGCTCCGCTTTAATGAAAATCCATAGGAAATAAATACATTTTAAGCAACTTTCTGGTTCTACCGAACAAACTCCTCCAGTCCTTTATTTTCCAGTTCACTCCATCAGCGGCACAGGAAGATAGACTACTTGCTAGAGTCCAGAAAGCAAGTGGCGTGCTTGGAATACCAAAATATCCAATCAGCCAATGTGTGTGTGGGGGGGGGGGGGATGCTATCCCAGCCCAAGGCAATAAAGTGGTGTGGCCTTCTAGAAACCTCCTTGGAATGCTCTCACCTGCTGTACTCCAGCTGTTGTACTGAAATGAGAACAATCAAGTATGTTTTTTTCCCCTTGCAGTTTTGGGAATGCTGCACCATTATATGCAAACAGGGAGGGGGGGGGGAAGGGAAAAATAACATCTTAAATTTGGCCGCTTACTCTATCACTCTGACCCACTTACCTCCCCTCCCAGCTTTGGATTTCAGGAGAATATGATAAGATACTCCAGCATTTGGTCTGTTTCTCTGAACTTGGACTTCCTCAGCTCCCAGGAACAGGGAGGGAAGTGATTGGGGTTTATAGGACAGATAAACAAGTGTCAGTGAGGAGGGCAGCAGGAATAATTGTTTGAGCCATTGGAATTCTTTACATAGTTATTATAGATGTTTCTGGCTTTACTCAAGCATTTTCCATTGTGATTGATTCCTGTCTCCTTCCCGTTAGTAGACCGGAGCCATGTTCTCAGAAACCAGGCAGCACAGCTATATATTGATGGTGCAATTTCGAACATCGAAAGAAGAGATTATTATTTCCCATAAAGCAATGGGTGGATCAGGCAATGAAACCCTCCTCTATGACATGCTTACCTGTCTGCCTGCAGGTCCTTATTTAGAACAGAAAGTCCTTCAATTATATAACTGTCCACCAATATCTAGGGGGCTCTGGGTAATACAGGCACACTTTGTGTGTAGAAATCCTCATATTCACTCCCTGGAATGACCAGGTTTGGGTTACTGATGATAGGAAGATTTCTACACTGCTTGCAGAAAAACCTACAGAGCTATTAGCAATGAGAGGAGGCAATGCTGGGCAGATGCTCTAACTTCTAAACTTAGAAGAAACAGGTTCTTCTTGCCACAAACCAGCTCCTTCAGTCAAGACCTGCTTATTTCTACTGTTCCAATGAGTGCTGTACTTAGGTGTCCACTTTTCTCCCTTTCTGGAATTGATCTTCCTTCCTTCCTTCCTTCCTTCCTTCCTTCCTTCCTTCCTTCCTTCCTTCCTTCCTTCCTTCCTTCCTTCCTTCCTTCCTTCCTTCCTTCCTTCCTTCTTCCCTTCCTTCCTTCCTTCCTTCCTTCCCCTCCCTCCCTCCCTCCCCCCCCTCACACACACACAAACACACACAGGTTCTACTTGTTGTCACCTCCCTCTGTTTCCCCCCACCCCTGATATATCACCATTGTGTGCAGCTCATTCTTGCTTTTGAATACTGTTGGCTCAGCTGGAAAATGTGGACTGGAGTTTTGGATTCAGAATTGGTCTTCCAGTCTCCCCAGCATGTTTTAATGGTTTTTGTTGTTGTTGTTGTTGTTGTTGTTTTGTGAACAGCAATCTAACTGGGAGGGGCGTCTTATTAATGTATGGACCATGCCTGCTTGGGCTGGGCTTTTCTTCCTCCTGTTAGATTAACTGAGCAAATGTTTTTTACCCAGATCTCTTTTTATTGCTGGAATAGGATTGCTCTCTTTTTTTTTTGGCCATGACATGGGTGGTCCCAGCATCCTCCCCATCCTGAGGGATTGTCATCATTTTTGCTCATCAGCATGTTAATTGCTGTATGACTAATTATGTCCTGAATTTCAGTTGATTTTCTTAATGAGACAGCTGGGTTAATTATGTAATCATATGATTACATTCGCCTAAAGAGCCCCAGTTCAAAGGGTCCACGTGGGCGCGTGACGTCATTGAGGAAGCACGACTCACCAGGGGCACATTGAACACTTCACCTAACAGCACAGGCCAGGGAAGGAGCAGGAGAGAGCTAAGCTCTGTTTTCTTTTTAATAGTTTACGGCATTGATATACAGTATGTTACACCCTTCTCCAGTCTAATGCCCTCCAGATGCACGGCGGGCTGCTTCCAGAAGTCCCAGGAACCCAACTCTATATAGACATTCTGGGAGCTGCAGCTCTTAATGCAGCTGAAAGATTTTAGGCCAGGGAAAGGCTAATTTTAGGCATGTTGCAAGACTATAGATCGGGGGTCTCCAACCTTGGCAACTTTAAGACTTGTGGACTTCAACTCCCAGAATTCCTCAGCCAGCTTTGCTGGCTGAGGAATTCTGGGAGTTGAAGTCCACAAGTCTTAAAGTTGCTAAGGTTGGAGACCCCTGCTATAGATGAAGTCCCAAACCAGCTTTTGCCAATTTTGTAAACTTTTTTGCACACTGGGTTGTGTTCTTAGATTAAAATTGATGGGCATGCTTCAGCCCTACGCTAAGTAACATAAAATGGTAAATCTCACATTTTAATTTGGGGGTGGGGATTGATGACCTGTGTTTCCTTGCAGAGTTCAAAGCAGTTTATGAAGATGATACATTTCAATGAAAAAGAAGTAGGACATAAAAACCCCATGTACAATTGTAAAACCCAGCAATCAATTATTTGAAGGAGGGTTATCAAACAGTCTACAAAACCACTTTTATTTATTTAATAAATTTACATAACAACAAACAATTAAAACAAATGTAAGGACTGACAGGAAAATTCAGGGAATGTCTCCTGTCTGACTTATTGGTTTCCTTGGTTATCTGTTCAGCCAGCAGCATTTGGAAATGGAACTGCTTTCTGGAGAGTAATGTTTTGTTGTGGGCATCCCTGAATGCTTTTACTGGAACAGTGTTTTCAAACATGGCAACTTGAAGATGTATGGACTTTAAAATGCCTCTTCTTCCTTTCTTCTTCTTCTTCCTCTTCCTCTGTCGAGGAAGATAGAAAGTTCTGGTTCTTGTATTTCTGGCAGCCTCCACCATTGTTATTTGATGCTGTTGCTGTTGTGCCTTTGATATTGTCTCTCCAACTTCTTCTGGGTCTGCCTCATGTTCTTTGGTCTTCTCCTCTTTCTGTATATGCCTTGCATGGTACAGAATCCCAACACCTTCTCTCCAGGGGAGCAAACCACTTAATTTGCTGTTTTTGTGTGCAATTTGGTTCTGTTCCAATTATTTCTCTTACTTTTTTAAAAAAACAAGTTTTATTCAATTTTTCCAAAACAAATAGAAATAAAAAAGCTATTTTCGGTGTACGACATAATTCCGGATCACCGCTTTTACATGTAAATATGACAATAATTATCTATTCATTTTCTACATGCAGCTTCCTATCTTATCCATTTTTAACTTAATTCTCCAACTTTTATGTAAGAAAAGGGGCAAACAAATTAATCCTGTTCACTAATATTACTTTCATTTTAAATATCCTCAATTCATTTCAACTTATTTCAAATATTTCTTAAACATTAACGTTTCTTTTAAAACATGACATTTTCCATAATACTCTTTTCTCATTTAAGTCACTAATAATTCCCATATCTTCATACTTGTTAACTTTTAATTCTTTTACCTGTCAGGTTTGCAATTCCATCGCGTATTCTTTCCATAGATTCTAGATTTATACAAGCTTTTACACACAAAATAAAACACGGATTTCCCCTCCCCTTTTACTAATTTGGGAGTGTCACCTCAGTGGTTTTACTATACCTTATTTCCCACATCTTAATTCCCAATATACATTTATTTTAATTAGTTATAATAATAATTCCCTAAAAAAGAACTATATAACATTGTACTTTTCAGTCAGATTCCGCAATATATTTTCCCCTTTTACTTCCACAGGGTTTTACTTATAATACCAAAAGAAAAATAGTAAAAATAAAACAATTAATCCATTTGGCTAGTCCTGGTCACTAACATTAATCTCATTTTATAACATCCTTACAGTTCATTTCAATTATTTCAATATATATATATATAATAAACATTAACCTTTCTTGTAACAGTGAAGAAAAGAACATACATTCATTTATTTATTTATTTAAAAAAAATTATCAGTGCCCTTCCCCCTCTCAATGGTCTATTTTCCCCTATTGTCTAAATAACTTATAATTGCAATTATAATTATTTCTCTTACGATGCTGCCTGAGGGTACCCATTTATCCATCCTCTGAGATACCAAAGCCTCCCATTTCCAGGCACAGAAAGGGAATGTGCTGTTACGTACCTTGGCGCCGAACTTCAGGACTGCTATATTCTAAAGCCCAAGTTGAAGAGATGTTTCAGGAGGCTCAGCCTTTGGCAAAGCGATTGAGCTAATTGTGCTTATTGGAACTTTTGGCTTGTTAAAACGTAAGAACCCTGATTAACTGTACCAGATTCAGTGCCAAATTTGGTGTTCGAAATAAATGAAAGGAACTCATTCAACACCATAGATAGAATGTTGGGACTAGATCAGGATGGCCCACCTTTGAGGCACCCACCCAAAAAATCTGCTTAATATGCATGACAGTCCCTCCAGGTTTTGTTTTCAGTGAGATGGTAATGCTCTGTCTGGGTGGCAAATGTTAGTTAATGTGGTAAAAGGCATTTCCACACTTGGGGAAAACAGGTGAAAAAGCCCCTGCACATAGAAAATAGGCTTTTCTGTGATGTGCTAATTTTATATAGTCAGGGATTTCCCTAGTTTGTCTAAAGGTTGTAACACACACCCCCACCCCAAATGCTCTTGGTCTGATCACCTCCATGAGAACAGCAGGGCATGTCAGATGACTCAGCCTAAGTTTTAACAGATGCTTATTCGGCATATACTTTTGGGTTTGAGAGTTCCTAAGTTAGTTGCTCATGTTGTGCTCAGGCTCCAAGTAAGAGTGATGTGTTTAAATACAGGTAGTCCTCAACTTATAGCACTGAGACTGACATACCACTTTACAGTGCTTTACAGCCTTCTCTAAGCAGTTTACAGAGTACCCAACAATCCGGGTCCTCATTTTATCGACCTCGGAAGGATGGAAGGCTGAGTCAACCTTGAGCCAGTAAGGTTCGAATTTCTGGCAGTGGGCAGAGTTAGCTGGCCAAACTGCATTCTAGCCATTGTGCCACCACAGCAGACTTATGACTGTGATGGATGTAGAATTCCCATCAGATGGAAAAAGCTGTGTGCAACAAAATTTCATTTTAATGTATGCCGATTAGTGTACATTCAAAGTGACAATAAAGTTATTCTAAGTGTAATATGTTATGATGATCATATGTTCATCACCCATATAACTGACCCAATTTTATTTATTGGCAGCTCTCAGAACCTAGAATCATGGTTATAAGGTACCATCGTAATTTTGAATGGTCACTAAGTGACCAGTCATAAGTCCAGGACTACTTGAGGTTACTATTTGCATATTCATTCATTCATTTATAAAATGTATTGGCTGCTCACCTTACCTTATGGTTATTTGCAGTCATAAAAATATGTCTATACATATACAATTAAAACATAAATAATTAAAACTAATTAATACATTTTGTTAACATGTGAAATATAATACATTATGTAGATCTCTCCAATTTGTAATTCAGCTTGGTATTCACTCTCACATCCTTCATCACACTAGAAGAGGAATAATTAGGAAATATTACTATTGTTGTTGAAGTTGTGAATTAAATTTCGAGACTGCCCTAATGCCTAACACTCTGGGCAGCCGTACAACATTAAAAAGTAGGGAACCAATAAAGCAAAAAATAAGAAAAAATGCATTTGGAGAAGACCATGCCATAAGCAAATAAGACCTTTTAAGGGCTCAATATGTATCCTAAGTCAAAGCCTGAGAGAATAGCCAGGTTTTCAAATACTTCTTGGCCATCCTTAAGATAGGAGTTGTAAGAATCACTGGAAGGAAGCTGTTCCAGAAGGCAGGCACTAGGACAAAAAGACTGGATCTCAAAAGATGAAATATTTAATGAAAGGGATCTGGAGCATGCCCACTGTGCCCAATTGTTTAGGACAAGCAAGGATTATTGGAGATAGGCAGGCTCTCTTGCCCGTATCAGAACCGTATTCTTCACAACAGTACCTATATTGCAAGTTTAATCCCCCAAGTTTTTTTATGTGTAGTATCCCTGAGTAAAAATGGGATATTCCTTTTCTCTCTCAGTTCCTCCCCCTGGCACATATAAATGGCAATAGGAAAAGCCTCTGATTTTTATGTAATTGTTGCAGAGCAACTTTTAAAAGTTGTAATGTATGCATTTTTATAATGGCTTATAACTGTGATGGCGAACCTATGGCACTGGTGCCACCGGTGGCACGCAGAGCCATTTGTGCGCACACGCAAACCCCAGCCAAACATAACCTGCACTACATATGCGCACGCCTCCCAGTTGATTTTCAACCCATTTGAGGCTTCTTTCGCCCTCCCAGTGGCTCGAGGGAAGCCTCTGCAGCCTCTGGAAGCCAAAAAACAGGCCCGTTTCATCACTTCCTGTATTTCCAGAAATACCAGAAGTGACAAAATGGCCTGATTTTTCGGCCTCCCTCGAGCCTCTGGGAGGCCAAAAATCAGCTGGAAGGTGCGCAGTGCAGGTAAGGGGAGGTATGGAGGGGGTCACACTCGCATGTGCAGGGGGCGTGCAGGGGTGCATGCATTGCCTTCTGGGTGCTGGCATGTGAGCGCAATTTTCGGCACAGGAGCCCCTAAAGGTTAGCCACCACTGGCTCATAACTTTAAAACATTCTCTATGAGCATTGGTACATTTAGGTTCCAATGTTATAGAGAAAAGTCATTATTCTAACTTGGGTTGTTTGCATTTACTCAATTAGCACAGCAATGCTTATATAACTGCACATTTTTATACATAATTTTAGACACCCCCATATCTGTTCTTCAATATTTCTTCCCTTTTGAGTCTTGAAGCATCAGAATCATCAGGCTAGCATGGAAATGAAATCATGCCATAGTCATTATAACTGTACTTAATTAAGTTTTCTTTAAGAGAAACTGTACAAATTAAAGTGGAGAAGTCTGGTTCAGCGCAGCCTCTTTAACATATCCCAAAACAATATTCAAAGCTGCTGACATTTTAATCATTCATCTCAGCTTAAGCAAAGTTTGGAGCTTAATACGAGGAGATGGTTTTAACATTCTGCTCATACTTTATTCTGTGACTGTTTTGCTTCTTTGACATTAACCTTTAATAGAGTTAAATTAAATATACATATCCTGATGAATAATTATGAGAGTGCCAACATTTTTACTTACGATATAATGCTTTCCAGGGATTTGAAAATTTATTGACTAAAGGTTTAGTCATTTTTCATTTTATAATGTAGTTGTTGGAAGGGTGTCGGAGGGAGGGAGCTGGTGGTTGATAGAAATTCGTGGTTAATTGTAGACTAGGAAAGTCCTGCTGATTTATATACTGTGTGAACCTTTCAAATGAATATACTGGATCTGCATCAGGCACACAGTATGTGTGCATCTTCGCTACTGCATCTTAGTTCCTATATTTGCTCTATTTATTTGGTCAATAGTAATTGAATTGAATGCAAGCTCTTGCCTCTGTATCTCTTCCTGGTGTTCAGTTTTGGTTTGGAAATGCTTCACTGTACATAAATGGCAACCATAAAGTTAAATGAATGATATGAAGAGATGTAATTAACTTCTTGGCATTCCCACAACTGTTCTTCCAGTATGCCTAAAGAAATAAGCACATGTCTTGGACAATATCTATATTTTGGAATACCTTTTAGAACACTGTTTATCAAAATTCAGGGAAGTTTGCATGGGTTATTAACAGGATTAGATATGCCTGAATGATGATTTTTGAGAATGTTTCAAGAACAGCCATCTTGATCATATTAATCCCTCCTTCCATAGATTGATCAACCATCCATTGATAAAAATGCTAAAATAAAGTTGTAATACTTCAAAGGTGAGAAGATTGATTGTGATCTAATATTTTGCACCATTACCTGTTTGTTAGTAGTTAAGGTATTTCAAGGTTCCCGGCTTGTTTTTGCCATCTCAGGCTTATATTGCTCTGAGAACCCACCAGTAGTACTGTTGTTTTCTCAAGGTTGGATTGTTGTTTTGATGCAGGGATGCATAGCTACAACACAAATGAGAGGCAAATCCTCTTTCTTACATTACTTTAAGCAAAGAAATAAATCTTATTTTAAAAAAGATGCAGGTTTGGCCCTTGAGTTTTGTCCTAATCGTCATCTCTCAACTCTCCAGTTTACTTGATAACATAGTCTGAGGTTGTCCCAAAGGTGCTTTTTTCAAGAGGCAACTGGACTTTCTGGTTTTTCTTTGAAGATGTTTCGCTTCTCATCCAAGAAGCTTCTTTAGCTCCGACTGGATGGTGGGGAATGGAAGGATAGACATATAGTCTAAGATTAGGCTTTCCTGAGTTTGGGAACATGTCACAGCCTCGCCTGACCGTTTTGTGCAAATGATCAATGCTCGAGCAACACCATAAGAGTCTTGGAGGACCTAGTGGCATGGAGGCTGAGGCACAAGCAGAATTCTCCCAACACATTTCTGCAAACAAACTTTTAGAAAGGAGCTGAGTCACCAGAAATAATGTGCTTCTCATTCTCAGATCAGAATGCCTGTCTGGAAAGATAAGAGGAAATTTAGAGTGGGAAGAGGTTCAAACTACCACTTACTTCAGGAATCTGAATTAAAGCATTACTGACAAGTGCCTGTCCAGTTACATCAGAAGCTGTCAAACAGTCCCCAGAATTAAGCTGGCTATCCCTATCCCATCCTCTGGTAGAGCACTACAAGTCTGTCCGAATCTAAACAGGCGTGAAACAAGTATCGGATGATTATTATGAGCACAGAGAGACATAATTAATTGGATTTCTATCTTGCTTTTCACCATTTAAAAGCAGATCCAAATACGATGCGGGAGCTAACATTGAAATAGCTCCACAACATAAAGAGAAGGCAGGTTCTGGTTTTTTTATCCTGTGACCATTGGGATGCTGCAATGGCCATAAGTGTAAAAAAAACTGTCATAAGTCACTTTTTTTTAGTGCTTTGTAACTTTCAATGGTCACTAAACAAACTGTTATAGGTCAAAGGCCATTTGTAATGCTAAACTGTAAACTATGGGATACTGCTGAACAGACATAGGAAGGGTTTAAGTTCTGAAAGAGGACCAAAGTCTGCATACTTCTGACTCCATCTGTCCAATCGTGCTAATTCTAAGCTCACATGAGTAGAGTAAATCTTTGCTCAGTATTCTGGTTGCTTAATATCAGGATTCTGTCTTTCCCTGAATATCATCAAACTTTCCTTATCTGTACTTCCTTGAGCACAGGTGTCAAACTCGCGGCGTCACATTGCCATCACATGATGTATCGCAACGTTTCCCCCCTTCGCAGAGCTGGGGTGGGCGTGGCCTGTGTGTGATGCATGTGGCCCTCAGGCTGCCAGTTTGACACCTATAGCATTCATGCCTCTAACTTGGATAATAGGAACATCGATTTGGAAAACATCTTTCCCTGTCTTGTTCCAGGTGTTTCTGATTTCGGGCTTACGCTAGCTTGACAGGAGCTGATCTATTTTAACCAGCCATATCTCTAGAGTTATATGGTACTAGAAAGTCTCTAATTTAGAGGCTCTACCTCCCCAATTTGCCACTTTTTAATTGCTTTCCAAATTCTCCCTGAGTTAAACTGTGTCTTAAAAAATTAAATCTAATGTAAGATTAATATTTTAATAGTGCTAATAATGAAGAGGGGAGGCGGAAGACTGCAAGCCTAGCCTAAAAACCACAAATGAAAAAGCAGTGTAGTTATAAACTATGCATGTGCTACAAGGACAAACAATAAGCAGATCTGCTTTTTTTTTTTTTTTTTTGGCCTTGCATCATGGAGGCAATAATGTAGGAAGCCCTTGGTGTGAGCAGAGTAACACAATGCAGCACACCCTTCCTTTCTTCCCTCAACATAACTCAGAGCTGTTCTTCTGTAAACTCTGGCACTGGACTGACATGTTACAAAGTGCCCAGGCTTGCGTTTACTGTGTTAAGAGAGGTACAATGGGCTTATTATGTGTTTCCACAACTGAGGGTGGTCTGTAAAATTAATGATTGTGGCAGCTGCAAATTAAGTGAGCTCCCTAATATGTACTGTTGTTGATCCACCAAGATCAGTGTGTTTAAAATTCCTTGGTGGGAGACTAAATCTTCCTAGCCATTTCACAAGTGATGCTGGCGCCCAACTGCAGCAATGTACGCAGGTCTTGTTTTATGAGACCTCCTTGGATACCAGGATTTTCCTGCGCTGATTGGCAATCTCATAACCAACTCAGCATCTCTGTTAAATGTTCTGTAGCTTTATGTGGCAGGTGCATCGTGGAGCTCCTTTAGGGATACTTCACAGCTTTAGACTGTTTAGATGTACAGGTAGTCCTCAGCTTAACAACCATTTGTTTAGTGACTGTTCGAAGTTACAATGGCACTGAAAAAAGTGACATAACCGTTTTTTCACACACTTAATGGCCGTTGCAACATCCCCGTGGTCATTCAATCAAAATTCAGAGGCTTGGCAACTGGCATGTATTTATGACAGTTGTAGAGTCCTGGGGTTGTGTGATCACCTTTTGCATCTTTCTGACAAGCAAAGGCAATGGGGAAAGCCAGATTCACTTAACAGTCATACTACTAACTTAACAACTGCAGTGATTCATTTAATAATGGTGGCAAGAAAGTCCCAAAGGTGTTTCTTCAAGAAGCAACTAGACTTTCTGGTTTTTCTTTAAAGACGTTTTGCTTTCTCATCCAAGAAGCTTCTTCAGCTCTGACTGGATGGGGGGGATGGAAGGATTTATCCCAGTGGTGGGATTCAAAAAATTTTTAATACCAGTTCTGTCAGCGTGGCTTGGTGGGCATGGCAGGGGAAGGATACTGTAAAATCTCCAGTCAGAGGTGGGATTTGCCGATTCTCCGAACTACTCAAAATTTCTGCTACCGGTTCTCCAGAACTGGTCAGAACCTGCTGAATACCACCTCTGATTTATACTCCTTGCAGACTACTGGTCATTTGCATTCTTTTAGCGGGTCGTTAAGGTCACCTGGAAGTTTATCTGTGTCATCAGGGTCACCTCAGTGGTGCAAATTGGTGTGGAGCCTTCTTGGAACTCTTGAAAGGACTGTGTTGTAAATTGGAGATAGATGAATGTTGTATCCCTCCTCGTCTGTTGAGAGAGAGCTGTTCAATATTGACATAGGTGGCCTCTTTAACCCCTCTTTCAAACCAGCTATCATCAAAATTGGCAAAACATCAATTTGCACCACTCAGTGATGGACACAGATAAACCTCCAGGTGACCTTAATGACCCACTAAAAGAATGCAACTAACCAGCTGTCTGGAAGGAGTACAAATCCTTCCATTCCCCGTGGAATGCAGTCAAAGTCGAAGAAGCTTCTCAGTGAGAAGCAAAATGTCTTCAAAGAAATACAAGAAAGTCCAGTTGCCTCTTGAAAAAGCGCCTTTGGGACAACCATGACATGGTTGACTGAGAATCTCCATAGACCAGTGGTGGGATTCGACCAGTTCTGCCCGGTTCTGGAGAGCCAGTAGGAGTGATGAGCAGCGGAGACCGAACCGGTTCTCTCCACCACTCTGCTGTTGGGTCCGCCTGTCCGCCCGCCCAGGCTCCCATACTCACCGTTATCTGCTGAATTTGAAGCGCAGCTGCTTTGCGTGGCACAGAATAGCACCGTGCGGCAGCTACTGAAGCAACCGGGGTGGTGCAGCTTGCAGGAGGCGAGTTAAAATGCCTCTGTGCCTGCGCAAATGCCTCTGCACCTGTGCAAAGTGCGCATTTGGCATGCACGTGCAAAGTGTGTGGACGTGAGCAAAGCACGCCCACCAAGTCACGCCCACTGAACCGGTGACAACAATATTTGAATCCCACCACTGCCATAGACATGTGGCAAGAAAGGTTGTAAAAATGGGGCAAAGCGTACTTAATAAGTATCTCGCTTAGCAACAGAAATTTGGAGCTCAGTTGAGGTCATACAGTAAGTCAAGGACTATCTGTACTTCTTCTGAGAGTCTGGTAATCACTGGAGATCTCCATCGTGTACAGATGGCTGTGTACTTTGAAGCAGTCCGTGCATAGAAAATAGAGGCCAGTTTGTATCTACCTCGGTGTATTCTATTAAATCTTATTTCACAAGGCCCTCTCACAACCATTCATGTTTCCAGAAAATTTCCCTCTAGCAGAATTCTGATCATTACCTATTTTATCTGGGATGGCTACACGTTAGAGCATAATTTGAGGAAAGTTGATCGGTGGCAAATTATCAACTTCACTAGCTGCCATCAGCATTAGAGAACTCACAAGTTGTATAGGTCACTTTCCAGGTAGCAGCCTAGATTGGAAGAGATTCCCCCAAAGAAATCTCTAATTTCTTATTAGAAAGCTTCATTAATTTTATAGATGGTTAAATTAGGCCTGGAAAGTTCTTATTCTTTTTCTTGCATGCTTTCTGTGTAAAGGGAGCAGGCTGTATGAGGTTGAGGTAGAGCCTCAATCACATTCAAAATATACAAAAATACTAAAATAAGTAGAGCTATTTTGGAAATAGCTGTTACACTCTGAAAATCAGTGCTGTCGTTGTAGAGCTTAAAAGTTCTCCTTTTCTACTCTGAAACGTTATTTCTTAAAGAAGCTTGGGAGTAGTATGAATGTTGAAGAACGGCAGTCCTATCAACTTCCAAAAGACAAAAAGAAGACAAAATATGTTCAGGCACTACACATTAAGATTGGACTAAGGTATCTGTGGCCCTCCCAGGCATTGCTGAATTGCAGCTCCCAGAATCCCTGAATTTGGAGGCAAGCCAGTTGAGGTTTGAAGGGCAACCATTTGTCTGCTTCTGTACTGCAGGGCTGCACAGCCTGTTACGAAAGTATATATCTCAAAAGATTGGCTTTGCTGGAGGGAATGTGGTCTGACAACATATGCACATAATTGTGTTTTCATTTGTGTGCATTTCTGTGTGCGTGTGCCTGGCCTCGTGTTTGTGTTTGCTAAAGCACTTACTATTGGTTTTTAACAAGTGCAGCTTCACCAGTAAGCTTTGCTCTCATGGAAAATAAAATCAATTCCAACTTTGCCTTTCTCTCCCTTAGATCCTGTTTCAGCTCTAGATCTGGGGCAGCAGCTCCAGCTGAAAGTCCAGCGCATGCACGATATTGAAACTGAGAACCAGAAACTTAGGGAAACCCTTGAGGAATACAACAAAGAATTTACGGAAGTGAAGAATCAAGGTAAGCTGAGGTGCACCAGGGAAGACCCTTTCCAATTAGGTGCAAGCCCCAAAGCTTTCCTCCACTTCAAGAGCATATTGTTCTTAAAAGTTCTAAATGTCAACTAGTTTTAATTAGGTTAATATTTAGCAAAGAACAACTAAAACCCAAAATTCTTAAGGATCATGACCAAGAAGCAACATCTAAAAAGGAGTTTGTCAGAGGGGAGGAAAATAGGAGCAGGCTTAGTTATTGGGTGAAGTTGAAATTCAAGTTTGGTAATGCTTTAGCCCCCATTTAGTTTAGACTCAGAGTATGACCTCAGTTTAAATCTGTTTCATAGTCAGAATTAAATTGTACTTAAACAAAAATTAGCTGATCATCTGCTCTGCTTTTTTAATATTCTGGAAGTCAATATTCAGTCAAACTCAGTGCATTGATTTATACCTTATGATAAGTACAAAATATGTGTTGTTCACAACAAAAGCTAAGTGATGCACCATTTCTCTCCAGAATATTGTGATGCTACCTCTTGCAACCTTCACTGTAGTTACAGTTTGTTTATCCCTAGGGCAGAATGCAGATAGTGAAGTAATGCAAGTTACTTATTTAAGTGGATGGGAAACTGTTGAAGGTGTCTGCTATACATGGAAAGGCCATTATCTCGTGGAGTAAGCACTCATCTCCCCAAATTGCTCCAGGTTTTGTTGGAGGAGGAGGCTGAAGGAGAACTGATGAGCACACATGTACAGTATATGTGCCTTTGCAGTAAGCCATATCCTGAACCAGCAATGAGAAAAAAAAACTCGTTCCAGGAAAAGAATATTTCCCCAGTAGGCCTGGGATTGCCCAAAAAGTATCCAATTCTGGTCATTATGACAGTGGGCAAATTATTTTAGTACCTGCAGGCTTGAGAGTATTCAACTGCAAAGTTGAATAACAATTTTAAACTTTTAATTCTTCAATCAGATATCAAGAACAGAGAGTTTATTTCAAAGCATTCATTCCTTATTCGTTTTTTTTTCCCTCACAAGGAATGCAGCTTTATAACATCAGGAATAATGGGAGAAGCCCCTCCCCAATAAATTATGTGTGTGTTTTAACATTCCACATCCTTTCCATCACACATAATAATTAGCAACGTTTAGCTAAAAAAAGCAGTGGTTTGAACAGTGTAGATTTGTAACTGCCTGTCCAAATAAAGATTTGTTCACGTGCTGATAAAAGCTAAGCAAAGTAAAGGAAATAATATAATGGATGCCCAGGAACAAGAAAGTCTGCTCTTCGGTCTGGTGGATTTTCCCCTAGAAAAGAAAGGGCACAGAGTGAGGTGCCCATCAACCATTCTTGCACCCATTCTAACAAAAAAAAAAGAAAACTCACCCATTTGGAGGAATAGGTTCGCAGGACTGTGGCATTCAGTTAATGACCACAGTGATTCACAATGATTCACAGTGGCTCACAGTGATTCACCACAAAAAAATGTAGTAAAACTGAGTCTGGACATGTGGGTGCCTCGACTTACAACTGTAGTGGCTTATGGCTGAAAATCCAGTCTATTTAGAGTCATTGATAAGGTATGACAAGGTATCGCTGCTGTTTCATTTTTCCGTGCACTCGCATTAGAAAAGCGTGTGCTATGCTTCCTGACAAAGTCCATTGATCCTGCTCAAACCTTAAACATTTAAAGTTCAATTTAGCATTTAGGGAATAAAAGTCTCCAAAGGGACTCATAGCCATTGATTTTGTGTCAGGGTTGAAGAGCTAAAGTTTTAAGCCAGGCTGCTGCTGCTGCTGCTCTTGCTGTACTGCAAGGCAGGGAGAACTCTGCTGCATTACCAGGTGTGGTGGATTATTACTCATTTTCTTTCTCCTGTTGGCTTTTTTTTTTCTCTCTCTCTCCCCCATCCCCCATCCCAAAAGAGGTGACAATAAAAGCACTTAAAGAAAAAATTCGGGAATATGAGCAGACCCTGAAGAATCAAGCAGAGAACATTGCTCTTGAAAAAGAACAAAAGTTGCAAAATGACTTTGCTGAGAAAGAAAGGTACGACAACATACATGTGCATCCGAATAACAGCGGCTGTTGCTTGGTGGTATGGCACCAGCTGGAAATGGATTAAAATACACCCACCCACTCTGGTCCTTTCCACCCCTTCTCCCTATCCTTTTTTAAAATCTGAGTCTGACTTTAGCATCTCAAATAGAACGTTAAATCAGTATGTATATCTCCGTCTAATATTATTGTTGCTAATGTGACTATTCTAATTACTTTATGTCTTTTTGACGTCTTTTGAATATTCTGAGCATTTGATAGAAACACTCCTAGATATGAATAAAACACAAATCTTGGCAAGGCAGTGGAAGCTCAGAGTTGTGATAGAATCAAGCAATTCATAAGTCAAATACATAAGTAAATAATCAACCAGCAAACAATTACCGTATATACTCGAGTATAAGTCGACCCGAATATAAGCCGAGGCACCTAATTTTACACAAAAAACTGGGAAAACTTATTGACTCGAGTATAAGCCGAGGGTGGGAAATGCAGCAGCTACTGGTAAATTTCAAAATAAAAATAATTAATTTGGGAAACGATCTCACTATCATGAAAGGTTTAATTGATTCACTAACCCAAAAGAAGAAGATGATGATGACAGCGGAGGCAGGAGTCACTCTCTTCCCCTCCCTCGGAGGCCCCCTGAGTCAGGAGTCACTACCGCCGCGCGCCCCAGTCCTGCCGCCTCGGGAAGGGAAAGGCAAAGCGCTTTTGCCTTTCCCTTCCCAGCTGGGGCTGTTGGGAGTCGCTGCCGCCGGAGGCCGCGACTCCACACCATTTTTTTTTTCAGAGGGAATCTGACTCGAGTATAAGCCGAGGGGATTTTTCAGCACAAAAATGGGCTGAAAAACTAGGCTTATACTCGAGTATATACAGTATATTATATTTGAAAAGTTTGGTAAATTACCACATTCCTAAAAATTGAAGTTTGAATATGTTGGGAAATGTAATTTCTGGAAATATGTTCTAAATCTGCCCCCATGCCTATTTTATTTTCATGTCCTGAGTGAGGATCCAGGATCTTTGCTTTAAAAGTTTGTAAATCAGCTGGCTGTAGCTCAGTATCATGGCATAAATATTTGTCAAATTAACTCCCGTTACCCTGAGCTACAAGTAAGCTGAACCATGCTTTTATGTGATGGTCTCTTTGCCTATCCAGGCAATCAGCTTCTCCCACTTAATTGCTTGGCCATTAGGGTTTCATGTTGAACTCCTGTGAGAGATGGGTGGCACATTGAGATGGCCTCATAATAAATGCCTAATGATGTGGAATTTCTACACAGTAAATCTGGTGGAACATTTTGAAAGGTTGAGCTAAAGTGCAAACAATGCCTCTATACTGGCTCCACTTTTGGTTGTTCAGAGCAACCCAATTTTAGAAAGAGAAGAACTCTCTAGGATAGATCAGTGCAACTTTTTCAGATGCAGGGCTCATGGCACAGACTGGCATGCTAAAGGCTGAGTGCCCAATGCCAGAACAAAGAAGTGGGCAGAATGGGGACAGAAAACTGAACATTACTTAAACTTTTGGTTGAATACGATGAAATACAATTTCACATAAGTGAATGTTGTGATTTTCCCCTCCTGCCTTATTAAAAATTAAAATTTCAAAGAGGTGCTCTGGGAGAATAGCCAAAACATTTGAAGACATTGTGCACCCTTTCCTCTATTACCCATGGGCCATTTCTATGGGCTTTTTGTCCCTTTGGTTAATTTTTTCCAGATTTATTATGAGAGGTTTTGTTTAATAGAAATTGTGAGAAAATACCCTGGTGTTTCATGATAGCGTGAATGAAGTAGTGATGACTATATAGTCTGAAAGGCCACCATCTATTTTTCTAGATTGCATCCATTTAGCCCAAAAGCTCATCACTGCTCCAAGAGAACATTGTAAGGTATATTCAAAGAAGATAACTTGTTATTAGAAAGGAAAAAAATTGTGTCACATAATGCACTCATAATTCATAAGTTCCATCGAAAGGTTATCTTCTTCCAACTAAGGCAGGGGTGTCAAACTTGTGATGACATGTCACAACTTTTTCCCCTTTGCTAAACCAGGGATGGGCGTGGCCAGCGCATGATACATCCGGCCCACAAGCTGCAAGTTTGACACCCCTGAACTAAGGGATTCCTGTTCCCCCAGTAGGAAGATTCCTTTGTGGTATTTCCATGTGTGAAACTGTGTTTATTGCTTATTCTAAACACCCACCCACCCCACATACACCAATATATCCTGCAAGAATTGAGTATATTTTCAGTTTCTTGGTTTTAATGTAGTTCTCTGTTTACAGAATGTTGCAAGAGACACAAATATCAACGGCCTCAAAGCTGGAGGAAGCTGAACACAAACTGCAGACGTTACAAACAGGTTGGCTGATTTCCCCCCCTTCTGTGACTGATAACAATGGAGAAAAATAAGGGAGTGGGGGTAGGCTTGTAAATTCATCCATGCAAGGGATGCTTCAACATTGCTTCTTTACGCTAATACATTTTGAAACTGTTATAGAAGCTGGTTGATCAATGTTCACTAAAGGTAAAAAAAAATGAGAAAAAACATCAGATTCTAAAATCATTCTTATTAAAATCTAAGAAGAAGAATTCAAATGAGGAAAGAGAATTGGGGATGAGAGCATTTGGACCCACAGCTCATTGTTTATCTTTTAGGAGTGACATAAGAACTGTTAAGAACTATTCCCCAGCAAACTGGCTAGGGAATTCTGGGAATTGAAGTCTGTTCATCTTCAAGTTGCCAAGCTTGAAGAGACACTGCTGCAGACTTTAGCAGGGATCCTCATCAACATCTCTAGCTACTGCATGAACAAGCAAACTTTTTAGGCAGCCGATGCAGACCACTGATTTGAGAGAATGAAAGTAGTTCAAAGGTCTTAGGCCATAAATGTTGTTGAAACAACTTGCCCTATATTTTTCCAGAGTGGAAGGCTTCTCTTTTCTGCATTCCCAACTGAAATCTTTATGCTGATTTGTGGATGCTTTTAGGGCCAAAGATGAATGTGTTACAGCAATATGTGTTTTTGTATTGCATCCTATATATGGAAAGAATATAATATAAGGAATTTATCCCCACATCAGCAAAAATGTGTGAATGTCCGTAGCAGCAAGTATAAATTTCTTAGTAATGTAATGGCCAGGACTGACAGCCGACTGTTGTCTCAGGAGAGCACTTGAGATCCTTGGAGCCATTAATGGCTTCAGGTGGAGAGAGATGCCTTAAACAGTATCTGTCTCATCTCCGGATCACAGAGAAATTTGGAGTGAAGTGAAGAAGTTCTCTGACTTTGCCCTGAGTAGATGCTGTAGAAGGATTTTTCATTCAGAAAAGAAATGAATGCCTTTTCTCCTGCCCATCCTTTTCTATCAGAGTTTGTTTCTAGCTTAATCACCTTATGCTCGCCTACCATATTTGCGCTTCTGTCCCCATTACCTTCCCACTTGAAGTTGAAACAAGTCCCTGGAGAACTGTGAACAAGGGATTCAAGTCACAAGAGTCCGTCTATAAATGACATATAGCTTCACTAGATAAAGCAGGGCGGAAAATCTAGAAACTTTCACCATTTGTGAAAAAGAATGGTGGTTGTATTTGGGTTCTTTGTGCGTCTCTGTCTATTTTCTAAAGAAAAGAATTCAAAAATGCTTTTAAGCATTGTTTTTCTGCCATATGATTTTGTTTGGTCAGGAAGAAGGCTTAATGTAAGATGACTTTTCAGAAACAGAACAATTCATAGCTCAATAGTAATTGAGTAGCCGCTGCTGCTTTTTAAAAAAACATTTCTTTTTTCTTCTTCTTTAGCCTTGGAAAAAACACAGACAGAATTATTTGACCTGAAGACAAAATATGATGAGGAAATGACAGCAAAGTAAGATCTTTCAACTCCTGTTCAGCACATATGACTTGTGTTAACCTTCTGCCTCTGAGGGCAAGGGTAAATACAGATAATTCTTGAGTTACAACGGTAATCGGACCTGGAATTTCTGTTGCTAAATGACATAGTCATAAAGCATGACTTTATGTGATTGCATTGTTTAGCAATAGCAATCCTGGCACTCCCCATTGCTGTTGTTAACCAAATTCCACTTATTTGCCAAGGATCCATCCCAATCGAAGCCATTTCAGATTTGATTCATCCCAGCTCCGAGCCTCAGTTTTTCCAATTCTGGGAGTTGAAGTCCACGTTATCTTACAATTGCCAAGGTTGAGAAACTGTGATCTATGTTCAATCTTGTCCTGATTGAGTGACTGGGGAAAAAACATGAGTAAGATCACCAAAATGTTTTTCCCTAGAACTTCTCTTGAAATGTCTGTGGAGAAAGATTCTCAGTCATCCTGGTCATAGTTGACTCAAAGGTGCTTTTTCAAAAGGCAACTGGACTGGATTTTTCTTGAAGAAGGAAAAAAAAAAAGACATTTCACTTCTCATCCAAGAAACTTCATCAGCTCAGGTCATTGATTCAGAACCAATGAAGCTTCTTGGATGAGAAGCGAAATGCCTTCTTTTTCTTCCTCAAGGAAAAAAACAGTCCACTTGCTTGTTTGAAAAAGCACTTTTGAATCAACTCTCTTGAAAATGAAGCTGTGTGATGACATAAGTCTTGCTGCAATAGAGAAAATGTGGCAACCACTTGGAGAACCATTACAAAGTTTCTGTAAAACAGTTGGCAGCCAAAACAGCTAACCCAGTTGGACTATTTCTGAGCCCCATTTCATTTTATCCTGATCTTTGAGTTAACAGTTCTCCTAGGAAAGCAGTTCAGTATAGCTCTATATGTGCTTGCTGATTTGCTTGTTGAGACCAGCCTTTCCCAATGTGCTAGATGACAACTCAAATCATTGGCTACGCACGTATGAGAGTGACTGATGAGACCTATTCTCCAGCACATCTGGAGGTTTACACCATTTGTAGCCACTATGTCTCCCCCATCTGCCAGCCTTCAATAAAAGAAAAATCGATTGTGGTTTTCATTCTTGAGTGCATAATGAGTCTGGGGTAAAATTGTGTTTGGGAGTGGACTTGCATAATGGAGAGTGTATTAGAGACATAATGGTGTTTGAAGGATGCTGTTCTCTTTCAGTTTTTTTTTTGTCAGAAATTGAGCAGACAGGTTCTTCAGTGAGAGGAACAAAAGAAGCAGGACAGCTGCTGCAGCAAAATGCCTTAATTTCTATGGAGCCCAGGCAGGGCAATGACATCAGGCCTAGGTTAAACTCTTCTAAGAATCCTTTGCAGTATATAAGTATTTGGAAAGTATTCTTGGAAATGTTGCAAACGAGGGGTTGTACAGTGGCCTTTTGTCAGCTGCAGGAATGAGAAGTCGATAGTGACTTTATCTCTTCTCCCCTTTTAAAAAAATGTTTTTAATAGGATCACTTCCAGTTTTGGAATTGGTATTCAGAACAGTTTCAGGACAATCCATCCCCCATTTTGAGATTCAAAATGTAAACAAAACAAAAAAATTAAAAAGTAGAGAAGATACAATGGCAAGGGGCTGGGCTGTTTTCTTAAACTGTTGTTTTACTGTCCAGATAGAAAACTGCCAGGATTTTGAGGATTTTTTTTTTTGTAAGGACATTTAAAGATGCTTTATTATTTCAGTTTTGTGAGCATCCTAAGGTGAAAAGCAGTATAAAAACTCTGAATTCTAGCAGTGCTGTTGGGGAGAAATTTTTCTAAAATGAAAATGATGGTGATGAGTTCAGCCGTGTGCACTTTAGAAAATTTGGGATGCACAGTTTACAGCCCCCAAAACTTGGGTATGGTTCCAAGAAGCCTAAGCTGCTGACTAGTGATTTTAATGTGCTCAGGGTGAAAAATCAATAAGCAATATTAAGCCATATTTAATTTTTACATTCTGGGCTCATTCACCCACTATGTAGCACTATGGTCTCTGATCCCAAGCATCTCTCAGCTCAAACATAGTTACATGTGTCTGTTTATATACGGTGTGTGTGTGTGTGTGCGTGTGTGTGTGTATGTATGTATGTATGTATGTATGTATGTATGTATGTACGTATGTATGGTATTCAGCTTTGTTCGGGTATTTTCCACATCATTATAGTTGTGCTTTTAAAGTTGTAGCAACATTTCAGCAGAATCTCATCTGCCATCATCAGGCTTCTGTATTGTGTCCGTCTGTGAGTCAGGCCCCCACAGTTGTTTCAGTTTTAAATTTGGGGCTAGCCTACTGCTGTGCCAGAATGGTTTTTTCTTCATCCTGATTGGTTGGGAGTCTTGGTCTGTGTTTATTGGTCTTGGAGTTTGCTGTGTTCTGCTTGATTGGTGTTTCTAATATCTTCTGTCTGTTTTGTAGCTTTTGTTTTTGTGTCTTGATTGCCTGGCAACATTGTGTTTCCTGTATTGGAGGCTTTTAGTGTGGCTTGGCTCCGAGTAAATGGACGGCTATCATTTATTAGGAAGCTAGGTTTCATCTGGGTGCTTGATAGCCGTCCGTTTACTCGGAGCCAAGGTACACTAAAAGCCTCCAATACAGGAAACACAATGTTGCCAGCCAATCAAGAATCAAAGAAAAAGCTACAAAACAGACAGAAGATATTAGAAACACCAATCAAGCAGAACACAGCAAACTCCAAGACCAATAAACACAGACCAAGATTCCCAACCAATCAGGATGAAGAAAAAAACCCATTCTGGTACAGCAGTTGGCTAGCCCTAAATTTAAAACAGAAACGGCTGTGAAAGTCTGACTCACAGACGAACACAATACAGAAGCCTGATGATGGCAGATGAGATTCTGCCAAAACGTTGCTACAACTTTAAAAGCACAACTATAATGACGTGGGAAAATACCCGAACAAAGCTGAATACCATACATACATACATACATACATACATACATACATACATACATACATACATACATATTTTAAGCACTTATGATGGCATTAGCCTACCCTCTTTCCTCTCTCCCCTGTTTTGTTCAGGCTGTGTGAGTGCTAGGACAAGTTTTTTTGTTGTTCGTGGGACTTAGTAGTACATCACAGAAATAGTAGATAATTTCAAAGAAAAACAACAACAATAATAATAATGAAGAAGCTAAAGAGTTCTGGAACGTTAGAATTGAAACAGACAGGCATCCCAGACTTAACAATTGTTGATAAGAAAGACCCTCCCAAAAAGTCTGGATAATGAATGTGGCAGTACCAGGAGAAGCAGAAGAGAAGAGAAAGTACTGGAGAAGATTAAAAAAAAATACAGACCTGCAAATAGAACGACTGTGGCAAAAGAAAGCAAAGATAGCGCCAGTAGTAATAGGCTCCTTGGGTGCAGTCCCAAAACAACTGGAGCACCTTTGGCATTGATAAAATCGCCATTGGTCAGTTGCAAAAGGCAACTTTACTTGGAATAAATGACTTTTTCTGTTTTAATCGCAATAATACGCGCACAAACAACCGTTTTAAACTCAGTGTAAACCATTCTAAACTTGACAGAAAAAAATACAATTTTTGTAACAGAGTTGTCAAAGTCTGGAATGCTCTATCTTATTCAATTGTCTCAGCTACAGATTTTCAGTTTTAATCACAAATTGACTTCTGTGCACCTCACTTCATATTTAAGAGGTCCGTAAAGGGGGTGTGCCTAAGTGCACTAACATGCCTATCATCCCTGTCATTTTATTTTTATATTATTCATGGTTTCATTTTTGATTGACAAGTTATAAATAAAATAAATAAATAAATAACTTAAATAACTTATATCCTACGACAGTACCTTTAACACCCTCAAATAACAATAGCTGCCTATCCCAGGGCCTTGGGAAGGACTCAATAGCTGGATAAAAATGCCAAATCCAGTCTAAACATCTGGCTGACCGCATGGCGGTCCAAGTAATAATACCTTTGGTATCTTTGTTGATATATGCTAACAATTAACATTTTCACCATTGTGCTAGGCCTTTGACCTTTTTAATTCCCAATTATGTTGAACGTGGGTTTTTTTTTTTTAATCCCTTATTTAGTAAGCCAATTCATGGCCTAAATATGCAATATTAACTGCTTACTAGAAAATAATATCCTTCCCCTGCTCTTTAGGATGATTGTTATTCTTAGTTGTTTTGTTATTATTTAATAATACCTGTGAACAAACTCTTGCAAGCTGTCCCTCTGGTCTCTAGAAATGAAGGTGTTAATGGCCAAAATAAAAATGGCTTTCCAGCATGTCAGCTGGGTTCTCAGAAGCTGAAATCGACAAGACGCCATCAGTAAAGTTTTCCATGTGTAGGCTTGAAATAAAATGTAATTAGGGCTTTATGTGCAGAACAAGGGTCCATTGATGACTACAGCTGGTCTTTGTTTTCTTCTGTCACTGAGTGTGGGAGGTAAAAAAAAGTGGTCCTCTTCATGTTTATTAATGCAGGATTCCTGAGACAAATGGCAAGCACAGTTTAATGTTTGTTGGAACATGGAGGGGCTTGCCAAAACAGTTGTGTAAGAGAATTTCAAGGTTTTCAGATTGCGGCTGTTCCCGAATTTAAAAAAAATCAGATGGTGGAGCTGTATGTTTCCATACCAGAGGCAAGCTGAGCAGGAGAAAGAGGTAGCAGAAAGGGTGACTTGTTTAGAGCAGTGTTTTCCCAACCTTGGCCACTTGAATTCTGGGAGTTAAAGTCCATACATCTTCAAGTGGCCCAAGGTCCAAGGTTGAGAAACACTGGCTTAGAAGGAAGCGAGAGTGAGAAGGAGAGTTTGCACCAAATTGATGTGAAGAGTGGATCAGAAGGGAAAGATATGGTTGATTTGATTTCCAGATAATGGACAGAAAAGGGGCATAGTTGCTCAACTAACAATCAGTTTTGCAGGCAGAAGAACCCAGGTTTAACCTTGACACCTCAAGACGTAATCAAGAAAGATCATTCTTTGACTCAGACTTCACAGCACGCTACTTAGTCAAAATACAGGTAGACTTACAACTTCGACTTACAACCAAAATTGAGCCCAAAATTTCTGCTCCTAACTGAGATATTCGTTAAGTGAATTTTGCCCCATTTTACAACCTTTCAGGCCACAGTTGTTATATGAATCACTATAGTTGTTAGGTTGGTAACATGGTTGTTAAGTGAATCTGACTTCCCCATTGACTTTGCTTGTCAGAAGGTCACAAAAAGAGTCCACATAACCCCAGGACACTGCAACTGTTATAAATAAGAACCAGTCACCAATTATCCGAAGTTCGTGACCAAGGGAATGCCATAACAGTCATAAGTGTGAAAAATGGTCATAAGTCACTTTTTTCAGTGCCATTATAACTTTGAATGGTCACTAAACCAATTGTAAATTGAGGACTACCTGTAGACAGTGGGTGGGATACATGAGCTGATTTCCAAGTTAAACAGGGATCAGCAACCTTTTCAATAAATGAAATGGCTGAGATTTTCAGTGCAAAGTTTTCTGAATGGCTGCCATTCAGTTACAAACCCTACAGTTTTAAGGATGATCAACATATGTGTAAATCATTTAGTAGTCCTGTCTTCATTCATTCTAGAGAACACAGCATATTTGGAACATTTATCTTAACTATGAATCTTTTTAACGGATTTTGTATGAAATAATTTCTCTTTCTTTGAAGTGCTTTTACAGTGGTACCTGTCATTAATTGGTTCCAAGAGACACAATGAGTACCAAAAATGATTTTTCCCATAAGGAATAAAGCATTAGTCATGAAGTAACCAACACCGACAATTTTTAGCTTGCATGTCAAGTACCAAACAAATGAAGAGTACTGGGACAAAATCTTTGTGTTAAGAGTGCATCGGATACCAAATTTGATGAGTTTCAAAGCAGTCGAGTACCAACTCGAGTACAGTATTGAGGTTAATACTGTTATCTCTAGCCTGCCTAAAATATCAGGACCTAACCATGGTTTAAACATCTGGAAGGGCTTCAGATTTCTACAGTACAGAACAGGAGGCAAATTAGATGCAGAGTTCATACATCATAGCAAACTCATGTAACAGCAACACCTGGACAAAAAACACAAGGAAGGAGGACTTTATGAATATGATAAGAGGAAGCAGGTTGTAAGCCAAGTCACTAATAGAACGGAGGGATTGTGGCTTATCATATCTACGATTTGAACTGTAGAAATCAGATCTATTTTACATAGCTTATCTGACTGAACTGGCTCAACAAGCTATTTGTAGAAATGTTGTAACACTTAAATGAGTTGTATAAACAATTTTTTAAAAATAATTTATTGAGTTTATCCAAGGACAGTCAGAAATTATAGCGACCAGGAAAAAAAATATTTTGTAGGGGGGCGTTGGTGGTGTTTCAATTCTCAATACCCTGCCTGTTTAGATTTATGATTTTTCAGAACTAAAATGACATATATGTTTGCCGGTTATAATAGAAATGTTGCTAAGAACCTGGGAATAGTGGGGATCATACAGTCAAAAAGGGATCTATGGAGTTATCTCCTAATCCGGAGAATTCCATTTTGTTGTGTGCTTGAGAGCAAATTTTACATTTCCCCTTTTAACTGTCAGATTCTCCTTGTTCAGATGTTTCTCATTTTTTTCCACGCCTCTGTGCACATATGTTCACTTGACTTCAATTTCTGAAGCCCTGTGGTAATGTTTCTTTCGTTAAAAGCTTAAAATGCCAGTTTTTATGAAGTACATTCAGTTTTGTTTTTACAGTGTTTCACCTGAAGATTTATAATTTTATGAGGAGCTGGTCGCCTAAACCACAAGCTCTCCACAAATCATGTCCAAATTCCCCTATTTTGCATACAGCACCAATAAGCCAGTATTATGTGAGCACTGGAGTATATCTCCACTCTTCCTTCCTCAGGTTCTCTCTTGTGTGCCCTCTTTCACAAACATTTTCTGCTGTTGCTTGGTCACTCTTGTAAAGTGTACGTGCATCTGTGTACACATTTTATTTCAGGGTATCTGTTTCTCTGTACATGTATACAGACAAACAGAGGGGTAATTATAGTGGCAAGCAAACTTTAATCAGCAGCACAACTTCTAAATATGTTCTGCATCTGTAGATGCTGTTTACTATACAGTTTAATGACTTCAGTCACAGGATGACAATATTATTAAGCATAAATGTTTGGTCCTTAATCTGAAACTGAAAATGGGATGGGCATAATAATATCATAAGAACATGGCTTGTTCCATATTGTAAGTTCCTGTTGATGTGCTCTTGTGTCTGTACATGTACATGCATACATGTACATGCATTCTTTTCTTCTTCCACCCCTTCCTCCCATCCAAGAAAATGTAAAAACCACTGAGTATAGCCGGCTGTCTCAAATGCTGGAGACTCCCTGCGAACGAACTTTCGAATTAGAAAAGGTTTCCTTCCTGAAACAAAAGGGAGTGGAATGGACCCCTTTTGATTTGTTTCATGGTTTGCCTTTTTTCTTTCCTCAGCTGCTGCTGGTTAACAAATATCTCCAATTACCAATAAGTATGTGGCAAGACATCACATACTTTGCCACCAGTGTTCCTCTTTGGCCACAGCTGAGGACCGTGGCAAGCCCGAGACATGCATTTTTAATGCAGAACTTAATACCCTGGTCTTGCAGTACAGCAGTTGTGCAGCCCTCTCTGGAGCTTTCAGATTTAAGGCTTGAATGAACAAAGCCCAGGCTCAGGGTAGTCCGCATGAGCCAACATTAACCCTTGCTTCCACAATGTAGAACAGTAAATTTCCCTAGAAAGAAACGGCCGGAGAACATTTCCAGTGGCTTCTGTGTTGAATGCTTACATTTCAGCAATGTAAAATTGATTGCGTTGATACCTTTATCAACTGCTATATTCTTTTAGAACATTTCCTTCCTTTTGAACTGCTAGATTTCTCCCCCACAAGAAGTATAGAGCTTATGGAGGGCTGAATGTATGCAAAAGTCTTCTATTGAATCAAACCAATAGTGTATTTTCCACTGAGTTTCCACATCCCTTCAAACAATTTGGATTCTTCACTTGACACTAGTCTACTCCTATAACAAGATCCAGTACTTTCATTGGGGATGTTGCTTTAAGAATATCATCATAGGGACTAATAACCCTTTAGAGTTCTCCCCCGCTTTCCTTCCCTTGCTGTACTTTTATTTGTGTATCTAATGAAGAATGAGAATTATGAACTATAGACATTATTAGAGGTGTAGTTGCCTTAGTCTGTCACAGCAAAGTTAACAGATAGTCAGGTGACACCTTAAAGCAGGGGTCTTCAAACTTGACAGCTTTAAGACTTGTGAACTTCAACTCCCAGAATCCCTCCTCCAGTCATGTTAGGAATTCTGGGAGTTGAAGTTCACAAGTCTTAAAGTTGGCAAGTTTGAAGACCCTTGCCTTAAAGACTTAGTAAATTGTCCAGATGTCCATCATTGTTGCAGCCTTGGCTTTTCTAGTTCATCTTTGCTGCATTTAACATACTTTCATCCTTGCCTTCTCCACTACATTAAAGTCCTTGAAAGTTTGTATGAAACATCTTTTGGGGTTAATAGGGACAAGATTTCTTTAGAGCAACATTTCCAAAGATGCACAAACATCTAAAACACCAGTCCCAAATTAGATTAACAAAAAAAAAAGAGGATATATTTTTCATCAGTCTTTCCAGCTGATGGGAATATGGGACAAACGTAGAATTGCACCTTAATGGCTTTTATCTGCACATGAAAAATTTCCCATCTTGGTAGGAATTAGCATGAAGGGCTTTTTGGCACCCTCATTACAAAACTATGTTCACTAAAAATTCCAGATTTTATTATTCCTCTAAATCGGTGTAACTCAACCTCGGCAATAAGTCGGGTGGACTCAACCCAGAAATTTTGGGCTAAGCTGTGCGCATAAGTTGAGGACTGCTGTAAATTATACATTTATAGCATCAGCAAATTTCTTATTGTTATTTTGGGTTGATAACTCAAAAATTAGTTTATAATTCCAGCTACTTTTGTACCCACACTTGTGTGCACAATACCTTTGTAGGGACAAATCTTTAGTTCAGATGCACTCACCTGCATAGATAATAAAATCTCTGGAAATAGTGCAAGGTATCTCCAGAAATAATTCCAGGTGTTGCCTTTTCAGCCACACAGCTAATATGTTAACAACTTCATAAGACAAAAGACAAAGAGAGAAAAGATACATCTGTAGAGTTCCCATCCATAATGGTAAAATGAGTTTTATGCATTTAAAAATGTGATAGAGAGAAATGTTAACTTCAGAGAGTCAGACTGGGTACAAAACAGGCTGAGGTGTTAATGGCACTCGCAAAGGATTTATTCTTGAGCAGTGTTTAAAGTGTTTGCCTTGAGCCCTTTTAAATCACACATACATTTTCAAGTGATATCCCAGAAATACATTTGTGCTCCTTCTTAAATCACAGCAAGGGCTTGTGTTCCAGCCAAAAAGCTTTCCCATGAGACCAGCAGGGCAGGGAGAAAAATAATAGTATAGTAATAATAATAAAAAGGCTGTTAAGAAAAGACCAAAATTTTTTTTTTTTTGTCTGGACAGGAAAACTCCTTCAGAAGCTCAGTTAATGGGTTACAAACAGCCCTCAGAAAAGGCCTGAGAAGTTCGGCTTTCTTCATAAAGGAATTGGCAAGAGTTTTGCCCTATTTCCTGACCCCAATTGCAGTTGTTTCCAAGTCGGATCATAAAATTCTTCCTGACATCACTGAACTCAGGAATTCTGTTTTTGCAACAGGAAGGTGCTCTGATTTGAATCAAATTATTGGGGGGAGGGGATTGTCTTTTTTTTTTTTTTGCTGTGTCATTTCCTGACAAAATCTTTCTCCTCTTTTCTGAGTATAGAGCTACATGTAATATGCCCACATCTCTTGTTAGCTTAAGTAGAAGGAAAAACAAGACCATGTTCTTCTAATGGCAGTTTTGGCCACAGATCATATGTGGGAGAATGTGAAGGAGAAGAACATTTTACCGACACCAGACTGATCAAAATCTGACTTAATGGTATTTTTAAGAGCAGCTTTAATCCTTCAAAAGAGAACACAGGGTCTTGCAAGTCATTTCATCCAGATTTGATCTTCATCTTAACTCTCTCAACTGATAGGCTGGTGTAACTTTCCTTGCCTGACCATAATGGCTGAGAAATGTTGAGGAGAACTTTAGCCCAACACATCTGGGCAGAACTGTGTGAAGGTTGAGTTAACACAGAGTAGCAGATTAAGGAGATAATATTGTCAGTGAAGACTAGAGTTATTTGGGGCCATTTGCACCATTTTTGAATAGTGAATAGCAGCCATTCATTTATACTGAGGAGAAATAAAGCTGGAAAATACAACTGAATGAAGACAGAATTCACTTTCTGCTCATTGGACTCACCTTCTTATATAACATTGAAAAACACTGCTCATTCATCTACATAACCCAATTTCAGATTTAATTTTTAATGCTAGTATGTTAGAACGGGGGTCCCCACTACCGGGCCTTGAGCCCTTTAGAAGCGGGCCATAGAAGTGCTGGGTGAGTGTGCACACACGTATCCCCACTCAGGCGACCAGTGGACTAGTGCATGTGCGTGTGTTCTAGTTGCGCGAGTGGTGGGCGTGCTTGCCCGCCGCTTGTGCAAATAGAGCTGCATGCATGCATGCACGCTTGTCCACCTCTCATGCAGAACCATCCCTTCCCCTTCTCCCCCCGCCAGTCTGCAAAGGTAGGGGAACTCTGTGTTAGAGGGATAGGTCTAGTTAGGCTGCTACTGTATATTTCAATCATATGACCCAGTAGCTGAGGCAATGGTTGCTCTCATGTTGTGTCTATTTTGTAATCCATAGAACCACTAGAAACTGACCTAGGGAAGTTTGTTTTTAAATACTTTGATATGATCCATAATTCTGGACTGCAAGTTGTATATTAAGAGTACACAGTGGCTCTAAACCCAGTCAACAAAAACAGTTACTAATTTTATCTAATATATTACATCGATGCCGTTTTCTGGTTTAAGCTGGTAGTCTGTGTCATACATAATACCTAGGCGATGACTGAACCACAATCTGTTTAACTGCTTTTAACCTGGTCTAGTTTGCTGTGCAAACTGAACCAAAAGGTTTAGTGTCTGAGTGAGATGGAGAATGTTTTATGTTTCTCAGTACCTCACAAACATCTAATCCACTTGGTTTTCTTCTGTTGCATGCCAGGTCAGCTCCATCCCTTGATTCAGTCCACTAATTCTAATGCAGATATCAAAAAAGTAAGGCAGCTTGAGCAAAGTGGCTTTGGCAGAGGGAGGGGTTGGGCAGAATGTGTACACACACAAGGGGCCAGATTGTCTGTTCCTATCGCCATTGTTTTCATAACACTTCACAAGCAGCAAGAGAGATGGCTCAGCCAGCCAATTTATGACGAAGCCCCATAAAAGGAGGTTAGTATGGAGGAAAATCTTGCACTTGGCATTTTTAAAAATTGCACTCTGTCTTTTGTAGGTGGAGAGCAAGCCTCATTCTTAAATTGTACTATATTCTGGTAAAATCTGTCCCATGTGCTGGTGCACTGAGAACTAAATATTGTGCTGCTACAACCAGATTATGTTCTGGGGTGTGGCAGGCTCTCTATTGTGAGCCTACAGATCATTGAGCCATCACATTCTACCATCATAATTTGGTCTGTGTTCACAGAATGCTAAAGAAACATTCTTAATTGTACTTTAAGCACATACCCAAGAAGCCTTGAAGAAGGAGCATGAAGAAGGCCTCTTCCAGCTCTAGAAGATGAAAAAGATGCAGTCTTGCCATTGAATTGACACAAGAGAATCTTTATTCCCCATAGTTTGGGTAAATTGAAACAAAAAGGAAAAAGTGGGGGTCAGGCAAGTCTTCCTGACTTGCCTTTGTTGTTTTGATCACACGAGAAAGGTGACACTTGTTAGAATGTTCACAATCCAGCATTATTTGCTATGTCTTTTTGTAGCCAAGAGGCAAATCTTTCTAAGAAGAGTGTGTCTTGGTGAATCAGATCAGACCTGTCCAGTCTATTTTACTCCTATTCTGGCCACCAGTTCAGATTAACTGGTCTGTCTTTTTTAAAAAAGTTGTAACTGTGACTAAATGGTTGCTAAATGGGTCCACCAAATTGCTCCTAAGAATAGTCAGTGAAAAAAAAAAAAGGTTTTGGGAGTATATTGATTTTCCGAGATGCTGCCAAACTGTCTTAGAATGGTATCACCCCAGAGCTCCATATGGTTCCCACCCTAATGACATTCAGAAAGTTACTCAAAACTTTGCTACTTATTCCAGCTCTTGGGGCAGAATGCTGGTTGGCTAGGTAGCATTTTTGTTACATTATACCTTCTTCTGGGTACTTAGGTTGTTATTGTTCTCCTTCTCTATCTCTTGTTTTTACTTTTTAAAATCTTGGTTGCGCAGAGTCACCCTGGAATTGGTCAGCCTCTAAATTGTATTAAATAAATAAAAAGGGTAGATGAGTGGTGGCACTGCTGCTTCTATCTCCTCCTCCTCTGCCTTTCTACAGATAGGTAACAACAAAGACCATTTAATACAAGCCTTGGCCCTATACGGTGTCTCACTGTTCCTCAGTGCTATTCAACAGTTTAGAAGTGGTACAGTAATATCAGACTGCAACAAAAAAGCAGACACGAATTAGAGCATTTATAAATTTTCACAACCACCTCTCACCAAAAGGTAACTTTAGTGTTTGCTGTCAATGTGCTGAAAGTTCATGCAAGTTACAAATGTCTCCTGTTTCTGCAAACCTTAACAAGGAAGCAAATCACTGTTTTCTTCTTTTGGTGGGAGGCAACCTTCCTTTTATGGAGTAGAACTGTGACCATTGGAAGCTGGGGGAGGACTCTTCAGGAATGACCAGGGGTTTTTTTGGGAGGAGGGTTTAACATATATTAAATTAGCAGCTTCTTAATTTTTCATAGAAGGTCACTGTTTAATTACAGGAACTGTGCCTGTTATTTCAGCAGGTTTGTGGCTAATCATAAAAATTGCAAGCATTCCTCTGGCAGACTAGTTGTTGGAGTTGGAGCAGACACAGCGGAAGTCATTACTTCAGAGGGGAGAGTAGGAGCAAGCTGCACAAAATTGCATTTCTCCCTACTTTTCTCAAGCTCTAGTACTCATCCTATCTTCAGTCATGATTTTGGCATGGGCGTTAGATATTCAACAAGCTGCTGTATGGTTTTATTTTGTGATGATCTATTGTACGTGTGCTGATACGCAACTCTGCGGTGGGAACAATCACAATGATTTTCGTTAGTATTACGATGAAGCGAAGATGCTGATTTGCTTGGAAAGTTCCTGCATCAGTTCTCATTGTACAAATGCAGAATGCACAAACATATATCCTGCAATAGAATTCCATTTCTTAGAACCATGTAAGCTTCCATCTGAAGAGTATGAAGTATATTTTTTTGCTGAACCAGGATTCTTTACCAACTTCAGATTTTACTTCAATGGAGACTCTGGTTAAAGGTATTGCTGAAATATATTGAGAGGGAGTTGCAATTAGAAGATGAGTGAGTAAGCTGCATTCAGGTACCTAGCATTTCCTGGTACCTTAGGTTTTTGGCTCATCACAAGTTAACCTGTTTCTCCATAAAGTTTTTTCACCCTGCTCTAAATTTCATTCAGGAGTCATCCTATCTGGATTCTGTTGACAAAATGAAATAATATTATGGTCCCAAGGACTTCGTTCACACCTTTCAGGCTGATAATTGGAAAGCACTCCAAGGGTTTGTCTCCCAACTAGCAGACAATGGTCAGAGAACATGGCAGTTGTAGCCCAAAACATTTGGAGAGTACCATATTGCTTGCCTATGCATTAATGTGTGGAAGCAGCCCGTGTGTAATGGTATCATTCCTAACTGGCCCCAGGAAGCACACTGTAGTATTTGTAAAATAATACCTTGTGTCAGATGATTCTCACTCAAGACCATGTAATGATACACATATGCATTATCATGAGTATTCTGTTGTCCCTTGAGTATGGGAAGTTATGCAGTCTCAAGACTATTGGATTATTTCTTCATTTATACCCTTTCTATCCAGAGAGTACTCCAGTCACCCAAAAGTCACTCCAAACATCTTCTGTTACAAAGAAATAAGTCTTGGATGGCTGTTCTGGGACTCTTATAAAATGGTATGCATACCATCACCACCTTCTTGTGGCCCTTCACTTCTGTAGTCAAGATGTCTAATGTTAAAGTGTGGTACAGAGCAAAAGAGAAAAAGAGATTTGAAGAGGTTAACATTCTCTCATGCACATTCTAAAATAATGCCTGCTAAAAATCCACTATATGTTATCTAAATTAATCAGATGAATTTTAGAGCATTGATTAAGGTGGCTTTAATTGGATGATCATCCTAATTAGCATAATATCTCCATTGTTCCCTGTGAGTGTCTCAAAAATCCTTTGAGACAACTAATTAGCTCATTCAAGTGTAGCTCACTTAAAACTGGTGTTCACGAGGATGGCTTTCTTCCTCAGTGTTTCTGACTCCCCTTATTTTATTTTAAATCACTGTCCAAACTGCATATGTAGTAGTCAGCTAAATAATGTAAAGTCCTTTAATTTTTGGCATGTTAATATAGAAGATATTAAACTCTCCAGCACACAACTTAATTCTCCAAATTGCAATTTTAGAATGGATTCTTGCATCCCCCCCCCCCTCCCGAAGTTGAATGAGCCTTGAACAACTTCTGGGGTTTTTTATTTTTAGGTCACATATTACACTATGATTTGTGTTTGTTTTTAGAACACATGCAAGACCATTTCTTGCATTTGTTTTGCTCTCTTCTCTACTGTATTGTTTATTATATTTCATTTGGAAAATTAATACTGTGCTATGCAGCCTGAGGCCAAACTGAAGGTAGCAATTCATTATTTTCCTGCCTTGTTCTGTGCTGAATTAAAGCAAGTGGAAAGTGATTTCATTTGGATACACTGACAAAGGTGGGGTGGGGAGATGTAAAATTAGATGACAGTCAGCTTCTATTTTTAATATTAACGTTGAACACCGGTAGACAATAACTAGCATTTCTTTTAAAACAATAGGAAACAATGGTTTCTCTTGGGAAACCTGTTGCCCATTTACTGGCATAAGTAATGGCTCAGTTCCCAAACAATCAGACTACCAGGCATCCCCTTAAGGTCACGCCATTAAAATTAAGCAGACATTTAATTCTCAGAGCACAGTTAGAAGTGGGGGAAAGACGTATTTAGGGAAGTCTGTTCATCGTTTCTTCTCTCTTACTATTTGTACAGGATTGACCAAATTTGACTTTTCTCAAATGTTCTCATATAGATCAGTGGTTCTTAACCTGGGCGATATCGCCCCCCAGGGGTCAATTTCATTTTTTAGGGGGCCGATGGAACAAAAGGGGCGACATGAGGGCGAAGGAACGGAAGGGGGGGCGATATGGGGGTGATGGAGCGAGAAGTTTTGGGGACGCTTTTTTCGTACAGTGAACCGCTGTATATCTGTCGTACAAAAACATCAGATCTCTTGCTATTAGTGGATTGAGCTGTGTTTTAAAATGTTCCTCCAGCTAGCTTCAGTACAGAACACCGTACATATGTGAATACGCATCGTTCATCTTCATGCGCGTTGCGCAGCAGCCTCTATCACTCTACCCATTAAATTTGTTGCTCTGATTTTTGTTGCTTTCCTTCTGTAAAAAATTTCTTTGTGTCTTTTTAACCCTTTTTACAGTGTGCACGAATCTTTTCCTCGAATCTTAATTCAGTTTCAGAGTTTTCGTCTTGAAATTCTTAGTTTCTGCATTGCGGTTTGTTCTTATGCCCTTTTTACATTTCTTTTTGCGTCTTAAAATTCACTGGTAATTAAATCATTAAATGTTACTTTTTTTCAGGCATTTCATTTTCTTGCAATTGAATTTTGTTTTCAGTGGTCATTGCATTTAAGTGTCTTGAATAAATAAGATAATAATGAAATACATGTATCACGAAGTTTGGGAGTAAAGTGATGGGTGGCATCAGAATTTTTCACACAGTTGAGATATGGGAAAAAGACTGGAAATAAATTATTTGCATCAATATGTCCTGATGACAATTTTGAAGAAAACAAAAAACGTGTTTGCATAAATTGAAGAAATGTTTCCCTCTGTTGTGATTGAGAGGTTATGTTGGGGAAGAGGGGCGATGATAACTTCCTCAATGGCTCAAGGGGGTGATTCTTTCAAAAAGGTTAAGAACCGCTGATATAGATGACTGTACTAAGCATAAGCAGGGAACTGTATGATCCAGTGAAGTATTTTCAGCAATAAAAGAGGTCAATAGATCACATATTACTTATATAAATCAAACTCTGAATCACTTTTTAAATCATAATACTCCACCTTTCAAATTTATTCTTGGTTTCATAATGCTTTGCAAGATTACGTGTCTGAATTTAATTTAGTGGATGTTTAATAGTCTACTAATCCTTTCCTATGGGAGTACACTTTCTTCTGTACACTGTACACTGAAATTGTTTTGTGCTAGATTATTTCCTGATATCTCATTCTTCTTATTTAAGCCTGTGGTATAGGCAGAATTATAATTTCAGAATATGCTCAGGTGAAACTTGCTATTTTATTTAATCCAGTCATAAATATTTCTTGCATATACATTTGCTGAACAATAAAAGATTTTATTAAATAAATAGAACAGGAAATGACAGAGGTTTGCCGGGAGGGGTTGCATTAACTGGAACTTCACCTCACCAGTCTTTGGAATGAGACACCATGAAAGCATTTATTCAAATGAACGATTCCATCTGCTTATATTTTTTAAAAAATGACAGTTAGATGAAGTTAATATTTTCCAGAAGAAAACTAAAAACTACCAACTCTTAATGTTCACATTCATCTTCTCAGCAATATAGTTCTTTGGTTTCTGATAAATACAAACTTTTATTCTATTTTGAAAGCAAATGACTTGTTATTATATCACATCAGTATTGGAAAAAGGAGCAAAGTCTAGTACTGTAGGTTGTTAGTTTTCAGAATCAAACAAATTAAGCAGTGTAATATTGTACCATCTGTTTGAGATACAAAAAAAGCATATGCAGACTCCAGAGCTGCTATTCAACTATTTAAAAAGAAAGTATATAGTTTAGGGGAAAAAATCCATCAGTGAAAGACAAAATTTATTCTTTGTTACAGAAAGTGATGTTTACTTTTTTTTTTTCTCTTAAAACAGTTGTCACTGTAATGAAATCTGAGCTGAGAAAGACTGCTAGCTCTGATTCTAAATATATTGGATTTTTATCTTATGTGTTTTTTGAGGTTTATGTTACAATTTTTTCCAATCCCACCTTTAAGTTTTGACGAGACAAAATGTAATTGCTCCTACACTGAGCAAGAATTTAACTGTATTCTGGTTCCAGACTTATTTCCTTGATACGGTACTCCAGAAAAGGCCAGTATTGTTTCAATCATGGTTTGCTGAATAAGCCAGAATGAATAGGGTGTTGCTGAGCTATAAAATCATAGCGTACAAACCACAGTAGCTGGATTTACACACCGAAAGCAAAATCGAGCAGGTCATATTTTTACTTAATGTACAAATTGAGCTAATGCAATAATGGACATTAAATAATGAGTGGTCATTTGGCTATGCCATTGATATCACATTAATTCTTAATTTTAAAATTGTGTTGATTTGCACCTCTTGACATGATGTTAAAAAACAACTTTTGAACTCCTCGTTATTGTAGAAGCAGCTTGATGCTAGCAGCATTGTGTGATAGCAGTTTAAGAAACTTTTACTTCAATAACAGGATTATTAAGTGGCCATACGAATGCTGCAAGCAACTGTAAAATAAAATAAATCTATGGGAACACAGAATCAGCTGTTCCAATCTTTGGCTCATATTGCTTGTTTCTGTATCACTGAAATGATGCACTCCAGATTTCAAAAAAGCTGTTCATCTCTTTAAAATCTTCTTTCGCCTTTTTGTTCTGGCTGCCAGTGGAAGTCTGTGATGCAATGTAATGCTTTTATTTAAGTGAATTGTATAGCTTCCCAGTATCAAACTGGTAGATTTTATTTGCAAAACATATTAATGAAAGTGCTTGGTAGTTCAATTTTATAAGCACTTGTGGCTTCATACAAAGAACAAATAAAAAGAACAAAACAGTAAAAGGAAAATATTACATGCTTTTTTCCTTCTCACCAATTTATTTATTCTCACAGATTTATTGTCTCTGAATGTATTTCAGATAAATTCACTGTAGGCTTTCAAATCTTCTATATGTAAATAATTCAGGGTCCCTTCTTTTTGAAAGTAGCTACCAACATGAGGTGAGAAAAGGTCATAGAAAGAATTTGAGACACTGGTGTTTCAATTGATGTTTCAATATACATAAATGTATATGCATCACACTATTTGTCTGCAGATAAAGTTATGCAGAGCACAGGAAAGGATTAAGAAATAGTATGCACATAATAAAATAAAATAAAAAGAAGCAGCTATGTGCAAGTATACAGCATGTACCTCCAAATTGGTGGATTGTGGGTAACAGTAGTTGGTTTACAAGATAATCTCTAGGTTAGAGATGCTAGCTAAAACATATAAAGATCAGTTGCTGGAATTGGGTATGTCTAGCTTAATGAAAAGAAGGACTAGGGACATGATAGCAGTATTCTGATATCTCAGGGGTTGCCACAATCTATTCTCCAAAGCACCTGAGGGCAGGACAAGAAGCAATGGATGGAAACTAATCAAGGAGAGAAGTAGCCTAGAAATAAGGAGAAATTCCCAGACAGTTAGCACGATTAACCAGTGCAGGGGTCTGCTAAATCCTCAAAGAGCCACTTGGACCCGTTTCCCACAGAAAAGAAAACACTGGGAGCCAATAATTTAACAACCAGTGTGACTGGGTGGGCGTGGCCAACTCGATGTCACTCACTCCCACCCAGTCAACACCTGCTCTGGAATATGTGATGAGGAGGGGAGGGCAGGGCAGGGGAGGGGCAGCCAGTGGTGGGATCAGCCAACAGGGAGCTGCAGCCAAAAGAGCCACAGGTTGCAGACTCCTTTACCAGTGGAACAACTTGCCTCCAGAAGTTGTGAATGCTCCAACATTGGAAGTTTTTAAGAAGATATTGGACAACCATTTGTCTGAAATGGTATAGAGTTTCCTGCCTGAGCAGGTGGTTGGACTAGAAGACCTCCAAGGTCCCTTCCAACTCTGTTTTCCTATCCTATCTTGCATAAAACAATATGCCTGAGGCAAAACTGGGCTTTGGTGGTACTTGTGCCATATTGGCAAAAACATGCCAGAACTGACTAATACTGTCTTTATCCATAGCAAGTAATGCTATATCCGGCACAGTTGCACTTAAGGTAGGTAACCTAGTTTACACCTTTTCTGTCTTTTCTAAAAGCAAGATGAGACATTTTCATTGCTTTAGGTGATCACTTTATTCTGCATTTGATTCTGGTTGATCAAAAGCAGTGCACTTCTTCACATCACACATACTGTAACTAACTGATAAAATTCATTATTCTAAGACACCTTTAAAATAAAACGATCTAAGAAGACTTCTTTGATCAAATCAGAAGTCTGTCGATAGGAATCTTTCATCTTTAGCAACTCCAAAAGCGAGCATAAAAGGCTTAATGTACTGTACACTTGAAAAATATTTTCAAAAAATGCTATTTAGCCATCATAACTAATAAACATGTTTAAGGCTCTCAGAATAACAGACATCTTTTATTTTGTGATAATGAATTCCATATTATATCTATTTAAGGGGGAGGAGTCAGTTGGATTACTCATCATAATATCTAAATTTCATTTTCAACTTCAGAGCCAACATGTTTTTCAAGCTGATATAATGAGGTGTACTACCTTCAGCCTCAAGAGAGCATTTTGACTCCAGGGCACACTTTCTGTCCACTCAGTATTTTATTTAAAATTCCCCAGAATGAATTGGGACAGATTAACAGATTAATCAGAGTTGGAAGGGACCTTGAAGGTCATCTCGTCCAACCCACTGCCCAAGCGGGAGACCCAACACCATTTCTGACAAATGGCAGTCCAATCTCTTCTTGAAAGTCTCATGTGGGAGGATTAAAGATATACTTCTTTTCGAACATATTGCTGCATCTATTCTTAAGGAGACTAAAAAACAAGAACACATTAACCTATATTTCATAGAAAGAAGGCATAATTCTGTTGGTAAAGATCAGGAATGAGAAGCATTAGTGCCTTTCCAGATGTTGCTGGACCAAAAATGTAAGAATCATTCTTCTGTCATAGGTACACACAGTTTTCTTTCACTTCAGCCCCAGTCTGAGTATGTTTTCCTTTCATCCTGTGTCTGATTCTCAGAGGCTGCCTGGACAAGTTTCTGCAGTTTTCTTGGTGAGGTTTTTCAAAAGTGGTTTGCCAATGCTGCCTTCCTAGGGCTGAGAAAAAGTGACTGGCTAAGATCACCCAGTTAGCTAAGGCAGAACTAGAATTCACAGTCTTCAAACTGGCTCTCAGTCTAAATATATGATATTAATTGCCAGTAACAACTTTTGAAATATGCAAACCAGCCACTCAGATAAAAGAAATCAAGATTATTTTTGCTGCACTTTTGTTGATACAGATGTTGACTTTTATAATAAGCCAAATAAGCAGAATCTTCAAAAGAAAATATGTTATTCCATGGTTAACCACATTTCATATATTCTAGTGCTCCTATTGTATATTTGCCATTAGGGGTTTTCACCTCCACTCCCTGCTTTTTCCCCTCTTCTGTGCTTAATCCCTGTTCAATTTTAATAATATTCTTACATTATATAAGGAGAACTTGGAAATTCAGACTGCAATATGACAGACACATTTACTTGTAACTCAACTGAAAAGAGTAAGATTTCCAAATTCATACAAAAGAACTTTTGCTTTTAACCAAGAAATGGAGAAACTGTAACGGCTACACAGTATATTTCAGGCAGAGATACAAAATGCAGCATAATATATTTCAGTAGAGAATAATTGTGGATTACAGATCAGAAGAAATGCTGCAAAAAGACAGTAAGCCTCAGATATTAATAAAGAATTGGCTGGCCTAATTCACTGATCTTCATCAAGGGAATTTATTCAACAGTTTTAAAAAATCCACTTAGTCACATTCTGATAGAAAAGCAAAACTGAACCCAGTTTGTCTAATACTGACTCATCTGGACAAAATGCAGTCTCTTAAGGGCTGAACATACATACCCTTGATAAAGATCAATGAAAATGCCCTGAGAATTATTTATAAAATAAGTACTCTGCCTTATTGTCTTTTAGGTACAAAAACTCCTCTATTCCCTTTGGGGAAATATAATTGGGCATGCTGTGATATAAATTAACACATAATGAAAAGTTACTTTCAATTGTGAAGTAGTTGTGGGAAACTATGTATTTTTTAAAAAAAATCTTGCAAATGTCAAATCTTTCAAGCCTGAAGTTTTTAATTGAGAATTTTCAGAGTCCCGATTTTGTTCATGTCCTCTTACTCATCTGGTCTGGTGCAGAGGTGGTATTCAGCAGGTTCTGACCAGTTCTGGAGAACCGGTAGAGGAAATTTGGAGTAGTTCGGAGAACCAGAAAATACCACCTCTGACTGGAGATTTTACAGTATGCTTCCCCAGCCACACCTACCAAGCCACGCCCACAGAAACGGTAGTAAAAAATATTTGAATCCCACCACTGCATCTGGTGGTAGCAACTTTAAAATCTTACATATAGAAAACCCTTAGTCTATTTCAGGGCAGTTTCTATGTACCCTGACATTAAGCTGAAACAAGTGGGGTTTGCCTGCTAAATGTAGATGTTTTTCTTCTCTGTCAAAACGGAATTTAATCAAAGATGTGAAGCCTGAGAAAACCAGCTAGTCGTGTCTGTTAATAATAACTAAGAACTAGAATGATTGAGAACTGGAGCGAAATGAATCTTGTAAAAATGAGCTAGAACTACTTTTATATTAAAGTTTTACAGACAATAAATATAGCTCCTAGAGATTTTATGAAATAAATGATTTCAGGTGCCAAATGTCAGCTCCTGGTGTAACGTTTTAGCTTTTGCAATGAAAAGAGCCTACCTTTTGAAGATTAAGGACCTAAGTCTTAAACTTGCCAAGTTTGAAGACCTTTGAATTAGACAGGGGAACTAATTGCCAATGACAGTAGTGAATTTGCCTTCCTTGGATATGTCCAAGCAAAATCATATTTTGATGATGATTTCTATGTGGAGCATAGTTTCGAGTTCTAGTACACACATCTTGAAGTTGTTTGAAAAATGCTGGCATAAATAGTCCCTTCTAACTTCGTAGTGAGTTTTTCTTCTATAAATGCAGTCTAGCAAGCAATTGCATACATTCTGTATACTAGAAGTTGGACAATGTATGGGGTGGAATCTTCGCATCCTATGTGATGATTCAGCCCCATCCAACAAATATTTTTTAAGTAGAAATGGTTATAATTTCATGAAGTTTTTATACCTTCATTCATGAGATTTTGGTATTTTTACCCAAATCTTGTGAAATTTGGCGTTCTTACAAGTCTATGTAATATTGGTTTGTTCTTTGTAATATTGGTCTCCTTCACACCATGTGAGTATCAGTTGCCAAATCCAAGATTACATATGGTGACATTTTTTTCCACTTTTAACAATTAAATAATATGCCAATTATTCTGGCTAACTGTTTTGATGAGCCAGGTGTTATTTTTAGAACTATGAAGGTTCTAACTTGAGTTTCTTAATTTTATAATGTTTTGATATGAAATAAGAATCACTTTTAAGATTTTTGAGGAAAATATTGCTGTGCACAAATGTTACAGACATTTAAAAAATCCAGATGATCGGTGTTTGCTCTGTTTTTACTTGTTCTTCAGGGCTTAATAGACTTTTTTCTATTTCTTTTTAGGTCGGATGAAATTGAGATGATTATGACAGACCTTGAAAGAGCAAATCAAGTAAGATTTTAAAGTTGGATAGTGTCGTCTTTTCAGCTTTGATGAGAAAGTTTTTTTTTTTCTTTCCACTATCATCGCCCTTGAAGATATCAAAATTACCAGGTCAAGTTAAGGACCTAAGAGCAGCCTATACACTGGCCTCCATGCATTCTTGCTTTTGAAGTATAAATTACCACTTTTGGCTTTACCTCCAGTTTTGGTAACCCTGTTTGAAGTCTTGGTTAAGTGGGAATGACAGATAAAGCAGCCGTTGATATTCTTCGTGCCCAATTGTCAAATCATTGGTCTATTTTTTTTCCTTCTATTATCTTGGGGAGGGTAGAAAGAAAATTTTAAAATGCACTTTTACCTTCTCTTTTTCATGTACTTTTATTGTATTAGTTTTATCTTGGTATTTTAAAATTTCAGTTAGAAAATAGATTTGGTCGTAGACATAATTCAATTTTTTTTTATCAAAGTTAAACTGTGTGCACCAGATGGGAGAGAAGGATTATTTTGGATTCCCTATTCCATCAACGTACCTAATCATGCAAAGATATCTTCTGTAATAAAAACAATTTACTTGAAGAGCCAAGTAAAGAAACTCCTCAGGATTGTCTCAAAGGTACTTTTCACTTCTCATCCAAGAAGCTTCATTGGTTGAACCGATTGAAGCTTCTTGGATGACAAGTGAAACTTCTTCAAGGAAAAACAAAGAAAGTCCATTTGCCTTTTGAAAAGGCACCTTTGAGAAAACCATGACCCAGATGACAGAATCTCCATAGACGAACTCCTCAGGGGAAAATTATCTGCAAAGTAGGAATGTAAGCTTGAAGACGGAGTTCTTCAGTGAAGTATTCATTCTCTTTTAATGGAATCATTATGTTTAAACACCAAATGAATGAAAAAATGAAAGAAATGTGAAAGCCTTGGATGAGACTTAAAATGTAAGATTGGTGAAGGCATTAAGGCCATATTTCTTAAAACAATGTAATATATGCTGAGTTTCATGTTTGGTAGGAATCCTTATCTCCTACCTGTGAACCTGGTGTGCCTCATGTTAACATTCCAGAAGCTAAAGGTAGTGATTATTAGATCTAGTTTCCTAAAATAGGATGATAGATCCCTGTGTCCTGCAGGAAAATTATGATTAGGGCTATGATTCAGGTTACCGTCATCATCCCATATCCTCATTTGCTCCTCCTGCACCCATCCTTGCATGTTGATCGAAAGCCCAGGCATCTAACGGGGGACAAGGGATGCCATGGCATCGTGCTGTCATTGTGCAAATAATGCAAATATTCTATGCAACTTCTTTGTAGCTTCTATCAGATATATATGATCAAATATCAAGAGTAAACTTGCAATGGTGAACTGGAAGCCAACTCTTAGCAAGTTGAAAGGAAACTCTGGTATCCCTTCAGTTGGAGAGGTTGAGACAAGCATGGTTCTTTAAGTTTATTTTTTTCAGTAGTCTTTTACATTCTGACCATCCTTTTGTAATTTAGAGGAGTCTTATGCCAGAAGTGGAAAGGAAGCCTGCCTCATGCCTCCCCACCCACTCCTTCAGAACATTTCTTCTTTAGCTGAAAACATAGGAGGCTGATTATCGGGATGGGTTATCTGCACCAATGCTTCAGTGGGAGGCTAAATGCTCTTGTCTCAGTAGATGACAAGAGCACTCCTTCCACGGGGCTTGATGATGCATTACAAAGGGAACTGCTTATGGAGATGATCCCTGAAAAGAGGGAGGAGAGCAAGCCACAACCCTACAGAAGCCCAATTAGCTGGACATTCTCCTTCTTCTACTTCCGGCCACTGTCACCACCCCCTAGGAAGAATCCCTCAAGAGCAGGGGTGGGCCGCTAATGTTCTCAAGGGGCCACATGAGAAACTGGGACTGTTGTAGAGGGCTGCTGCCACGTCCTCTGTCACTGCCCCAGCCCCGCTGACAGTGCCCGCTGATGTAGGCCAGATGATCCCATGGACCACAAAATGCCCAGATCTGCTCAAGAGGGAGGGAGAAAGTCGGCAACAATGCTACAGAGACTTACGCAGCTGATCTTTTGCCTGCTTTTTCATCAATAATTGAGTTTTTATTTGCAGATATTTCTATAGATTATAAATCTTTTCAGAGTACTGTTCTGAAAGGTAGTAAATAGATGACTGTAATCATCCCGCTGAAAATATATCATGCTTCCAACTCTGAGATCATTTGGAGAGACACAGAGAGAGAGAGAGAGAGAGAGCCATGACTGGAAGCTCTGAAATTTCAGATGCTGGAGTACCTAGGCACCCAGAATTGTCATTTTCTGAAACTGGATTTGGAGAGACCTACAAGGCCTTTTTGCTCTGACCATTTTACGTCCTTGTTGAGTCTGCTATCTTTGAAACTAGTTTGGAAAGCTGTAGGAGGAGCAAACACAATTTTTCTTCTCTCTCCAATAAACTCTGGTCAGTAAGCACCATATACAATGAATTATTCCTGCTGTAAACCATCCAAAAGGGGATGCTTCTACAGTAGCATGTACTTGCTCCAACAAGTACATTTATAATTTAAGGTTTTCATGTGCTTCTTTTCCCTCTAGAGCTACTGTTTTTTGTGTCATGTATTCATTAAAAACAAATGTGGACTAGTTGATGTGTTAGATTTCGACTAAGGAGAACTTGATCTAGCACCTCTTCTCAAAGCCAGGAAGTTTACTGGGCAGCCTTGATCCAGTCCTCAAGCTGTTTATAGGAACAGATCCCATAAATGTCATATCCTTGCAGTGAGCTATATTTATGCATAGGAGAGCCCAGTGCCTGTAAGCACTGTGCAAACACTTGGGATTTTGTCAATTGGGAGGCCTCTTCTATTTCCTTACCATGGGTTTGTAAGGATGAGAGGAACTATTTTGCATGGTAGTCCTTGGAACAGAGTGGGAAAAGGTGGCTCTCTAGATATTGGAATTACAATTCCCATCAGCTTGATAATTGGCCATACTGTTTTGGGCTGATGAGAAAGATATTCAGCAATCTCTGGTATATCAGAGGTTATTGCCTCCTGTTTTGTTTTTTTTAAAGGCAGAATAAAAATGTAACATAGATTAAACCTGTGACCATTCTCCTTACCTTGTTTACTTCACTGTGTGCGTGTATGAAAAGGAGAGACATGATTATGGAAGAAAGAGACTCAACAAAAGGCCATTGTGATTATTTCAGGCAAAGCAGACTGAGGATCACTTAATTCAGCTTTTACTCATGAGAATTATTCCCACAAGGAATCATGCAACTCTGCCTGCTTTGGCTCAGAATACAGAAGGCAATTGAATCAAAGGAATCCATTTCCACTCGCATTCATCCAGCCTGGGAAATTCAGTGGGCCGCAGCATTTGTGTCAGCAGGGGATTCCTTGCTCCTAGCGTTAAATTACTGTCATAATCGCTCAATTATTTCTTCCTTGTACTGTTTAAAATAAAAATCCATCACATTCAGAGGTTTTCCCCCCATCATTTATTAGGTTGAGTGTTTAGGAAAATCAATTATACTCAGTCGGGCATGAATTGATGAATGTTCGTGCAATAATTGCCAGTTGTTAAATCAAATGTACATTCTCTCCCTCTCCCCCATCCTCACTTCCTGATTCCCCCTCCCCCCCTTTTTCAGAGGGCAGAGGTAGCTCAAAGAGAAGCAGAGTCCTTGAAGGAACAACTCTCATCTGCAAACAAATCCCTCCAGCTGGCTAACCAGATTCAGAAAGCACCGGATGTGGTAAGAGGCAGCATTCTATTCCCAATAATCTTCTTGGAGTGCCTGCCATCAAACTTCTTAAACTTTCCTCCTGCGTAAAGCTAAATTATTTATGCAGAATCTTCTACCTTGGAAGAACTGGACATTTCAGGACTGGGGTGTTTGTGGGGGGGAAGCATGTATATAATAACTCTGCGGTTTTCCTAGGTGGAAGGTGGAAGATAATATTTGCTGGTCTAAAGCCAATTCTCCTTGGGCTCTCTTCTGCCAGTTAGAATTGTATTGTTAGAATTGTATTTCTTCATTTAAAACATTTGTATGGTTGTCCATTTTAAACCAACTCGGGGTGGAGGGGGGGGGCTCAAAAGTAGTATGGGAGTAGGAAATGGAACAGGGAGTGTATGGAGCTTCATGCCATGCCTCTAATGTACCAGTTGCATGCCAGTCAGTTACAGAAAGTGATGGCCTCTCTCTTGCTGAACCATCTTTTCATCCCCAGGAGCAGTGAGCATTTGTATAGTATGTAGGCCTTAGAACAGATTCTGCATTATTTTCATGGTTAGTTCCCAGATCTCATGATAATAGAGATTTGTTGTTGTTGGCAAATCCTAGCACTTCTAGGTACAGGTAGCTCTCGACTTAACAACAGTTCCTTTAGTGACCTAAGTCACAATGCATTGAAAATAAGTGACTTATGGCCATTTTTCACACTTACGACTGCGGCAACATCCCCATGGTCACATGATCAAAATTCGAACAGTTGGAAACTAGCACATATTTATGATGGTTGCAGTGTCCCAGGGTCATGGGATCCCCTTTTGCGACCTTCTGACAAGCAAAGTCCGTGGGGAAGCCAGATTCACTTTAACAGTAGTGTTACTAACTTAACAACTGCAATGATTCACTTAATAACTATGGCAAGGAAGATCATGAAGTGTCTGGCTTAGCAACAGAAATTTTGGGCTCAATTGTGGTTGTAAGTTGAGGGCTGTGTGTGTGTGTGTGTTCACACACATACATACACACACATACACTGCGAGAAATAAGACAGATCTAGGCCCTTAATTTGATTTATTTTTATAGAGAGAGCTCTACATGTGATATTCCCATGAAGGAAGAATACTTTGTACTGGCCCAAATCATATGTAATCTTAACTCTTAACATAGAATTTATCATTATTACACAAGCACTGTAAGCCTGAGTGAAATCTTGGGCAAGGCTTTGCAAATTTATGTAGTAATGTTTTAATTGTATCTTGTGTGTGTGGGTTGGGATTCTTCACAAACCAGGAAAAACATCAAGGCAATTTCTAGTTTAAGGGTTAAGTTCCAGTTAAGTGCTAAGCAAGCTATGGGGCCCTGGATTATTTGGGTAGTTTATTTATCGAATTAGAGTTGATTTCTAGTTTGTATATAATTCACAACCCAATCCTGAAAGTTCACATAAATGATCAGTTCCAAAGTTGAATTAATGCACAGGGACCTTCTGTGAGGCTAGGGGATGATCATGCTGCATTAGTTGGAAGCTTCATAAGAACTATGGAAACAGTCTCCAGAAGGCTCAAGGGTGTTTCTACCAAACATTCAAAACTCTACCAAAACATCCAAGTTTATTATTCGAAATAATAGTGATTAATTAATAGAACATAGTGTATTGAAATACGATTGAAGCAGATCTTAGATACAGCACAGATCTCAGAGGCTCCTTCTAGCCCTATGATTCAATGAAATAAAATGTGCTACAAATCCAGCTTTCTCCCAATTTGCTGTCTTTGGGAGGGAGGGTGGGAGGTCCAACACATCTGTAGGAACAGCCAGGCTGGGAAAATTTTATCAGCTGTTGGCCTTGAAATTAGATTTTCTGGGTAGAAGTTGCCAGGTCGATGTCACTCATGTTGGGGGCAACTGTGGGAGCCCGGATGGGGCTGGGGAGATCCTCCTGCAGCCCTCTGCCAGCAAAAATGGAGCTCGAGAGGGCCACACATGGCCTTCCTGGCTCTATTTTCGGCTGCGACGGCTTCCTCTAGCACTCTGCCAGCGAAAATGGAGCTCTGGATGGGGCTCCATTTTCGTTGGCAGAGGCACCGCAGGCCAGTTTGCTGTTTCCAGGGTGGACCCACAGGTCAGATCTAAACATTCTACGGTCCGGATCTAGCCCATGGCCCTTGAGTTTGACACCCCTACTCTGGCATGTTTTAATACCTCCCAGAAGAAAATAGTACTTTTGATACTGAGAATTTTAGGTTGACCTGTCCATTCTCTATAACCCAATACTAACTTTTCATTTTTAATGCACTGCAGGTAATCGTTGGAATGTTGCTTTCCCACTGTGTGATCTTTTCTGTCTCCTCTCTTTCCAATTTCCTTTATCTCTTAGGAGCAGGCCATTGAAGTGTTGACACGATCCAGCCTGGAAGTAGAACTGGCCTCCAAAGAACGAGAAATTGCTCAGCTGGTTGAAGATGTTCAGAGACTCCAAGGCAACCTTACCAAACTTCGGGAAAACTCCACCAGCCAGATCTCCCAGCTCGAGCAGCAGCTGACTGCCAAGAACAGCACTCTCAAAGTAAGCAAGCAGTTTGGCTTCCTCCATTGCTTTAGATAGGATCTGAGAAGGTGGTAAATTGCATATTTGGCCTCTAGTGCTATTTTGACAAATATACTGTCATGGTTCCAAGTAATAACTCCATAGAAAGCAGAACTCTGAGGCAGGCAGGTTCCCCAAAGAACAATTTTATTGGAGATATCATATTGGCACAAACTGGTGAAAACTGACTCTGAAATTTCCCACAGTTTTCACCTGATTAAAAAGAGAAAGTCCCCCCTTTCCACAAACAATCAGCCACATAGTCCAATCAAGGTGCTGGCTGGTTGCCTGGTTACTTTACTTCTTTTTCCAGCTACCTGTTGGAATGTCCTTGGTTCCCACAGGAAACTATTTTGTTTTGGCTACAAAACCCCCATCTAACTATGTTCCCCCTCCCTATGCCTACTTCGCATTATAGCAATCCTGAAGCCTCCAAAATGGCCCCAGCCAGGTTTTCTTCAGCGTTGCATGCCCATTATTCCTAGTGCTGTGGTAGATCCTTTCAACTACTTACCATACTTTTTGAAGTATAAGATACACTTTTTTCACCCTCAAAAGTGGGTGGAAATGTCTGTGCGTCTTATACAGCGAATGTTGCCAGGCCCCACCCTTTGGCCTCTGCCTCCCAGCAACTTGCCTCCTTGCAGCAAACAGCCAGTTTCAGTTTCAGCACAGTCTGATTAGCACAAGCAGCTGATTGTCGGTTGGGTTGGCCTCCAGACCATCAGCTCTTTCGGGCTGCAGGGATTGCCATAGCCTATTGCCGCCTCCGTGCGCCCCATTTTTAGCCTCTGCATCCCATTTTTGGCCTCCCTGCGCCCCACTTTCCACCCATTCCAATCCCCACCACCCAGAACAGGCAGAAAATGGGGCACACGGAGGCCGAAAATGGGCTGTGCAGAGGCCGAAAATGGGGCGCACGGAGGCGGCAATAGGCTATGGCAATCCCTGCAGGCTGAAACAGTTGATGTCGGGAGGCCGGTTGCTGTATGTGTAGATATGGTCCTTTGTTGAGAAAAAGATAATGCAACCTGATATTCTACCTCCAATATTTTGTTGGATATTATTAATATAAAATCCTGGTTCAGCGTTGTGTGATTTCCTCCTCCTCCCTCCCCCCCTCCCCGGAAGAGGCTAAATTTGATGCAGATTGAGTGATTAAATATGAGACTTAAACTAAAGTCTGAAAGACTTGTTAAGTTGATCTTCCTCATTCATTTTTTGTGCCCGTTGTTTAGGTTAATACATCATGATGGGCTTCTTGATAAATTTTTCTTAACTGCTGCATAGGAATTTCTCCCATCCCCCTTCCATTAAAGCATCATCTGCAAGCTCGTGGAGGAGTATTTTTAGACCTTGCACGGCATTAGAAACATGCCTTTTATTTTGTCTAAAAAAGAACCAAGTTGATAGTTACAGCCAGATATTTGTTCCTCCAGATTGTCTCACAGCTTGAACCTTTTGTTCCACTTTGCATTTCACTGGGTTCTTCCAGACAATTATTATGCTAATCTTGTTCCATAACTGTTGCAGACTCAGGGTCTAAATGGCTGGTGTGCACAGTTTCATGTTTGTTAAAGGCCCTACTAAGTCAGTTTTTCCAATTTCTCTTCTTCCTATGATGATGGCATCTGCATGTTCCAAGTGGGGGTGGAAAACAACCTTCAGTCTCAGAAAAGACCCTTCAGGCCCTAGATTTGAGGAGAAGATGGTAGTTATCTTGAAGAGATAAAAAGGTCAACAGATCAGACATTACAATATTGTTTTTTTTAAAAAACCATCAACCCCTATTGATGAATCCAAGAAATGCCTAACAGTGAAAGTTCCATATTGCTTAAAGCCTTGTAATTTGAAAGCTGAACTTAAAATCTTAATATCTAATTGCAACCAGTGCAGTTGCTTCAACAGAAATGCAATGTGTGCGCCACCAGGCACCCCATTCAGCAACCTCGTTTCATTCAAGATCATCCACAGTTTTCAGATCAAGCATAAATATAGACATAACAATAACCCAGGCCTGGTTCTACCTTTGTATAAATAACATTTGTTAATCTGTTCCTACCCAGAAAAGGCCATCACTGGTTTATTAATTAAATAAGAAAATAGGGACACCTGAACATAACAGTCATTTAGGTCATGCATGTAAATTAGAACGCCTGACAAAATCTGTGCACAGTCCTATTTAGAATAGGCAGGCTGTCCACATCCTATGTTTGGGAACTAACCCAAAAAATGTTCTTCTGGTCAACATTTTTTAATCCCCATTGACTCCCTCATTTCATCTAGACACACAGTTTCTTTTAGCGATTTACAGAAATAGAGCCGAAGTCATTGATATCAGGTGATAAGCCACAGGAAAACAATTTGTTTCTGGCAGTCTTTAAGTAACAGCAGCAAAAACTATATTTATCTGTCTGTGATGGGTAATATAAAGACATGCCCTTTCTCATTTTTGTGATTGAAATAAATTAATCTTAGCATTTTTTTCCTTTTTATATTTTTTTTTCTTAGCTTTGTAGGAAGGCCAAATTGTAAAATAAAAATCTAATCAAAATTATTTTTCCTTTCTTTATTGCCTATAAGCAACTGGAAGAAAAGCTGAAGGTGCAAGCTGACTATGATGAGGTTAAGAAAGAATTAAAGTAAGTGTACCATTGAGTTTCAGTGATTTTTATATATAAAATCAAATAGTTTTGAGCTAAGAATCAACTTGTAGTTTGCAAGGCTATCAATCTGTGATACTGAAGTGCTTTAGTACTACAGTACCCATTCACATCACATCACAGAAATTCTTAAGAAATTTGGGAAATGTGTCTTGAACATGGTCTATAGTCTTCAATCACTTAATAGAATAATTGTTTTTGTGAAAATATAACAGAATCTCTTTGAGTCCTTAATTGTAATGTGCCTTATATTAAAATAGAGAACATAGTCTCCAGATACCAGTTAAGCAACCAAAATTTAATTGAATTTTGAATTTAAGATCTCTATTTATTGTGTTAATGTTTTATATGGCATTTAAAGAGCTACAGTGGCCCAGTGGTTAGAATGCAGTACTGCAGGCTGCTTCTGCTGATCACCGGCTGCCAGCAGTTTGGGTCTCACTGGCTCAAGGTTGACTCAGCCTTCCATTCCTTCTGAAGTTGGTAAAATGAGAACCCAAATTGTTGGGGGTAATATGCTGGCCCTGTAAAGTGCTTAGAGAGGGCTGTAAAGCACTGTGAAGTGGTATATCAAGTCTAAGTGCTATTGCTATCGTTATTTGTATTGAATGACTGTGAACCACCTAGGCCAATGGATGGCATGCAAGTGTAATAAATAATAATAAAATACCACCATACCTGGTCAAGATTTGTGGAATTTATAGACAGATTCCAAAATGAAGAAATTCTTAAAGCAGGAAATAACTTCTCAAGTAATTGAATAAATATTGGATATGCCCAGTTATCAGGAAACGCTGACTGACAAGTGAAGTTTTAAAGAAATGGTGGAGGGGGAGTCAGACCAGACTGGGAAAGTTTGGAAAAAAAGCAAGTCTGTTGTAACCTGGCTAAAATCTCAAAGAGGGCAACTTGCTGCTGCAATTTTTTGCTCTAAGCCCCACTTAAACTTACCAAGCTTGTCAGCCGCATTATGGGCAAACTTCACAGAGGCACTGTTGAAAGACCCATTAGATTTGGTCTGCCAAGTAGAAAAGAGATGAGCATATACTCTGGTAATTATAGGAATCCTACTATAGACAGAGGAAAGCAGAAATATTTCTTTTCGAAGAAAACATGTGCAATGAAGAATGAATCTTTCCTAGCAGGCCTCTAAAAATAGTTTAAGGAGACCCAGATTTATTTACTGATTTTATTTATTATAAATAAATATAAAATCCTACCATTTTACCTCTAGGGTACTCATACCATCTCTGTCCTCCTATCTATTGTTTCATATTGTCCACTAGCAGTACCCTTTACATATACTGTCTTATATTCCAGCCTGAAATAATGGCCATTTGTCAGCAGAAATCCTCTGCGCCGTATGTATGACAAAAATAGTCAGGCTACATTAAAAAAATAAATGGATTCGTTTCTGATGTCAAAAATGAGCCATGTTCAAATACAAAGAAAGGAACAATTAAACTCTCTGGGTTAATATCTCAAGACGGTTGACCTTGAGAAAAGAAATTCCAAAGATTGATTTGATATGGAACAACTAAGTTGAAATTTATTCATTTGGAGATTTAACACTATTTTTCAAGGATTACATGGAAGCCATTTTGCATCACACTGCATGTGCTAAATGGCTCACTGGTGCTAGAATGTGTCACACCAAATAACTGTTTTGTGAATGTCCATTGTCAAGAAAGTAATTATCACTGTCTATACCATCTACTTCGTGTTTTCCGCTGACCATACTACATACAATTCCACCCACTTAATCTTTGTGTATATTTATGTATGTATGTATGTATGTATATGTATATGTATGGTATTCAGCTTTGTTCCGGTATTTTCTCACATCATTATAGTTGTGCTTTTAAAGTTGTAGCAACGTTTCGGCAGAATCTCATCTGCCATCATCAGGATTCTGTAGCAGATGAGATTCTGCCGAAACGGACTTGAGGTCCACAGATCTTAAAGTTCCCAAGGTTGGATACTCCTGCTTTACAATTTAGGTCACAATTATAAAAAATATTACCTCTTAGTCCATGATTACAAAAACAATTTCTTCTTTTTTTATTATCTTTTTTCCCTAATTCAACATCATAAGTTAGATCATAAGTTCATTTTTTTCTATTTCATACAAAAAATTCACAAGAATTAATGTACATAGTGTTTTTTTCTTTTTTCAAATATTTTGTTCCTTAATTTAGCTATCTCTGCACATTTCAACTTCTTCAGCAACCATTCCCCCTTATGGATACGTTTTTTCACTTTTGTGAATATAATAATTTTGCTCTACTTATCATATATAAAAACAAAGTTACATGACTTTTTTCTCATTTGTCCATCAATCCCAAAAATAAATCCTCCAGTTTCAATTGTGTATCTGTTGCAGTTTTTATGTTCCCTGCTGACACCTCCATTTGAATCTTTTCTAAAACATCTTTAAATCTTTCTAAAAACTTTCTCACCTTCTGAATAGAATTCAATCAAAATCTTGGCTTTTTGAAAATAAATATCACTCCTTCTAGATTGTCCTATGTAAATAAGGTGGTTTTTTTTTTGCGTGTGTTTAAACTTTAAATCAAAAAAATCCCCACTTTCTATTCAATAAAATTCTAATATCAATTTCTTTATCCTAAAGAAATATCTGCATTATCCATTCTCAATCTTGCATTAAAATGCTGCTGCAACATGTGATCTTTTGCTTTCTTCTTAACAAAGGTCACCAAAATTTTATTTGAGACATTTCTTGTTCTAGCAAATCTGGAATTTATTCTATTAGCTTTATTAATCTCTGTCTCAGTCTTCTCTTCTCAATCCAAAAAGTTTGTTAAGCTTTAATAATCTTTTATCTAATATCTTCATCTGAGTTTTCTGGAATTGCTCTAAAAATCTCAAGCACAATTCTTCCTCTCGATTTCAATAGGGCCATATTATTCAATCCTCTTTCTAACTCTCTATACATAACATCATCTTTAAAATTTCCATTTCCTATCAATCTGTTTTATTTCTCCAAACATTTGTTTTGCAGAACTTATCCAACTTACTACATATTGTCTGAAGCAAATTTGGTGTCTTTCTCTTGTCTGCAGGTTGCTCTTCCAATCTGCTCCTTCCTTCCCTCCTTGAAGATTTTCTCCTTGTTGCCAATTTGATATTATAGTCTAAAGATAGAAGTAACTCTGGCAGAGGAAAGAAACAAACTTCCTCTCTTTTTTTTTCTCTTTTATCTTTCTATGCCTTTAACACTTTCATCTCTGATGACACATTCCACAGTTTCAAACCACATCACATTCCACGTCTCCATAGCAACGAAGTATCAGTGTCTGGATCATATTACCTTACCTTTTGTTTGGTAAAATCCACCAATTTCTTGCATTATTTAGATGTGAAAAGAAAGCATTCCCACAAACGTCTAGTCCATTTGTCTAGTTTAATTCAAGTTTATACGTACCTTCACCAAAAATAAAAATAGTGAAAATAAAATGTTACTGTATGCTTTGTCTGTTTTAAACTTTCTGTGGTCGTCTGATGTTTTTTTGCCCCAAAATCTTGAATTGTTAAAATCTTAAAAGTCTTTTTGTATTTTTTTTAATACAGAAAAATGATATATTCACTAAGAAGGGTCTATCTTGCTGCAAAGGGAATTTCTGTTTATCTGTAGCTTAATTAAACCCAAACTAGCTAAAATGAGAATGGCTGGATCTATATAGGCTATATTGTAGTTGTGTGGGAAAATGGAATCGCACGACCCCAGCCACTTGCTTCTGTATATTATATTCATACAATGCACACAAAGGCATATAATTCCTGTGTCACAAGATTGTTCCCAAAAGCTTTTACATGTAAGTGTGTGACACTTTATGGTGCCACTTGGTTTTGCTGCATCAATACAACTGCTATTCCAGAAATAATTTCAATGTTTCTAGAAATGATTTTAATATTTAATGACCCTTCTAGGTTTCGTGAAAAATATCAAGCAATTGTTTTGTCCTGTCACCTTGGAGCAACTGGTTATTTAAATGAAAAAAAATTCCTTTGGGCTGTGCAAATAATTTGTGTGTGCAGTAATTTTCTTGAAAAGAGAGTTAGAGTATTTTACATATATTTCACATTTCACATTCATTTATGATAATGGTGGTGGTGATTTCCTTGTTTGTGTTGGTAGGGTTTTTTGCCATTTTATTATGACTGTGTTCCCTCTTTCTCTTCAAGCAACATACATTTGAATTTATATTGTTTCTGATGGTTTAAAATGTTATATCCTTATTAACCTTTAAATTTATGTTATAAATGAGCCTGGCGGAACCTCACTGTGCAGTGATTTAGGGGACATTTGAGAGGATGCTCTTCCCTGATAACTAGCATTAGTAGTTATTCTATATTCATTATCAGATTATATGATTTCAAAGAAAAGTTGTTAAGTTATCACTTAGGGTGTTCCTGGAGAGCTGAAAATTACAGCGTTAATGCCCTTTAGTAAAGCTGTTAGAAAAGGACAGAGCGGAAAATAACTTCTCTTTTTCCACTTTGCAGCATCCTGAAGTCCATGGAGTTTGCGCCATCTGATGGCTCAAGCATCCAGGTAATTCATTCGATTTTCTGGTAGAGCAAAGCTGGGTAGATTTTTTTAAAATGTTTGCTTGGATTGAGAACTTGCTATTCAAATGTAGTAAGAGTTTGTAGGAGTTGTGAACAATCAGAGCTGCTATTCTTTTTCTTTTACGAAAAAATCATACTTTTTCTGTTCGCTGGTATTCACAGTGTGGCTGCTGTTTTCTTTCTGGTATTGGATATTGGTACGTTTAAGCTGCCCAGAGTTGCTTTGAAAGGAGATGGGTGGCAAATAAGTTTAATAAATAAATAAATATTACAAAGGAAAATCATGCAGAAATAAAAACAAGAATTGCAAGTGGGAACTTGTGGTCTAGAACTTCCCTAAATCACAAGCTCCTTCAATGACTCTGGGTTTATAAGATGGATCAGTCCCAATAGTAGTTCGATTGTCACTTATGAAACCTTGGGCTCACCGGCTCCTCCATGAATAGCACAGTAGCACCCCAACTGGTGAGGATTTGATCATCATCACAAATCATTTGTGGAAAGATTCAACAGGCACCCACCTACTTACGAGCCTCGGTGGCGCAGTGATTAGAGTGCGGTACTGGGGGCTACTTCTGCTGACTGCTGGCTGACTGCAATTTGGCAGTTCAAATCTTACCAGGCTCAAGTCAACACTCAGCCTTCCATCCTTCCGAGTTGAGTAAAATGAGGACCCATATTATTGGGGGCAATATGATGACTCTGTAACTGCTTAGAGAGGGCTGTGAAGCACTGTAAAGCGATATATAAGTCTATTGATGTTGCTAAGCCTAATTTATTGTGATGCTAGCCGTGCAAGATACATGATGATGATTAGAATTACCCAAATAGATAACTGTATAGAAAATTGTGATTAAGATGAACTTTCTGGAATCTTAAGATATTAATGCAGATGACCAAAGAGGTTGTATTTTCTCCTTTGTTCACTAACACAATGATCTCCACTGTTGTATGAGCATTGAGCTGATTATAAGAATAATAATTAACAAAGCCAAACCATTTACAACATAAATATTGGGGAGGTCAATTCCAGTTTCTCTTAACATCAGTTTCAGAGAGAAATAGGGGTTTGGCAATTTGAACCATCTCTCTGATCTGAAAAGTACAGCATCTTTCCTGGTGTGGCATCTCTTAATCTGCTGGCATTACAACTGCCAGAATTATCTCACTATATTGAAAATTCCACAAATTCATCTCAACACACTTTAAGGGTGTCAGATTTTCCACATTGACTTCATTCTCACTGCATGTATGTTGTTCTAAAAACAGTTAACCAGAACTCTTAAGTTTGAATCCTAGGTGTACAATTGAATTAAATTAAATCTCGTGCAAAAGGAATGTATGCCCAACTTTCCTTGCTGTGTATTACTTTCATTGGATCATAGGTTGCAAGCTGGATTCCAGCACCTTTGGTGGTTTTGATGATTCTGTGCAAGGAAGGGGAAAGGAGCAGCTTTGGTTACCGCTTTTATTTATCTCTTTTCATACAACTTGGAACATAATGTTGCAAGGAAAATAGCGCCTGATATTACGGTTTCTAAAGACAAGCAGATTAAACACAAATGATTTAGTGAGGCATTTAAACAGTCCCTACAGCCACTAAGCAAAGCAGTGAAGTGCCATAGACTAGATTCTGCACTTTTTTGAATTCCCATCCCGAGACATCATCCTGAACCAATTCCTATTCTTTCTCTTTGTTCCCTCTACATCTCCATAGGATGCTGCATCAAAACCACTGGAGGTCTTACTGCTGGAGAAAAACCGCCTGCTGCAGTCAGAAAATGCCACGTTGCGGATTACGAACAGTGACCTGAGCGGTAAGTGGATAGGAGAAAAATAGGTAATTATTATTTTAGGTTGTGCTTGCTCTCAGGAGATGAGGATGTGGAAAGGGATGGGGATGTGTGAACCCAAGGCCACTGCATGACAGAAAGATGAATGGTAAGCAAGGATCTTGTCTTATGTTGAGAGTCCCCTCTTATACTATAGATAATAGACTAAGACTTTGGGGGCCTTAGAAAAATGATAAAGGTTAAGAGGGAGAAATGTTCTCATATGTTGGGATGAGCAGCATTGGAGCCTGCCTTCCCTTTCAATTCTTTTGTTTGACTGTGACATTATTTCCTATGCACATCTTTCCCAAAACATAGATTGGTGTTTCAAGGAGACCCTCTCTTGTTTTCATAGCTGATTCATTCACCCAAATCCTGACTGCCTTTATTTCCATTAGCAGTGAATTTTGGCTCCATTTGGCTGCTTATGTGTTTTGTTTGGAAGGGATGCTTTGCATGCCATAAATGAACAATACAAGCAGGGTCTCCAAATAAATAGAATTTCCTGGAGTTTCCCCCCCCCCCCAAGTAAGGTTTCTAGAGCTGGTGCCTAATGTGTCAGTGGGCAGTTGGGTGATTGCTGCCTTGTGCGCAGTTTCTGTGTTCTTCTGTGGCTTCCTTTGAGCAATGGTTTCCTATGTCTTACGTGTGTTTCATCTAGCTTTAATATATGTTTGCTGCATTTGGACTCAAACAAGGTCTGTTCCTGTGTATGTGTGTGTCTGGAGGGGTTTGGAACAACTCAAATGTGCAAGGAACCAAAGTTTTTGTGTGTGCGTCAATGAATTTTAAACCAAAACAAAAGAATTCTGTAACTGCACTTCATGTCATTGTTCTACTGCTAATATTTGGAAGGGGGAATTCTCCAGGCTGCAACATACAAGAAAGGTGCAAACATGAAATGCATGTTGTTTGTCTTGGGGGCCTTGTTTGGCTTATTAAAATTAAAAGAAACAAACAAAACAAAACAAAACAAAAACCCAAACCACTTTCTTCATTGGCCCTTATTTCAAGAACAAAACAAAACGCAACCTGCACTATTTTTCCCTTTTGTGGGGCAAGCTCTGCATTTTGGTCTTGGTTTCCCCCCTTCTTTTTGATCCCCCATAATGCATTATGTTTGACCTTCCTTGTAGGGTCAGCCAGGAGAAAAGGGAAAGACCAGCCTGAGAGTCAGCGTCCTGCAACCTTGCCGGCCTCCCCTCCTCCTCAGTTGCCCCGCAATGCAGGGGAGCAGGCTTCCAATACTAATGGTACACACCAGTTCTCACCAACGGGTTTAAGTCAAGACTTTTTCAGCTCATCCTTGGCAAGCTCCGGCTTACCCCTGGCTTCTACAGGAAAATTTGCACTAAACTCTCTCCTCCAGCGCCAACTTATGCAGTCCTTCTACACCAAGGCAATGCAGGAAGCGGGAAGCACAAGCATGATTTTTTCAGTAGGTCCCTACAGCACAAACTCCATATCTTCCCAAAGCCCCTTGCAACAAAGCCCGGACGTCAACGGCATGGCCCCATCACCCAACCAATCAGAAAGCACCGGCAGCACCTCAGAAGGTGAGGAGATAGACACAGCCGAAATTGCACGTCAGGTCAAAGAGCAATTGATCAAGCACAATATCGGACAGCGGATCTTTGGACACTATGTCTTGGGACTTTCTCAAGGATCTGTGAGTGAGATTCTGGCACGACCTAAACCATGGAACAAGCTGACCGTGAGAGGCAAGGAGCCATTCCATAAAATGAAGCAGTTCCTTTCTGATGAGCAGAACATCTTGGCTTTGCGCAGCATCCAAGGCAGGCAGAGAGGTGAGTCACGGGGCAGTAGCCTCCAGCTTCTCTTTTGGCATCTGTGTTTGTCTAGATAGGAGATACTGTCAAAAGAGAAGGGTTGTCTGTGTGTTTAAAGTTGTCTGCTTGGTATTCAGTATATAATGTGGGGGGGGGGGGAATAGAAAGCCCCTTGCTAGGAATGAAGCAGGAATAGCAGAGTAAAAGATAGGCATTTAAGGATTGCGCTCCATCTCCATAGGAATGGGTGTGAACTGCAAAAAGAAAAAAGGACCACTGGGGCAGCTTCATTTCTGTGGGGCTGATTCCAATGGGCTGAGACCTGTGTAAGCTGATTGAGAGTATACCTCTTAAACCAGTGGCCCCCAACCTTTTTTGTGCCGCGGCCCGGTACCGGCATCACAAAATGATCCGCGGCCCGGTACTGGCATCAGCACGCATGACAAGGCAAGGCGAGCCGAGCCACCGGCCAGCCAGCCATCCCCCGCTTCTCCCCGCCACCTTCAACTCCTCCTTTGTACCTTTGTCGATGGGCTTCGCTTCGGGACGGCTTCGGGACGGTCGCTCGGCTCGCCTTGCCTTGGGTGCTGAAAGAATCCTCGCGCCTTAGTTTCGTTCAAAGCCCCCCCCCCCTTCTATGAAACTAAGGCGCGAGGATTCCTTCAGGACCCAAACGTCGCTTTCCAACCGGAAAAGCTCACCCGGAAGCACTTTCTCGTCAAACAAGATGGCGGCGCCCAGCAAACCGGCAGCCCGGTAGGAAATGTTCCACGGACCGGGACCAGTCCGCGGCCCGGTGGTTGGGGAGCCCTGTCTTAAACTATCTCTCATGCATTGGGCAGCAGTGAAAGGAGGGCTGCTGTTTTTTTTTTTTTAATGAAGTTTAACTTTGTAGGAAACTTTACAGATCTTCCCTGATCAAACCACAGCAGGGCAGGTTTTATCATGACATCATCTTCATTTAACAACCCTATAATCCATCGCGGGGTGGAGTCTGGGCAACTGAATAGAGCTAGCAGAGTGTTTTAATGGCCGGATACCCTTCCTGTCGCCACTGCGGAGTTTTGTTTAGCAGATTATGTTCTCATTGTGTCCAGAGAGAGAAATATCTGCCTCTACCTAGAATCGAACTCACAGCCTCCTGATTGTGAGGTGAGAGCTCCACCTCTAGGCCACCACACCACTCCAAGCAGGTTTTATCATTACCTGATACCTATTAATTTTGGTTTGTTATGCATACATTACAGGAGAGATTTTTTTTTAAGTAAAAGTTGTAGTAGGATCCTTTGTGATTCCTTTGGCCAATCTCATTTGATTACCAATGGAAAATGCAGTAATATTTGAAATGAATTCTAATAAAGGAGGGCCGTTACATTTCACCGTCTCTACAGCAGCTACAGTGGAATCTCCTGAGCATTTGTAAATCTAGCCCTCTTGCCTATAAGCCATCAGGTCCATTGGGCTGCTACACTCAGAACTTATTATGGTCTGTTGGGGCCATGCAGATTCAGATACGACAAAAGAAGCTGGTGGGAAGTCTGGCTGGTTGGGGAGATGCATAACAGTACAAGGAAGAAGCAGGCCAGATAAAAAGTCTCATTGAGCGTTTTTAATGTGCGGAGTTAGAAGTTGCCCCTGTGATACAGAGATGATTTTGTCCAAGGGTTATAGTTTCCAAACCTTACCTCTATTTTTAGCACCGTCATCACTAAAAGTATGATCCCTCGAAATCATGTCCATAGACTGTAGATTTATGTAAATTTTAATTTACTTTTTTCCCCCCACCAAAAATCAAATGACCCACTTCTTGCGAGATTGCAAACTCAATGTAAATGTAAAGGAAAGGGAGGCAGAAGGTCCCGTGTTCCTCAGTTGAAAGTATCTTAGGTAGCAGTTTGGGGAGAAATTTGGGAGAGCCACTGCTAATCTTCATGTTTTAAGATCAAAGGTTCACCTATTCTCCAAATATACATTTGGGAGGTGCACTATATTAGAATTATTTATCGTATGCTTTATTTACTTTAAACTATTAAATCTATATCCTGGACAGTTATCAGTGTTGTCTGGCAATTTGCAGTAAAAGAGAGGCGGGGGAATGATACCTCAGGAAGATATAAAATGCAAACTGTGAAATTGATTCTGGCAGTGTATCAGTTTGATAAGCACGGTGAAACCAACATCAGCTGATAATAGAAGAAAAGTGCATAGATAGTCCTTGTTAGAAGAAAAGTGCATAGGTAGTCTTTGTTTAGTGACTGCCTTGTACAGCAATCATTTCTAGTTACAATGGCGATGGGGGGGGGGATCTTTGCAACCAGTCCTCACTTTTACTACCTTTGCAGATCTGTAAAGGAAAAAAAAGCTTGAAGTAAGGTCACAGTTACACTTAGCGACCACTTCACTTAACAACTGAGCTGACCGCCCCAGCTGTGGTTGCTTTATACCTGTAGTGTAAAGACTTGAAAACACACACACACACACACACACACACACACACACACACACACACACACACACAGCTTTTGAGATTCAGTAGCTTGGGAATATAAAGTGTATGCATAAACGGAAGAGATGGCACTGGGCTTTGAAACACAGACTTGATGTGAATGCATTTATTCGCTGTACAATCATAGAAAGAGGTGAGAGAAGAGAGTGAGATGCCAGCTCCATCCCACCTGTAAAATTAGTGTTCCTTTACAGGAGAATTGCATGTCTCAATCGTACCTTCATAAATATAATCAGATCTTGTGGGTTTTCCTTGGATTCAGAAATGTCCTTTTTAATGGTATAACTGCTGTCCTCCTATTATATAGCATGATTTTCACTCTTTGAATTTGCACCCATGTGTTCATTGTATTTACCTTTGAGCCAGAAGTGTAAATATGTAGCCAGGGGAGACTTCTTATATGGCTCAGACATCATGCAGTAAATATTAAACATAGCACAGGGATGAAACTGGTCAAGATTCACACCATCTTATAAGATAACATTTAAGATCAAACTATATAATTCTGAAAGGTAGAAGAGTTCATTAGCCAGGTTACTATTCAAGGATGGGGTTTACAGAGGGACAGAAAGAATGCTGGTCTGTACATGCTGCAAACCGGAGCATTCCCATTTTATTAAAGAATGTAAAATGACTGTATATTTTGTAACTGTCCCCGAAGTTTGATATGGCATAAGACCTCATCCAAGGATGGGAAATGCTGCAAATACATTGCATGGAGAAAGTAGAAAGTAGGAGAGCTGTTTCTTTCTCCATTAAAAGTAAAACGTCTTCCTTGGTCCCTGTAGAGCAGGGGTGTCAATCTCACGGCGTCACAGCAGCGTCATGTGACGTATCAGGACTTTCCCCCCCCCCCCTTTCGCTAAACCCGGGTGTGGGCATGGCCAGCACGTCACGCATCCAGCCCATGGGCCGGGAATTTGACAGCCCTGGTGTAGAGGCAAACAAGCAGGCAACACTCAACTGCAGCTGTCATTTTTTTCTCTGTAACTCTGAGAACTGAAAACATGTATTCTTAGCCACATACACTTTCTCATACAGTGCATCGTTAATACAGTAGCCAATGAGAACCCAGTTACTTGCACCTGAGCACACAAAGGTGATGCACAATTGTCTACTGCTGACTTAATATATGAGTGCAATGTGCAAAGGGCATTCCCTGTGTTCTCTATAGTCTCATTCTTGTATGGGGCCTAGAGCGAAGAGCCAGTTATTCTCTGCTTAGCCTCCCTCTCAGGATATGTCATATTCTGACCAATATTCTGCCACTCGTAATTTAAAATAGGATAACAATACATCACATGGTTTTGTTTTGTTTTACAAAAAAAAATCAGTACAGTACAGAATAAGGATCATCATTGTCAACAATTTCCTACCCATTTTTTTTATTTTCACAAGGTGCTAACTGCTATGGTTGGCTTGTTCCTCCTCGTTATTATATTGCATGGTACTTCAGATATTCGTTTTGGAACAAACCACTTTGGCCGGTGTTTGTATGAAATAATATTGCAGGTGGGGATTTTCCCCTTCCCAATTCCTAAAGGGGAATCGCTTGCCTTTCTAAGCATGTGATTTCATTTGGAAGGGAAGCTTTAAAGAGAATGGGGATTTGAGGAGGTGTGATGTGCTTTTTTGAAGCAGAGCTTCCCTAGATTGCCAAGAAGTGTTTATAGCATCTTACAGCATGTTCCCTTCCTTGGGGTCGTCCTCTCTTGTAACAATTACTGACCCATCTCTGTCTTTTTGTACCTTTTTAGATGTTTATTTATATCTTTCTAATCTCCTTTTGATGAGTAGCTGTAATCTTCATTAACCAGTTGTCTGCCTTGCTTCTTTTCTTCGAAATAGCCAGGCCTAAAAGGTTTATGAGCTGCTTGATTTCACTGCTGCCCTTGCTCACCGTCCACTCCCCACACTCCAACTCCTATAAATATTAGGCAGTTCTTGTTTCGTCTCACAAAGCCCAAAGTTATAAGAAGAACCACCCCCTGATTGTTTTGTTCTTACCCGACTTGTTTTTCAACAGAGAATCCAGGCCAGAACCTGAGCAGGCTATTTCAGGAAGTACCGAAACGAAGAAATGGGTCAGAAGGTACGTCACAGGCAGGTGTTTCTCTTTGCGGTTGATCTTTGGAAAGTGAAGTGTGCTTAGTTGTGTGTCGTCTTAATTGTTGTTGGCATAAACACAAAGGGGGTGCAGTTTGATTCTGGCCTGGAATCTGAGAGGAAAAACAGACAGTGGGCCCTGTGCAGTCGTAACATGGACTCCATCCAAGCTCCATTTGAAATCACTTCTTCCCTCCTATTCCTCTCCATATTAGTTCCATTGTTCCCTGCGTTAGCAGGATTTCACGTTGCAATTAAACCAGACCGTACTTTGTGCTGACCAAAGTTATCCTGAGAATCAGTGCTTTTGAAGCAAGTAGAGGTCTACAAACACTCTTTCTGAGGTCAACACTGATTAGCATCCACATAGTGCCAGTGCGCAGGTAATATAAAATCAGGTTGATGCTGGATAAGGAAAAGAGGAAGAAGTAAATGATGGTTGGCAAAGAGTCCATGCTATATCTGTACTGGTGCAGTAAGTATAAAACAAACCAAGGGTTAGCATCCAGATCACTCATCCCCTCTTTTCTCTCCTTCTGCTATACTAACCTGGCTCCTTCAAATAAACTGTCTCACTCAGGCAAAGCTGGACTCCCCTACTGTCAATCCCACTAATTTTCTATGCTTTCTTCAAGGAGCTCAGGTCAACATTCTTGGGAATAATCCCATTTTTTTAAGACTACAAGTGACTACATGGTAAATTTAATGGCAGAACCATTGGTTCAAGTCTGATGTGTAACCTATCATATCATATTGGCTTTTGTAGCCTTCTTAGTGTTTGAGATTCACAGTCAAAAGTGATATTGGCATGAAAAGTTTAAGTGTTTGTGTGTGTAGAATTGACGCTGCTGTGAATCTTAAACAATGCAAGCCACGTTTTTTCCTTCTGTGGCTTGAATGTTGAGCGAAGTATCATAGACATAGAGATGTAGAAGTGTGTACAGAGATGCAAAGCCATTTCAGCTAGATAAAACAATATTTGATAGCAAATGTGATGCTAAAACACCATCAAGGGTTTGAGAACTTGAGGTAGTAAGAAAGAATGAAGTAGCATTATCTCTATGCTGAATGTAGTTCCTGCTCAAAAACCACCTTAACAAAATAGGACCTAATTTAGCATTCAAACAATGTAGCATAATATGGCTAGTGGGCAGAATGTGACTAGTTTTGAACCAAGTATAGTTCATAAACTCTCATTGGCGACTTTAAGAAAGTTGTTTGAGCTCATAGATTTAGATCTCTTCTCAGAATAGCTTATAACCCAGTTTTGCATGTGTAGAATCACTACACCAATACTGTAGAAACTTTTATTTGGTTGGTTGCAGTTCTTTTCTTTAAAATAGGGAAGTAAGGTTATAATCATAATTCCATCTATTTTGCAAGATCATTTAAACTTGTTTCTGAGCAAATCTGTTTCAGATTGCAGTATGCTGTTCTGTTTTAGGATCTGGACTAAAATGAATAGAACAGAAATTCAAACAGAAGTAGAGGACTTTAATTTGGCCAAGTGTGATTAGGCACACAAGGAATTTGTCTCTGGTGCAGAAGCTCTTAGTGTACCTGCAAATCAACAGAATAATGATAGTAATAATACCAATATGATATTAGTATGATGGGTATTGGTAATAAGAAGCATAAACAATAATACAGCCATACTATATGGTTAATACACATAAACATAAGATAGTAATGTGAGAATTAGGTGTTCAGCAGAGAGATGGCACAAGAGGGGAAAAAAACTGTTCCTGTGTCTAGTTGTTTGGGACTGAAATGCCTTCTAGCACCATCCCAAGAGAAGGAGTTGAAATAGTTAATGTCCAGGATATGAAGGGCCTGCAGATATCTTCTTAGCCCTCCATCTGACTCATGCAAGATACAGGTCTTCTATGGAGGAGAAGGCTGGTTGCACTTGTTCTTTTGGCAGTCTTAGCTATCTGTTGGAATTTGTACCTGTCTTATTTGGTTGTTGTACAAAACCAGACAATTGTAGAAGTACAAATGACAAGACTCAATAATTCCTCTGTAAAATTGTACCAACAGCTCCTGGAGCAATCTGAACTTCCTGAGTTAGGCAGGAAGAACATTCTTTGTTATGCCTTTTTATGATGGTTCTAATATTAGGTGTCCATTTCAAGTCCTGGGAGATTATAGAACCCCAAAACTTGAAGGACTCTTATTGCTGATCATCTGCTGTCAAATATAGTAGGAAGTGGTAAAATCCCATCTATATGAAGACTCATCACTGTCAATGACCGTTGAATCATCTGCAGATGTCAGTACTTTTAATAGAAGGTTCCCTTGAGGTGCAGTCATTGGTATATAGGGGCGCCTGTGCTAAGTACCCGAGTATTAAATGCAATTTTCCCTAGCTTCACCTATTGCTTTCTATTTATCAAAAAGCCAATGATCCACCTACATTGGATTACTCCTCAAAGTCCTTTTTTTCCAGATATGAATGTTAATGCTTGTCCTTTTTTAGATCCTTAAAGTCTAAGTTAAGGAGGAAGGAACAACACAGGTTCACACCGTACCTCTCTCTTCTTAATGCTTTCTTAATTCCTGTTAATGAGTAAACACGTTAACACCACGTTTTCCTAAGAATGTGCACCTACCATGCATAGCCCACCCGTCAAAACAGCATGATTTCGAAATAAGGGGCTTTCTACAGACACATTGACCATACAACATCAGCTCCAACTGAGCAAAGCATCTTTGCCACTTTGGATTGGAGTACTGCAAATATCTGTTAATGGGTTTTTCAAGCTAGATTCCTGTCTTGGCATGAACCAAGAAAATGTGCTACAGGTTTCCATTTCTTTCTCTAGCTTGTTTCAAGGCTGAACAAGACTAAAAACCCTTATTTTGCACAGCACAGAGAGGTTTAGCTGAAGAAGCCATGGATGGCTCATTAACAATCCCACCTGATCATTGAATAATCAGCAAATATTTACCAGCCATGTTATCTATAGCTAAGCTTGTTATGCAAACATGATCTGTATTTTATACACTCGCTTTCTCCTACATGAGTATTTTGACTAGGGATAGGGAATCTGAGACTCCCCAGCTGTTATTCTATTTCATTGTTAATTTTTATTTTTAAGTTCAGCAGGTTTGACATTTTGATCCGCTGCTTTTAAATTCAGCGTTTAACAGGACTGCTTCCTATGTTCAGAGTTGTACATTTTCTGGCTGTTTGATTTTTCTGTAAGCGAATACCTTATTTTATTGTACTCCCTTGATTTATATGGCTTCCCCGCTCACTTCTGTGCGACTCTAGGCGACGTACAGTAATAAAAAGACACAAAATATGAAACAAACATAAAAGACAGAAAGACATAGCAGCCAGGCATCATTCATACAACCAGGAGATGGGCTTTAACCCATGTGCAGGGCCCCAGGTTCAAGCACAAAGCCAAGTTTTCAAGGCCTGCCAAAAGGCCAACTGGGACAGGGCCAATCTAATCTCAGGGGAAATGATGACAGAAAAGATTTTCCTTCTAAGCCCCATCAGCTGATGGTCCCCAAAACATGCCCTTCCTCATAAGCCATTTTGGATGTGATTTCCACAACACTAAAAGGTTAATAATAAAAATAAGTAATATAAGTGTGATAATAAGTAATAAAAGTGTGATAAGAATAGAGCACAAATTGGGGGGGGGGGAAGGAACAGCTTCATCAGAGCACTGGTCACATAAAGTATGCATGTGCTGGCTTGGGTGCATTGATGCATTTATTTTTAATTTGTGCTTTAAAAAAAACACCACAGTGTATGCTGTATATTCTTGCAGAAGTCTGTGGTCTGGAGATATAACTAGGCCATCCACGGGTTGCTAATAGAAGGGCAGCTCAAGATCTCCCATTCTCCCCTGGTGGGGTTCTCACCCTGCAAAGGAGAATCGGGCAGGATACTCTTTCAGACAGAAGGTGCCCTCAATGGACTGTTCTTCAATGGATGTACTAAGGCCTGGTGGGGATGGAGCCGTTTAAATACTAAGGAAAATAGTAATATAAATTCTTACATTATTAAACAAAATGAAATCACCATTGTGCCTTCTAGCGCTACTTCAGATTTCTTTTAAACTCAGGATAATTGTCTTAAATACTTAAAAACTGGGTAATGAAGGCACATAAGAATTTGGAACTTTTAAGCACATTCCCTCTTTTATGTTCAGTGTCTCATTTTAATTAAGAAATGATAAAACAAGGAGTTGACTAACTTCTGAAGGGAAATTAAGTTCTCTGATGACTGCAAAGAGGGTTAGGATTGTCCTTCTGCCTCCCTATTTCTGAAAGGCTGCTATTTCAATAAACTGGACTTGGAATGCCTCCTAGGAGCAGTCCTTAAAGACACAAGAAAAGATAGATGGCCAATCTTCTACAACTAGAGAGGATATTCTGAAGGACTTTCTCCAGATCGTCATAAAAGCTGCTGGGCTTTAGAAGGGTTTGCCCCTCTCCTAGTATTTTTAATTATATAGGAAGAGGTATTTGCGAATATGAGTTTTTAATAGTTTCAGTTAATTGTTCATTCTTGCTGAGTACTATGTATCATGAACCTCAGTGGTTTTGCAGGAATTTATTACTTGGTTGCTATACTTGTATTGATCATATTTTGAACTCAGGGCCATAAATAGAATTACACTAACCTGCATAAAGAAGAACGGTTCCTTCTGACATGTTACTGTAGCTCACCTGACATGGACTTCTTACAGAAACTGTTCATTGTTTCGTTCTTGGAAAAAAACAATTTTAAGGAAAGTAATGTTCAAGTATAGCCTTAGGATCTTTGATAGTAGAATTGGGAATTTTAATCTTCACCCACCTGCATCTTTGACTCTTGTTACACACCAGTCGTCCTAAATAGCCCACGTACTGTATGTAAAAGTCCTGAATTCACAGGTGAATGCTAGGACAGCACAAGCCAGATAGATCTCGTTATTCTAATATTTCCATCCATTTAAACAGATAACAGATAATCAGAGTTGGAAGGGACCTTATAGGTCATCTAGTCCAACCCCCCACCCAAGCGGGAGACCCTACCCCATTTCTGACAGATGAGAGTCCAATCTCTTCTTGAAAGTCTCAAGTGATGGCGCTGCCGCAACATCCAAGGGCAAGCTGTTCCATTAGTTGATCTCACTGTCAGAAAGTTTCTCCTTATTTCCAGGTTGAATCTCTCCTTGTTCAGTTCCCATCCATTACTCCTTGTCTGGCCTTCAGGTGCTTTAGAAAAGAGCTTGACCCTTTCCTCCCTGTGGCAGCCCCTCAATTATTGGAAGACTGCTATCATGTCTCCCCTGATCCTTCTCTTCACTAGACTAGCCATGCCCAGTTCCTGTAACCATTCTTTATATATTTTAGCCTCCAGTCCCCTAATCATCCTGGTTGCTCTTCTCTGTACTTTTTCTAGAGTCTCAGCATCTTTTTTATAGTGTGGTTATGATATAGTTTCAGTGATGTGCGCAAAGCTGAAAATTCTGATGAATGATGCTGCTATTAATTGAGTGGGTGGGGAAAGGAGCCAGTTGGATTTTTCTACCTGCAGCCTTTGGAAAATGGGAAGCGCTTGATAATATAAGATTATAGGCAGCCCACCCCTGCCCCCCATTAAAGTGTATTTGGTCTGCTCCCATTGAACTCTACATCTTTTAAAAGCAAGCATTGAGCTATATCTTGTTTAAAGGAAGATTTGAATGCTGCTTAGGCATATCGCCAATTTGGAAAACGACCAAAATAATTCAAATGCACTGCCCGCTCCAATATGCACTCCTTATGTCTGTATTTTTTTAAATTCCTGTCTACAAAACTTCGTTATATTTGGATATATTTTGCTTTTTTAATGTTTGGTAGATTTTCTTTAAAAAAAAATGAGAAAGGAAAAACGTCTTGCACATTGTGTTCAGGAACTGTTTGTGCTTTGGATGGAACTGGTCCATTCGACTTTCAACAGCAGGCTATATAAAATATTGTTTGATATTCTTGTTGTAAGAGTTTGCTGCTCACAAACGTTGCCATGTTATCTTAAATTTGCAGTGAGTTTGATGAGGCAAAACACATTAGTGGAGTACTTAGAGCAGGGCTATCAAACTCGTGGCCTGTGGGCCAGATGCATCACATGCTGGCCACACCCAGTTTTAGCAAAGGAGAGGAAAGTTGCAATACGTCACCGTGATGATGCGAGTTTGACACTCCTGACTTGGAGTATCAGGTCCTGGCTCCTATGCCCAGAAAATCCCTGGAAAAGAAGCAAGTGGGGCAGATTCTCTGTGCATGGGGATCCAGAAAAAACTTCTGCTGCTTAGAGGAGATAAAATCAGACTAGAATAAGCCAGCTCAGTAATTCATGCATGACACCAACTTCTGAATCATGATTTACAAATCCTGATACTTTGTTAATGCAAATCTTCATGGTACCAAATCTATACTTAGATTTTAGTCCCAAAGTTGCTTTTTCAATAGGCAACTGGACTTAGTTTTTTCTTGAAGATGTTTCACTTCTCATCCAAGAAGCTTCTTCAGGATCTGAAGAAGCTTCTTGGATGAGAAGCAAAATGTCTTCAAGGAAAAACAAAGAAATCCAGTTGTCTTTTGAAAAAGCACCTTTGGGACAACTGTGACCCGGATGACTGAGAATCTCCATAGGCACTTAGATTTTAGGCTCAATATATGAAAGCAGTGTATCAGTTAGATGTATGTTCTCTTTGTTGGTCCAGTATCCAGACAAGCAATTCACTTGTCTTTTGTATTCTTTTTGAAATAATTGTGATTGTGAAGGAAAGTGACCCATTTGTGAGATGTGACTGAGGACAGAAGTAGGGGCAAGCTAAAAGAGAGGGTGTTTGAAATTCTAAATAGCTGCAAAACTAGTAGAAGGCAGGTAAAATACAGCCACAGCTGTTGATTTTATTCATTGGTTCATCTTGTAGATTTTATAGAGTAATTCACTGAGTCAAGCTACCAGTTTGTGGCTTAGAAAATCAATTCTCAAAAGGTTGCTCAACAATTGATCATTTCTCCTCTCTTCAGGTAACATTACCACAAGAATCCGAGCTACAGAAGTTGGCTCTGATGAAGCTATCAAATCCATTCTGGAGCAAGCAAAAAGGGAGCTGCAGGTACAGAAAACAGGTAGGAGAACTTCGCTGTGCTGGTCTTTGAAGTACAGGTTAACGTGGAAACAGTAGTAAGTGCTTATGAGAAAGCAAATGATCTTGGGACGTGGTTTACTTCAGTAAATTCCATTGCTAAAGGTTTACAGCTTAAAGAGTGTTGAGTCCTCCTTTATCTCAAGAAAATGTTGTGTGTCATACCCCAAACAGGATGAATTTAAGGATGAAATGTATTAATACAAAAACATCTGTAACAGGCAAATTTGGTGGATACTTGTAAAGTGTGACATTCTTCTCAAAACATTTTCTTTTTGAAGTGTGGGTGGGGGGCAGTCTTTATTGGGAAATTTGCACATTTCCCCAAGATTTGGGCGGAGGGCAGGGTAGAAGCTACAATAAGTAAGAATATACGGACATTTAAACTGAAAACATACTATTATACCAGTGGTGGGATTCAAAAATTTTTACTACCGATTCTGTGGGTGTGGATTGGTGGGCATGGCAGGGAAAGGATACTGTAAAATCTCCAGTCAGAGGTGGTATTTGCCGGTTCTCTGAACTACTCACAATTTCCGCTACTGGTTCTCCAGAACCTGCTGAATACCACCTCTGTATTATACCGTATAGAAAATACTGGCAAGGGTGGCTAAAATAGTCCTAAATGTACAGGGAAATGAAGTAGGATAGTGTGCATCACAGTGTGCAGATAATAATAAAATAAATGTAGCCAAGACACAGATCCAGTGAGCAGAAGAGATGGGGTAAAACAGACTGGTCCAGATTAGAAATGTGCATTAAAAAGAAAGATGTGTCCTAACTTTGCGCGGGCTGGTTGGTTGGAGGCGTTTATGGGGCAGGTGGGCTGGGGGTTCCCGAGCGGCCTCTTTTCCAAAAGTGGGCGCCGGGCCCGCCGCGGCGGCCGGTGCGTCCTAGGGTACTGAAAGCATTTATTTACTGATTGGATGTGCTGGAAATGTCAGCTTATTGAGCGTTTTTTCTTTTTCTTTGTGGCCTACATCTGACTCATGAATATTCTCCTGATCTTATAGCTTGTGATGTGGATGACATCACAATAAGTATCCTAGTGTACACCTGCTTACTGACTTAGTAACAAGCTGTTTCAGAATCAAGAAATGTTGTTTTTCTATTTTATATTAATTGGCACAATTGCAAGTAAAATGTGATCATCAGCAGTTGATTAATTATATCCCATTCTATTAAGGAGGCAGTGGTTTTTTGATAGATTGGAGTGTGTTTGTTTTCTGTTTCACTTTGTTTTAGTATTGTAGTGCTTTTTGTTTTTATGAGGATTATTTTTTTCATTTTATTGGGCAATAAATATTTACATTTCATAATATTTGACGTTTATTGAGGCATAAAAATGTAAGAAAATGTTCTTTTCCTTGTAAATTTCAGGATTCTAATAAAGATTTTGCTATGGAGGAGTTTTCACCCTTGTTATTTTTCAGGATCTTTATAAGGCCGTCTCGTAAATGTGGTTTTAAAATAATAATAATAATAATAATTCTGAACCAGTAACCTTCATTAGTAAAGAATACATCTGCCATAGATCTCTATTGAAGCATGAGTGGTGAGGGAAAGAAGAGCTTATAACTGACATTTGGAGAAATGAATGAGGTGATCTACTGTATCTCATCAGCCATTGTTTTCTTATTCTTGCAGCTGAGCCGGCTCAGCCACCTTCCACGTCAACCAGCAGCAGTTCCGATGATGCCATTCGCTCCATTTTGCAACAGGCTCGGCGAGAGATGGAAGCCCAGCAGGCTGCCCTTGAACCTGCCTTAAAAGCCACCCCTCTGTCCCAAGCCGAAATGTCCATCTTGTCCTCAAAACTGATCCCCACGCCTGCAGTTTCTTCGGTTTCTAGTTACTCTCCCCTGGCTCTGTCCTTGAAGAAGCACTCGTCCTCTGTGGATTCCACTGTGTCTTCCCTACAGACTGTCCCCGGTCTCAAGAAGGAAGCCCAAGAGGCCTCCCTTCTAGACCTTCACGGGATGCCTGACTCAGCACAAGGTGTACTGAGGCATGTTAAAAATGAACTGGGGCGCAGTGGGGTATGGAAGGACCATTGGTGGAATACTGTGCAACCTGACAGAAGGAACACAGCTCCTCCAGAAGATCCCAAAATGGAGGAAAGCACCAGTGGGAAAGAGAAGGCCAGCAACCAAGCTCGTTCGGACCGTAACCAGCAACTCCAAGGGCCCTCCTCCTCGGAATATTGGAAAGAGTGGCCCAACGCAGAATCTCCCTATTCTCAGAGCTCTGAACTGAGTGTGACAGGGGCAAGTCGCAGTGAGACGCCCCAGAACAGCCCCCTTCCTTCTTCCCCCATTGTTCCTTTATCAAAGCCATCTAAGCCTTCCGTTCCTCCATTGACCCCTGAGCAGTACGAGATTTACATGTACCAAGAAGTGGATACGATAGATCTAACCCGTCAGGTCAAAGAGAAGCTAGCAAAAAACGGCATCTGCCAAAGGATATTTGGGGAAAAGGTAAGGCTCTCAAGTGGAATATTACGGCGGTTTCTGTATCAGTCATCAACATCTGACAGCAGTGGGTTAAGATTGACATAAAAAGGGAAATGCTTAATTTATACAGGTAGTCCATGACTTACAACCACAGTTGAGCCCAAAATTTATGTTGCTAAATGAGACATTAACTTGAGTTTTGCCCCACTGTATGATATTTTGTACCACAGTTGTTAAGTGAATCACTGTAGTTGTCAACTTAGTAAAATGGTTGTCAAGTGAACCTGGCTGCCCCCTTGACTTTGCTTGTTAGAAGGTTGCAAAAGGGGATCACATGACCCCAGGACACTGCAACCGTCATAAATATGAATCAATTACCAAGCTCCTGAATGTTGTTTACGTTACATGTAAGTATGAAAAATGGTCGTACAGTGGAGCTTAGGGTCACGACCATAATCCATTCCCAGACTCCAGTCGCAATCCGATTGGTCATGTGCGGAAGCACGACCGACTGCGCATGCGTGCAGTTAAAAAAAAATGGCACCGAAAAAGAAATTCAAAAATCAGGTGGATTTTTTTGTTCGCCACCCGATTTGGTCATCACCCTTCAAGACTGGAGAAGCTTGGAGTTTTTTTTTTTAAAGAAGCAAACAAAAAGCAGATACGATGTTTGAGGTATCCAGATTCAAGACTAAGTGATTAGCATCTTTCTTCCCACCACAACAGTACCCACAATTCCATATGCTTACATGCCTGCAGAATCAGAACAGACAAATACAGAAATGGATGGGGCTATCACATCTTGAATGTCCCTTTCAGGGGACATTTGTTAGGATGGAAGGAATTTGTTACACATCTTGCATTTTTGCACAAGAAGCAAAACCTGCTGAGATACCTTCTGCAGAGCTTTGAAAGATGGGGGCGTCCTACCACTTAAGCATATGGCCACTCTGATGAGCAGGCTAGCATGGGATTTTGGGATTATCACAGAATAGAACAGTGTTTCTCAACCTCATGAACTTTAAGGTGTTTGGACTTAAACTCCCAGAATTCCTTAGCCTGCCTGGCTGGAGGAATTCTGGGAGTTGAAGCCTACACAGGTTAAAATTTCTGACATTGAGGAACATTGGATTAGAGGAACGATGCCAATCACTTGGCTTTGCTATTTGTTGCAACTCCCATAGGAAGTGACTGGATAATGACTGAGATGTTCATGCAATAAATCAGAAGCTCTTCTATAAGGACCCCATGTCTCTTTCTCAGACTGGTTTTATTTTATCTTTACATTCAAATTACTGGAATAACTGTTGCCAAACACTGTCACACATTTTCAATATTTTACTGCACATTCTAGAATATGGGTTGTTGTTGTTGTTGTTGTTTTTTAAAAAGGGAAAGAAAAGCAGCCAATTCTTAGATGATTGCATTTTACAAAAGATGAAAAGACTCTATTCCTGCATGATATGTTGTTGCCACCTTGAGTGATTTCAGAAATAGAATATTAGTGCAAACATAGGTAGCCCTGAATTATGTCATCTGGCATAGATGACATTGGGGTGCATAGATGTGTCCACTGCTTTTAAAATGCAGTGAGAGATACAGCAAGAAACTCAGCCTGGTATATTGGTGTTATTTAACTGGCAATGATTGTTTAATGCGAGGCTTCTTTCATTGTCTTCCTGTTTGCATCCTACCAAAGTTAACTTGTAGGCATTCCCCCTGTCCTTTTCGAAATGCTTTCTTTCTTTGGTATTCTTATATATGGAATGAATGAAGTAAAATCACATGAGTAAGCATATCATGGAGATAGTTTGGAGTCATGGAATGTATCATCCCATTTCCAGCCTTATGTTTGCTTCTCCTCTTTCCAGTAAAAAAAAGGGCTCAGAGAAACTCAAAGCTAAAAAGTTTTAGTTTAAAAAAAAATACACCAATAAAGAAACATCAACAACCATATCCGCTACCCTATAATATGCTAAAACAGAAGTTGGCAGAAATGAGCTGCAATGATTTGCACTAGACTCCACATCTTTCTTCAGATCATTCAACAGTAGGAAATATTCAAATACTTTTTGGGAAGTTAATTGGGGGGAAAAAACTTGAGCGAGGAGAACTAAGCATGAATTTATTGAGGAAAGAAGCTATGAAGTTTTGGCTCCAGGACTGAGAAGCCACATGGTTGCCAATTCAGTGGATCTAGAATTCCAGGCCTGAGCAAATCCTTTTAGATCTTTTTCTTGTTGCTGTTTAATGCCTGTGCTAAAGAATCAGAGCATAAGAACTACTAGTATCATGAAATTGGGTAAAGACCAGTGTAATCAAACAACTGATTTTCCCATTGTAATGAAGCTTTCTGTGGTTGTTTCCTGTCAGGTGCTGGGTCTTTCCCAGGGCAGCGTCAGCGACATGCTGTCTCGGCCAAAGCCATGGAGCAAGTTGACACAGAAGGGGCGTGAGCCATTCATTCGTATGCAGCTGTGGCTAAATGGCGAACTCGGACAGGGAGTCTTGCCATCTCAAGGGCAAACCCAAGGCCAAGGTAAAGGAACAAACTGTACTGGGCTTCAGATCACACCGTGTTCTCCTTGATTTTTTTAAACCTTTCATTTAGAGTACTGTTTCTCAACTTCAACTATTTTAAGATATGTGGACTGACTGAGGAATTGTGGGAGTCCACCCATCTTAAACTTGATTTAGAGGATCAGTTTGTCCCCAGCCTGTACTTTAAGTCCAAGACTTCTCAACTCCTTGCACAGAGATGGCAATTCCTTTTTTTTCTTTTTTTTTGGCGGGATGAGTTCAAGGGTGTGTGGAATGCATAAATGTGGTAAAAACAGCTTAATGTTTTGTGAACCCCATAAGCTTGTGATGACATAAGCATTTTATCAATTATTTATCTGTTACTTATTTATTTAATTTATGTGCTGCCCATCTCGCCAATAACTCATGAATCACAGCCCACTAAGGTAACACACCCTGGGAATTATGGATATCAGTTACATCGGGCATTGGAAAGGGCTGTGATTATCCCAGTTGATCTTTATTTGAATTCACCATATCCAGGGGTGGGATTCTACAGGTTCGCACCTATTCTCTAGAACTGGTTGTTAACATTCTAAGCAGTTCGGAGAACCAATTGTTAGAAAAGAATTACTGGCCTAATCCTGTAAGGAAGGCAGGAAGGAAACATTCTGGTGTTCCTTATAGAAACTGCCTCTCTGTTGACCTTTATTACGTTCTTGACAGGACTGGACTTCCTATTTCAGGAACTTCTCTGGAGTTTTTTTTTTTTGTTCCTTTGCTGGTACTTCGCTTATGTAGAGTGACCATTCAAAGTTACAATGGCACTGAAAAAAGTGACTTATGACCATTTTTCACACTTACAACTGTTTCAGCATCCCCACAGTCATGAGAGGCCAGGCGAGGAGATGCGTGCCTCGATGTGAGTGATATTGACTTGGCCACACCCAGCCAGTCACATGACCACCAAGCCATGCCCACCAACTAAGCCACGCCCACAGAACCGGTCATTAAAAAATTTGAATCCCACCCCTGACCATATCCCAAAACAGACAAAGGTTGATGTGCCTCTAAGAAACTACATTAAGGCAGGAGATTTTTCCCCTTAAAATACTTTAAAATACAAAGTAGTCTTCTCGGGGAAGTTCTGAAAAATTTTGGGACCGATGAAAGTAGCTTACATTTGGAAAACTCTTAAAATTGCATTTTTCTTTATCGTGCTTCTCAATGCTGGGACTTCTTGGGACTCTTAAAGCTTGCTGGGAACTCAGGTTGCAACACACATACACACAAATCTTTTCCCTTTTTTTCAACCTGCAAAGTGAACCTTTAGTGGTTGTTAAATAATAACAAGTAATGAATTAGGCTGGGGGAGGCCTTGCTTTTAATGAAGAAAGTTCTTTAATTAAGAACTAACAGGAAAGTAGCTTGATTCTCCTTCCTCCCCAGACAGACCCTTGTATATCTGTATAAGAAGACTTTTGTCAGGCGCTCAAAATTGATGTGATTTTAATTTGGATCTGTTCTGATTAAGTCAGAAATCTACTGTCACATTCCCAGTAACATCATAAAGAATAAATAGATAAGGCCTAGAGATTATTTTGCAGATGATCCTCATCCAACGCCACATTCTCCCTCTTTTGCCAAAATTGGGGGATCTGTATTTGTGTGTGCGTGCGTGTGCATGCATGCTCTCTCAAAAAGGTCTTGAGGTAATAATTACTGTAAAGTATCTGGTTGCCTAAAATCCTTACATTTGTACATGAAACCAAGAAAGCTATATTCTATGCTATTACGTAGCATCCAGAGACATGGGAGTTTACAAAGTGCGAGTGTGAGAAACTAGACAACTAAGGCAAAAACAAGCAAACAAGCAAACAAGGGAGTTGGGGCTACCTAGAGCTCCTTAGCCATAGTTTGTCCACAACTGTCATGGATATATCCAAACCTTGGAAAAATCAGAGAGCTGTGTGTAGACTCCATCCTGCCTCTTTGCTTCATTGTAAAGAGCAAGCGTAGCATAGGAGCTTATCATCTGAACCAGACTAATAAAATAGGAAATCTGGATAGATCCAAATGTAATGTTCGGTTTAACTATTAAATTAAATTTCCATAGTTACCGCAATCCCATCAGCCGCAGCTATTTTGGCCAATAATCAGAGGGTATGAGAACTTGCAGTCTGGCTAATCTGGAGCTCCTGATATTTTTTAAAAAAAGTGGAGACCAGGTGGTTTTACTATGCTGCTTTGCTTTGATCAGCAATTTTCTGGTACTTGCTTTGCTTTCAAATGGAATCTTCTCTCATATCTCTTTCTTATCATCCTCCTTTTCTTTCTCCAGTCCTTCACTCTATGTCATCACTGCAAGACTCCCTTCAGCAGGGATGTGCAAGCTCAGGTAATCAGCTGCTTCATTATGAAATCTGTTGCCTTATTGTGCTATATGTTTCTCTTTCTAATGGAACAGGTGTGTACCTGTGACGGGGGCGGGTAAACTTCTATTTATTTCTGATATGTTAAAAAGCTGCTTTCCTTTTCCTGGAATTATTTGTGTTTATTTAAATTGTCAGGTTTAACTCTTTGCCTTTTTCTTGTTGTGCAGTTTGTTTTTCAATGTCTAAATCATAGAAAAGAGCAATATAGGTGGAGGGAGAACAACCACAGTGTGACTTGCCACAATATCTAAAACTTCGCAAAACATTTTTATAAAGTAACATTCTATAGACAGTTCTCTAGAATAACACTGTAAGATTCCTAAGGGTGTTTATGAGGTATTTGGTGCGCCAAATAAATAAGTAGTTGTGTAGCCAGAGAGAAAAAAATGTGATTTTTTAAAATTTCATCCTCATTTTTAGTTTTCCCTGGAGTTTACATATTAATTCCCTTCTGATTTCTTATGCTTCAACAACTTTTGTATTGTATATCTTTCCTTCATTAGCCCCAAATTATTGGAATTCAACTTTTCTGGATTTATCATCAATTCATTAACTGAGCATATAAGGTTTCCAACAAAATTAACTGGAAGAGTCATTGCAACAAAAGCGAATGTTTTATAGATGTGTGCTCAACAGCATTTATTTAAGACATTGATGAGTTCCTCTTCAATTAAAAATTTTCCAAAATAGTATATAGCAACCAGAAAAGGATATCAATTGTAGGGTGCAATTTTATTCATATATTCCTATCTAATCTGGATTCCGCTACCTTTCATTTTGCTGTGGAAAATAAATAGGAGCATGGGGCAGTGTTGGAAGCCCTGAATTCTGAGTTTTAGTACCTCTTTTCAAAAAAAATCCCACTAACCTGCATGAACCACCAAAAAAAACAAAAAAAAAAAAACAGAAAGAAATTGAAGTTTTCGTAGTAAAAAAACAAAATGCTGAAGGTCAGTGGTTCAGAGGGGAAGGGAAAAGCAAGAAACCAGTTTGTAAAGGTCAGAATGAGACATTTAGTAGAAAAGTGGCTTTAACTTCTTATGATCAGCTGTGCTTTACTGGTGGCCTTGCTGGGATAGAGTTGCAATTGAGGAAATTTCTCTGCAGCATCCAACCGCCAGAGACTCCTTGCCAAGAAGTTCTACTGGGAGGCAAAAAAGAGCAGCCGTCTCCAGACTCAGAGATGAGTGCAAAATCTGCTTCTCTGCAGGCTCAAGACAACTGTTGATTGGAAACAAGTGTTCGTTTTGATAGGGAGGGAAGCAGCAGTCTCTTGGCAATTGCTATTACTCCTTTGATGAATGCAGCCAAAGCTGCCTTTCTCTTCCACAGTGTTCCGAAAGATGAGAGAAGGGTATATCTCCTGTCAGCATTCCAAGTAATGCACCCATAGAAAGCAGAATTCTGAGGCAGGCAAGTTCCTCAAAGAACAATTTATTGGTTACATCATATTGGTACAACTGGTGAAAACTGACTCTGAAAGTTCCCATGGTTTTCACCTAATTAAAAAGTAAATGTTTCCTCTTTCCCCCAAGTCACTGGTCACGCTGTCCAATCCAGGTGCTGGCCAGTCGCTTGATTACTTCACTCCTCCTCTGGCCAGCTACCTGTGAGAATGCCCTTGGTTCCCACAGGAAAACTTTATTGTTTTGGCAACGAAACCCTATCTAGCTATTTTCCCCCTTCCCTCTGTTGTGTGGCAACCCTGAAGCCTCCAAGATGGCCTCAGCCAGGTTCACTTCAGAGTTGACACCTCCATCTTTTGATTAGAAGCACTCAAAGGCACCTGCATGGCCACTGTGAGAACAGGGTTTCCTGGGCTGTCATTCATTAACTCAACTGAATACTGTAATGAGATTTTGTAGAACGTGTTTTAAGACTGTTTATTTAACAAGTCATAGAGTCAGAACTCAGGTCTTTCTGTTTGTTATATGTGATACGAATCATAACAAACACCAATATCAGTTACTGCAATAAAACCAGAAGTACCAAAAATAAGTAGCCCATATGAGTCAGTTTTTAAAAGCTGAAATGTTTTGGCTTGATCTTGAGTTTTTTTTTTTTTTTTTTTAGTAAGCTAAACTTCTTCTAAATTTGAGTTAATGAAACCGCTAGGCTCGCATAACATGCTCTGCCCAAACAAATAACATCCTGTGGCTTAGCACTATGGCCTGCTTCAACGACATATAAGACAGTCATTGGATTCCCACTGTATGCTGAACCACACACTGCACAACCACATTGTACCTAGTCTAGACTAGCCCGGCAGATGAACTCAGCCATCAAAAGTAATCTTTAATGTAATAGTTCCCTCTCATGTTTTAGCAAGGGTAGTAGAAAGCAGGCTGATGGTAGAGTAGACCAATGCATGCCTGAAAATTGAAATCACCAGCTACGTCTGATAGCAAGGGACATGTGGTCTGGCCCTGGCCCACAAAGTCAATGGCAACCTCAAATACCTCTTATTTTTACTTCAAAATTATTTCTCACTCTGTGGGATGGGGGGAATACCTGATTTGGTTTCATGGAGGGGGAGGGAGAGAGAGAGAGAGAGCGATTTTATTATGCCTATGGGCTTCAAAAGCTGGAAGTAGCCTGTCTCCTCTCTGCTCTTTCTGATGGGGCTTGGGTGCGAACCCATTGTCAAGAAATCGGTTTCAAATCGGAACTCTTCATCCGTGGACACAGTTCGGGGCATCTCATGAGACTTGCAAATGCTTATATTTCTTCCTGGGTATCATTTATCATTTCAGGCTTTGTGGTACTTAGAATTGTGTAATTGTGAAGGGAAGGGTTTGGAGAATCTAATTAAAGAGATTTTAAAATTAAAATCACCTGTGAGGTCCTTTGTATTGCACAATTGGACATGGCCTCTTCTGGTGATTAATTGAACTCCTCTGATATCACAGGGAAGGGAGTCAGCTGGCAAGGTCATTGTCTGCCACCGGCTGGATTGCTCTGTTTCTGGCAAAGGCCTAAAGGGAAAAGAAATGCCCGACTAAGGAAGCGGACAGCTGGAAAGGAGAGAGATTGAGAGGAATTTGGGAGAGCAAATAGTGGAGATCCGTGGAGGAAGGCGAATGGAAAGAAGAAGGCAAATGATATGATTAGGTCAGAAAGAGAGAGGAGGCAAATGGCCAAGACCTAAAGTCAAGAAACCACATATTTGATTTTAAGTAACTGGCTAAATTACTGGCTGCAAGCTTGTGCTCACTTCATATGATGCATTTAAGCCACAAATGTTGTAAAGAAAAAGTTCTTGCTCCAACAAAAACATTTATTTGGGGAATTGGTAGTTCATCCAACAGTTATTCTGTTAACTCTGGGCCCAGGAGGCCTATCTTCTTCCCTTTCCCATACTGCCTGGTGGAGGCCTTTGCTTCTCCATTGATTGTTTTGTAGACCAAAAACTGTTAAATTCTTTCCCACGAGACTTGTATAAGACACAGAATATAAAAACCTTTTGCATATGAAACTGCTGTCTTATGCATGAAGATTGAAGTATGATTGGTCCTAGCAAATGCATGATTTAAGGTAGGGCCATTCACTCTTTTGGGGCCTTCTAATGGCATGCTGGGATTATAACTACAGAAACTGGGAAGGACCAGAACAAAAACTACATTAAATTAAATTGACATTACAATTAATGCAACTAAAATTAGTGAGTTTAGTACTTGTGTGTTTCATCATTGTCCTTCTTGTTACATTAAAAGTATAAGTTGGCACAAATTTCTGAAGGGCTCTCATAACTACAGACAGACCTTGGGTGGGGACACGGATTGGATACTCTGTTTTAAACTCTTGAGAATAGTAGACCTAAGTGTTGGAGAAGTGTTCCACTGAGATTGTTGTGGAATTCTGAGTAAACAAACAACATGCTTGAAAGTCTTTGAAATGAATCTAACATCTAAAATATGACCCAGAGAATGACCTCTGATGCAAAACATTGCAGTGTTGTAGCTTGGCCCAGAAACAAGCTGCCCTTAGAGCAGGCCTGGGCATTTTATGGCCCACAGGCCACATCTGGCCCATGAGTAGTCCCTGTCCAGCCCATGGTGGTGTGGGGGCAATGGGGAAAATTAATTGCTCACCCCTGCCTTATAGTATGTTGGTTCTAAGCCTTTTAGAGCTTGAAACATGACATCCAGGTAGATCAGGGGTCTCCAACCTTGGCAATTTTAAGATTTGTGGACTTCAACTCCCAGAATTCCTCAGCCAGTTGGCTGAGGAATTCTGGGAGTTGAAGTCCACAAATCTTAAAATTGCCAAGGTTGGAGACCCCTGAGTTAGATGTACCTTTTGTTTTGTGCCTCTAATTTGCTCTCATAACCACCTAAAGGCTTTCGCATTCTTTTCCTGTGGTCCATAATTCTTGCCTAACCTAAGACAGCAGTTCCAAACTACCACTAGTTCACATGTTCTATGCTTCCTCCAATGTACATAACAGTTTTCCAAGCATATGTAAACATTAGATAAAACACAAATGCATGATGTAGTAGATTTTTGCTGAGACAGCAAGGTTCAAATTTCCTTTGGTGATTTTGATCTCTTAGCCCAATTTCACATGAGGATTGTAAGTAGAAAAGCTACACGGTGATCTTTAGTATAGCTAAAACAAAGACCATCTTTTCAGTGGCTTTGGCTAGAAATAACTCCAGTGTCTAAAGTAGATGAACTGATATTTTTGATGCAATTCTATTGGTCAGCACTGATTTGAGAAAAGCAGAAAGGGAGATGAGCTACATTGTGAGCCATTGGGAAGTGGAAACGGTGTCAAAATGCCCTTACGCTCTCAGTTGACTAGTAATAATCAAGTCCCTTCAATACATAAACATCACATATGGGTGTATAAATAATAAAGGATGATATATTTAAACCCTACTGTTTCAGAGCATTAATGTGACCCAGGGTCAGGAATTCGGTTTTCTTACAAATTTGCTTTGAGTGTCCCTCACCACAAAGCAATTTTATGTCTATGTCGTGGAAAATAAAGGATTTAGAGGCTGAGCGGTATAGAGCTCCATCAGAGTAATCCATCAAAGTTGGTGGCTGTTGAAATTAAATGTGGAAGTGAACAGAGTGAGCCATGTGGGTGACTAGTGTGTGTGGGGGGGGGACCAGAAGCATTTCAGCATTAAGCTCTTCAGAACTACTTAATGTATTATTACAGCGAAGAGGGACAATCAGAGCTGCACCCTTTCAAAGGAGAAGCTGTAGAGCTGTTGATCCAACAAAATAGAGCAGACTAAAAAAAACGATGCCATATAAATGAGGACTATTTTCATTGTAACATCTATAGTAGCAGAATCTTACAAGTCTGAATATGCTTCCCTGCGCCTCCCTTCCTCTTCATGTGCAATAGAGAAGAGTCTGTCTGAGATGTTTACTCAAACTAATTTCTCAGGCCAAGCTCAAGCCCCTCTCATCTGACAGTTGCCTTCAAGGCAATTTCCTATTTCCTCTGCCTGAATTTGGAAGCATGCAAGAATTCACAATACTGTTTCACTCAATTTCCCTAAATAACCATACAACTATCAATTTCAACGCCTTCAAATGTGCCTCCGTGTAAAAAGGTTACAGGTTGTTGCATCTAGAGCAAGTGGACATACTAAACCTTTCTTGCTACAGCTCTATGACTTGAAGGGAATAAGATGCAAAGGAGCAGCATAAAATCTAGAACGCTACAACTTTCTTCAGCCCCTGTTATATGTAGCAGAATCATACAGGATTTCCTTTTGAATCAGAAATTTCAACATATTTGAATGTTCCCTTTTAGGGACTCATTGTATAGGAAGAAAGACTGAGTAAACCTTTTATCTGGCCATGCAGGGTGGGGGGGATCTATTTCCAGAGCAATACAGATAGTCCTCGACTTATGACCACAATAGAGCCCAAAATTTCTGTTGTTAAGTGAGACATTTGTCAAGTGAATCTTATCTGATTTTATGACCACAGTTGTTAAGTGAATCACTTCAGTTGATATGTTAGTAACCCGGTTGTTAAGTGAATCTGGCTTCCCCATTGACTTTACTTGTCAGAAAGTTTGCAAAAGGGGATCAGATGACCTTGGGATACTGCAACCATCATAAATACATGCCACTTGCCAGGCATCTGAATTTTGATCACATGATCCTACAGATGCTATAAAGGTGGTAACTGTGAAAAACAGTCATAAGTCACTTTTTCCAGTGCCATTGTAACTTTGAGCAGTCACTAAATGAACTGTTGTAAGTCAAGGAGAACCTGTATTTGGAGGGGGGGGGGGGGGGGGGGGCCCCCCCCCCCCCCCCTCCCCCCCCTCTTTTTTGCAGCTCTCCCCCCCCCCCCCCCCCCCCCCCCCCCCCCCCTCTCCTCAGGGGAGGATCAGGTAGAGCACCCTGGAAAGAAAATACATGCTAACAACTTAACCATTTATTTTATTGAAAATAATCTACCCTTACAGAAGAGATCTCACTGAAATTATCACTCTAAACTAAGATTTCTCCAGCTCAGCAACTTTGTGAAGCCTTCATTTATCAGAATTCCCCAGATGTGCTGAAATTGAGAAACATTGGTCTAGACTACCGCACTTCCTATATGCCAGATTCTTGTCACTGGTGGCATTTTAGTACATGCTGTTCCTGTGACTAGCAAGTTAAGGGAAAAATATTCACCTATTGTCCTCCCTCCTAGTGCAGGGACGTTGGGCTTTTTTCAGAGTTCTGATGAGGTACAGCTGAGATATATATTTATATTTGTACCCTACCCTGCTTATTCCCCTGTAATAACATCTACCTTCAGAAAAAAGATCATATTAAAAAAGACAAGAAAAAGAAAAAATAAGGTCGTCTTAACAACCAGGAAGCAAAGTTGTCATTCCTTTTCTCTTCACCCTCTACCATTGTTCTTCCCAATGTAATTTGTTGTAGATTGCTTTTTTTTCCATATCTGATTCTCTTCCCCTCCCCCTTCTTCCCCCACATCTTCCTATTTGGAACTTGGGTCCTAAAAATAGTGCCAATCAACTGGCAGATGTTGCATTTGCCCTTTTGCTGAAGGGACAAGAATTAGTCTGTCAGTGGGTACCTAAATAAAGCAGTGAAAACTGCCTTTTCTACAAAAACTTTGCAATTACTATTCTGAGAGCTTGCAGTGTTTCATTTTATGAGAGAGAGGAAAGGAATATTCGGTAAGCAAATGTAGAGAGATGGAGAATTATCAGATACCAATTTCCAGTAGCAGATCATCACTGATTTCATTGAGATTGTAGATGAGAACATCCTGACCTATTATCTGTTGCCAAGACCTGTTAATACAGTCCATTCATATAAATTATGAGGTACGCTATTGTGTCAATTTGTCTCTACAAAAGCATCAGGTAAATGAATGAGGGATTAAAAAATTAGCAGCAGTTAGAACTAGCTTTGCTCATCCTGATGACTTTGAAAAGTGCTGGATGAGAGATTTATCTCATAATTCCCAATCAATATGTCTGCACAACACTAAAAAAAGAATGAATTATATATTTCTGGGTTTTTGACTTCCAGGAAAACAAACAGCAATTCACCCAAATTCATGGATGAAAAAGTTTTTTCTCTTTACAAGACTATCACATCTGTCCTGCAGAAATTTGGATGACCATTAGATGGCAGCAAAGATACAGAGAACTCCAGCTGTTTGCTACCATCTAATGATTTTTTTTAATTTGTACATTAGGTATGGTATCTCTAATCAGTTCCCTTAGGAATAGTGATTGTCTGAAAATTTAAATGCTTTATTGTCAAAACAAGCGCTGCGTTATACAAGCCTTGTTGCCTTTCTGTCATTATATCAAAACCCAACGAAAGGGTTCTTTTCCCAATATAGTGATAAATGGTGGAGCTTCCTGGTATGACATGTTATGATGATCCACAATGAGATGCCCTGAAAGAGCATTTTCCATCAATTCATAAAGCTATCAGGTTCATAAATCCATCACCTTCATAAATAATACAACAATTCACATTATAATCATGTATGTTATAATTTAATAATTTATATTGCAATAGAAAGGATAGCTGATAAAGCTATTGGAAAAATTGTTACATGTTGAAGGTCTATTGTCTACTTTATTTAAAAATAGGTTTCCCCCCACATTAAAATGAGAAGGTTGTATTAAAGTTAATAAGAATACAGTAAGGTAAAGAAGTGAGGAATTCTGCATAATTTTTCTTTTCTTTTGGGAGGGAGGTGCAGGTGGGCTTTTTCTTAAATTCAGAGTTGGGTACTTTTGGGTTAAATGCAGTCTCATAGGACATATAGCTATTATAGGAACCAGGAGTCTAGACTAAAAATGCCTACCTGTATTGTTCTTGTTCTATGTTCTATTGTTTTGCCTTCCCCCATCCTCCACCCCTTCCTTTCATACCTGTAATTAGATTATAGAATTTTCAGCATGGGCCTGCTTTTTCTATTAAAAAAAAATCTGTGTACGAAGCTTGGAAGCTTTAGGTGCTATGTAAATAATAAATAGCAGTTTTAACAATGATTTACCCGACAGTTATCTGATGTAAGCCGGCTTGCCTCCCATTTGTTTCAGCGCAATTTGCAGATCTTCCATAGAGAATTTCTCATTATGTTTTGATAATCTGTTCTGAGAGAATTAATTTTCTGTCACCCTCTCAACCTTTATTTATTTAAAATAAAGTTTAAAATGTGCACTAATTACCAGTGTTGGGGAGGGGGCCCATGGAGAGACATGGGGAAAGCAAAAGAAGACAATTTTCTTTCTAATTCTTAGCAGGGAGGGGGAAGAGAGAGAGGGAGAGGAGAGAGAGAGAGAGAGAGAGAATATTCATGTAGAAATGTGGGCCCTGAGCTAGGCTACCACTGGGACTCCCCAGGGACAACTGAAAGATGTTATAATCAATTACCACATCATAACACTGATCTATGATAATTACTGAGCCTTCCTCCTGAGACAGTGCAGCAGTTGGCTGGGATGCTGTTCATTCATGGTCCACTGCCTGATTAATATGCAAATAATAGGGTGATTGCATGATGAATGTGGAAAGAGAGTTGGCTGGTAGTGTGCCTACCGATGCAGGAAAATGATAAATTACTTTTTACTGACTGTCCTACATATAAGTACCCTCTCTCAACAGATATTTTTTTTTTTAATCACAGATTTTACCATTTCAGGGAAGCAAGGGTAGAAGTGTGTCTTTAAGGATGTGTAAAATAATGTGTCTTAAGATATCTGTTAGGCCAGGGGTCTCCAACCTTGGCAACTATAAGCCTGGAGGACTTCAACTCCCAGAATTCCCCAGCCAGCTTCGCTGGCTGGGGAATTCTGGGAGTTGAAGTCCTCCAGGCTTATAGTTGCCAAGGTTGGAGACCCCTGTGTTAGGCTATTGGGAGGACTGTGGACCTAACGCTGTGTTTTTTTTCAGAAGCTGGAAGGCAAGTTTATGACATTGAATGTTATAAAAGACAGTTAAGGCCACTGTCTTGCAGTAAAGTGTTGTAAATTCAGCTACAATGGGTACAAAGCCAGAAGTGAGAGGAACAGCATCTGTGCTGGCTGAGCGTTTGTTTTGAATGCAGCAGATTCCAACTTCAGTCCCCAACATCTCCAGTTAAATAATCCCAAATTGCAGGACTGAATAAAGCAGCGGTCTTCAAACTTTCTGGCTTGGTGGATTGGCAGAGGGGGTAGCAGCAGTGGAAGGGTTAGAGGGAATGGTTTTGTGCGTGCGCATGCCACTTTTACAAATGCAGCTTTGTGCATGCATGCACATGCACTCGCTCACCACTTCCATAGCCCCGCTTCCAAATGGGGTGCATTTTGCCAATGGGCTGCGGACCGGGTGGGGGTTGGGGACCCCTGGGATAAAGAATTCTGCTTAAGAATTTGGAAGCATTTTTTTTAAAGTATGCTGGACTCTACACTGTGCAGTTTAACAGTTCTCACTCCATTTAAGTAAAGTGAATCTGCTTTATGTTTTTCTTTGAGAAAAGAAGAGAATTCGGTGGAAATTCTCAAGGGAAAAAATTCCCATGCCATGTTCTGCACTTATTTGGTTTTGAGGTGACCAAGAGGTTTATGAGAATGCCTTTCGTTATAAAATCACTTCTCTGATGGATAGATAAGAGAGATTTTGGCATTACTTTATGCTAGACTAGATAAATCAATAGTTATAAAGAAGTTAGTAATGGGATTTTAGCAGAATAGAAGTCTGAAGTCTTCAGAAATACCTTGGTTGGTATTAATGCCCTTAAAAAGAAAGTAGAGAAATCTATGTCCAGAGGAAGCTATCCGTGTTACTGGGTGATCGTATGTCTGAAGATTGAATTGGATAGGAGAAACCACACTTAACTACTCATAGTCTCCTCCCCTAAAGGAGTCATAATCTTCTTCTTACTTATTCTGGAGAAGGACTACATCAAGAATATTTGGATACAGAAAGTTTCAGAAAATAGTCAAACACCTATGAATGGAACAGATCCTAATAGCTATAATAGCTCTCGGTTCTACTTGAGAAAAGAACAGTTGTTTTGCATTAAATAATTCTTAAAATCATAACATGATGGTACAGTCTTGGATTCTTCTGCATAGATCATCTCTTCTCCCCCCGCACACATAAATGGATGTACAACACCACATTTTCCCCCCATCTTCCCTCACCCTCCCATACCGTGTCTCATTTGACTTTCCGAAACAACAGCAGGTACTCTCTTTCTTGCCTGCCACTGCTGCCTTTTCCTTCCCACACACATCCACATTGGATAAGTTTAGGGCTGCACTCTCCCATATTTTATATGACAGTAATAAGCCTGGATTCTGAAGTGCATATGCAACTTAGGATATGCCACCCGCATTTTTGCAAACACAGTGGGGTTCCATGGCAAGGCTTCTTGACAGGCCATTCCTCGAAAGAAATAGGAAAACGTCAGCAAAGCTATGCTATGCCGGTTAAATTTCTCCCCCTACCTTTAAGAGATTATAATGGGCAGAAGAAATGACATTAAGGAATAGAAGTGAAAGCCAGTGCCTGGTCAGATAAAACGAATCTGAATCAGGAGTAGAACTGTAACCTGAGCAATAGCAATAGCACTTAAACTTATATACTGCTTTACAGTGCTTTACAGCCCTCTCTAAGCAGTTTACAGAGTCAGCCTCTTGCCCCCAACAATCTGGATCCTCATTTTACCCACCTTGGAAGGGTGGAAGGCTGAGTCAACCTTGAGCCTGGTGAGATTCGAACTGCCAAATTGCAGGCAGCCGGCAGTCAGCAAAAGTAACTGCATTCCAACCATTGCACCACCTCCACTTTTAAAGCATCTCATACAAGACACACACACCCCAATTCTCCCAAAGTTAAGGGGAGGGAGGAGGGAAACATATTCTGTTACCATTACCTTATTATATTAATAGTATTGGCCTGCATGACTTTGGTTTCTTAGTTTGGTCTATCTTGCAGGGCTGACAGATATGGGTCAACCTGTGTTTCTGAGACAGGGGCATCCATGAATCAATCAAACCGAAGATGACTATAACTGCCCAATCCTGGTTGTCACTTTATTTATTTTTATTCATTTATTTATTTTAATCTTGGAAGCAATAGCCAGGTACAGTTTCTGGTACAGTTCTGAACAGCTGCTTGCCCTCTGCATTTGGTCCTTTCCCAGCCCCTGGTATTAATTTATACATTATTTTTGGATTTGACTAGTTTGGCATGAACCTGAAGCCCAGACCCTGGACTTAATGAGAAGTGGTCCATCAAACCCAACCGCCAGGAAAATACCGTCTGGGGCTTGCTGGAATGCCACGAGAGGGCCTGTCATTTTGCTTCAGCAAGTTGTCCTTCCGAATGCTTGTCTCGCCTTATGGCATGCCAGCAGTAAAAATGTCACTCCTGATAATTACTTTTTGGTGAAAATGCTTGCTGACTTCCTACCTTCAAGCTATTTTTTACACAGTGGGAAGATAATAAGAAATGACTTTATCCTGACTGCTCAAATGAACACTAAATGGAATTTAGGATATTATTACTGTAAATCAAGTATTGTTCACTAGAATTTAAATAGTGGATTGTATCAGCTGTAGATGGTTTTGGATAAATTGCAGTAGCTCTGCTTTTTATTCCTTTAGTTCATAGAGAATACGGCAGCTATCTATACTGAAGAATGAGGAAATAGGTGTTGTAGACTGCTTCTTTCCCTCAGCATTTTATATTTGAAATACTTAGGAGGAGAGAATAATATTCTAATATTATTTTCATCCTTTTTTATGCTTGCACCCTTCTGAGGTGTTAAGCATGCAACACTCCAGATTCCCAACAGATTACTGTCTCCAGGGATCTGAAAAAGTAAAGAGTGAGGAAACATTATTTTAGTGATCTTAAAAAGCTTTTTCCATTTCCAGATAGTCCTTGACTTATGACCACAGTTCAGCCCAATATTTCCATTGCTAAGCAAGACAATTGTTGAATGGCTTGTGCGCAGTTTTTACAATCTTTTTGCCACAGTTGTTAAGTGAATCATTTCATTTGTTAAGTGAATCATCTGGTTATTAAATGTCTATGGAGATTCTCAGTCATCCAGGTCATGACTGTCCTGAGATGTTTTTTCAATGGGCATCTAGACTTCCCTTGTTTTTCCTTGAAGATGTTTCGCTTCTTATCCAAGAAGCTTCTTCAGTTCTAACTTCCCTTTTGAAAAAGCATCTTGGAACATCCAGTTGTTAAGCAAATCTGGATTCCTCATTGACTTTGCTTGTTGGAAGCCGGCTGGGAAGGTTACAAATGGTGATTACATGACCCTGGAATACTGTGACTGTCAGTTGACAAGCATTCAAATTTTGATCATGTGACCATAAGGATGCTACAATGGTTGTAGGTGTGAAAAACGGACATAAGTCACTTTTTCATAGCTGTAGTAACTTCGAATAGCCACTAGACCCGTGATGGCAAACCTATTGCACACATGCTGGAAGTGGCACACAGAGCCATGTCTGCAGGCATTTGAACTGACGCCCCAGTTCAGTTCTACTGCGCATATGCGCGCACCTCCCGCCAGCCAGCTGATTTTTGGGTATCTGTCGCGTATGTGTGGGGAGCGGAGTGCATGCAGGAGACGTGTGTGCATGTGCAGGGAGCAGGGGGAGCATGGGAGGGTCCCATGTGCAGAGGGGCGGGTAGCATGGGGGATCCCGCATGAATGCACAGGGAGTTGGGAGAGCACGGGGGGGTCCTGCACACATGCGCAGAGGTGGAAGTGGGAGGGGTCACACATGCATTGCATTATGGGTGCAGGCACGTGTGCGTGCTGTTGTGCAAACTCGCACACACTTTTGGCACGCGATGACAAAAAGCTTAGCCATTACTGCACTAGACTATTGTGGCTATTGTAAGTTGTAAACTTCCTGTATATTATTCTACACTATTCTGCGGGTAGAGAGGGTTTAACTGTTATTAGGGAGAAAAACTGTCTCCTATTGGCACTAAGGGGGCAGGTATGCTACAGTTTGGGCTTGAAACCTAGAATTGTTCTATAAGCACCTTTATTTTTAGATGCAGAATTTCTTGCCATCCTCATTGTTGCAGGAATGTTTCCTTTATATGTCTATTTTTTTCTTTTTGAACCAAAAACTGAATTTGAGACAGAAGGGGAAAAAACCCACAAAAGATAATTACTGTATGTTCTAATTTCCATATAGTCATAAAATGTTGCTTAAATGTGTTCACTTATAAATACAGACAAAACGAAGTTCTTAACAAAGTTCCTGCCTGGAAAAGAAATATATTTTGCCTATAAACTGCAGCACAATCCGGCTGTCATTTGCCTGAAATTGTTTCTGGGTTGTTTTTTTAAATTCACAACTGCATGGTAACCTCCACATTTATGAAAGTCTACAGCTTTGCTTCATTGGTGCCCAATGGGGAAATAACTCCAATAAATACATAATAAAATACATCTCTACTTTCCTGGCTACAGATCCCTTCCCAAGGACAGTTTAGAGCAGAACATTTGTCTCCTTGGCAACTCTTTAAAATTAAGCCTTAATATCACCTTTCTCATTGGGTGGAGAAATATCTTCTCTCAGCCATACCCTTCCATTGCCTTCAGCAGAGATGGAGCTACTACTGATCTAGTTCATGCTCTGTTCTCATGACTATCCATGTAGCTAGACTTGGGATCATCTCACAAATAAGGAAGGTCAAAGCATGCCTTTCTCAGCAGCTCACATCAGCTACAGGTTCCAAAAGAGCCTTCATTAAAATTACTCTTGGAGAAAATGGAATATTTAAGAAAATAACCTTAAGAAGGTAATTTAGGGGTGCTGTTGAGTACCTCAAGACTGAGTGAGATATCACAGCACCAAACTCTTATTTAGATATCCCCCCTAACTCTTTTTTTTAAATTGGAAAATGGCCTGAATTGAGTGAGAGTTCCTACCTACTTATCATCTGCTCAGCTACTGCGATACTACAGTATAAAGACAGGAAGAAAGTGACACACACACACACACTAGTAATTGAAACTTATGTTCTAAAGGAGGGACTTGATTTATCAAGCCTTGTCTTAAGATTCCCATTTCTGTTAGCAGAGAATTTTGAGAACACTGAGGTTTAACCCAAACAAAACGAGGAACACACAACCCATTTATTCATGGTAGTGTTTCTGTGGTACTTAAAAGACCTTTGTGGTCTTTCGTAGGCAGATGGCGCCTTATATGTATTCAAGATTTTTTAAATGAAACAATCATACTTTTGCATACAGCTGCCCAAAATCGCTGTATGAGTGAAATGGACAACATAAAAAATACACACATCATACATACATACATACATACATACATACATACATACATACACACACACATACATACATACATACATACGTAATATCTTTTCAACCTTCTGACAAGTAAAGTCTATGGGGAAGCCAGATTCAATTAACAACTATGCTACTAACTTAACAACTTCAGTGATTCACTTAAACAACCATGGCAAGAAAGGTCGTAAAATGGGGCAAAACTCACTTAACAAATGTTTCCCTTAGCAAAATAAATTTTGGGCTCAACTGGGGTGGTAAGTCGAGGACTACCTCTAATGAGGATGTGTGCGTCACACATTAGCTCTTTTAAAATTTATTTTAAAAACCAAATAATTTTCTGGAGGAAAAAGCTGTTCACATGACTCTGAGACATTGCAGTCGTCATAAATATGGACCCAGTTGCAAAGCATCTGAATTTCGATCATATGAACATGGGGATGCTGTAATGGTCTTAAGTGTGAAAAGAGGTCATCCGTCCCTTTTTTTCAGTGCCATTGTCACTAAATGAAGTGCTGTAAGTCAAAGACTGCCTGTACTTTTAAACTTAAAATTGCTGGTAATCATCATGGGTTCTATATGTCGCTGGCAAGGGGGGAAAAAACCTAACCCTGTCTCTCTTTGGTACTCAGCTGAAGCAACAGAACTTCCTATGGCAACTTTCCTGCTATTATCATTTTCTAGCTTCTCCCCCTTGGTTTGTGTCTGCTGCTCTTTTCTAGTCATTGCCTCTGGTCTTTTTGACTTGTCAAGAAAGAATTGAGTGATGGATGTTGGGCAAATCTACCCTTCTCAGAGTACATTTGAAAAGGCTCTGTCATGGCTGGACTTCTGAAGTTCTCCAATACTGTTGTTGTTGTAAGACGTTGTATTTGTTTCAGGATTGTAAAATTTTTCATCTTTCAGACTTGACTATTTTGGTGGTGTTTGTCAATAAAGCATATGTGTATTTCTACTTTATATCTTAAAACATTATTTTAAGGGCAAATGTATTCTGGAGAAAAGATTGCTGGATGTTTTTTTTTTAAATCTTCATTTTTCCTCCCCTTGGTATTAATGGAATCCTTAATAGAGGCATGTAATGTCAAATATAACAATTGAATTAACAAAGGACTTCCAAAGAGCAAAACCTAAAATATTCATTAGGATCTCTATAATTCCCATGAGATTGAGGAATGAGGCAAATGTTGAGGGAGTTTAAAAATAAATTATATATAGGAAGTCTAAAATTCCCCCAAATTTGTATTAACAAAATATGAAAATAGAATAAAGATATATTGTAAAACAGCTGTATCTTAAGCAAAACATGTATGTGGGAGTAAGCTAACCTATTATTAGCAGTACAATTTAAGTGAAGAGGGTAGGTGATCTAAAGAAGCCCTCTTTATCAAGCAATTATTGATTGCTTTAAAACTACACTGCCTCCAGATGGTTTTGTATCACAGAATACTTGAAAAATGTTGGAGGGATACAACAATATCCAGCATCTATTCTATTAGAGAATTTCAATTTAGCATTCAAGTACACTTGAAGATCGACCCACAGAGCTACTATATCTTGCATCCGATGGGCAGTTTAGGAAATGTTTCAAAGAGCAAGAAATAAATGTTCTTGGTGGAAGGAAAGAGAAACCTATATTGAGCCAAAGGGAGAGGAGGGCTTTGCTTTCCTCAGGAACCAGGATGTATCCATGAACCCAAGGAGCCAAGATGGCAGGATTGAGAAGTTAGAAAACCCTGTCTCTCAGGGTTGTGATTCTGGGAGACACATTGCAATGAAGTAGTAAGGACAGAATTCACTCAGGTAGTCCTCAACTTACAATAGTTCATTTAGTGACCGTTCAAACTTATAACGGCACTGAAAAAAGTGACTTATGACTGTTTTTCACACGGCCGTTGCAATATCCCCATGGTGACATGATCGGAATTCAGATGCTTGGCAACTGGTTCATATTTATGACGGTTGCAGGATCCTGGGGTCATGTGATCAGCTCTTGTGACCTTCTGACAAGCAAAGTCAATGGGAAGCCAGATTCACTTAATAACAGTGTTACTAACTTAACAATTGCAATGATTCACTTCACCACAATGGCAAGAAAAGTCATGAAATGGGGCAAGTTCACAACAAATGACCAACATAAATTTTGGGCTCAATTGTGGTCGTAAGTGGAGGACTACCTGTAGTCTTTCAAATGAACCAATCAAGTCTTTCATGTTCAAGGTTTTTTTATCCCTCTGCTCTGCTTCATTTGATTTATAGCTTATCATTTCATGTATTGCCTTTTTCGTAGCAGCCTTTAACCTGAACAAATAAGTATTGATCATTTCACTAGGCAATCTTACTTATGACCCCGAGAGGGCAAACTGGACTGATTCAGGTCATCCAATACAGAGCAGCTGGTTTGTTTCTCTTACATAATTAACTTTAGCAGAACACAGATAAGCAAGAAGTCTGTAAAATAAGTACTTAAAATTGCTAGGCCAATGTTGGCATATCTCTTGTATCATTCATAGATGGCAAATTATAGAAAATAGGCAGCAAAGTGGTTCATTTGATTTGGAGGTGAAGAGAACATGGCAAGAACGTGGGGGCATGCAGTGGCAACAAATCAATTCTTACCACTCTTTGGCTTTTTAAAAATATTCAACCTGTATCATGTCTCCAGAAGGGAACCAGGGATTCTGCAAATCTAAGTCCATTGTAGAGTAGATAGATTTTGCAAGGAAACAAAAATGTCTCTGAGGATTTTCCAAAGATAATAATAGAAAAGATTACCTTCTTATTTGAATAATCCTTTTAGGGACACTGCTCCCTAAAAAGGCTGAACCAGTTCATCCAAACATCCTTTTAAATACCGCAGTATCAATTGGGTGGGAATTTGCTTTTGGCTCAATTTTAGTTCTAATCTGCTATCTACATATTTGCAGTGAAGTACTCACCAAGTTCTTACTAGATAAGATACTGGGGGGAAAGAACTCAACATCTGTTGAACTACAGAAGAGCTCACGTTCCACAGTGCCATGGTTGGTCAAACACCACATTTTCCAGTCACTCCTTTATGGTTACTGTACTCTAGTAACCATCCCATTTTAGATTTCTCCTTTGTTGGTAGAAACTGAATTATATCAAAAGAGAGTTTCTCAAATATAGCAATAGCACTTAGACTTATATACCGCTTCATAGTGCTTTACAGTCCTCTCTAAGGAGTTTACAGAGTCAGCATATTGCCCCCAACAATCTGAAGGATAGAAGGCTAGTCAACCTTGAGCCGGTCAGGATTGAACTCCTGGCAGTGGAATGCAGAGTTAGCCTGCAATACTGCACTGTAACCACTGCGCCACCACAGCTCAAGTCTACATCTTCTGTGAACACCTGGCCATATCAAAAACCATAGGAAACATTGCCACTCAGGTTTGAGATTCAATGCACCATTTATTATTATAATTATTACTGTGTGAAATGAGCATGGAGTGTGCTAACGTTTTTGTGGGCCTGAGCTTTGGCATCTCATTGACTGGATCTTACAAGCTCTGTCATCTCTTTTCTTTGATGTTATTTCAGCACCGCCTGGAGGTATTTTTTATTCCAGTAGACTTTGCACGCCTAGGTTTGAACTATGCCACCTTGTCTTTTTCTCTGTGTGCCCCAAGTCTGTTCTCGGCTTCTAGTCATCCCCCTCCCTTCTTTGCAACTCACAATCCCGCTCTTCCCCCAGAGGATAAAGTCCATAAATCATTACCCAAACAAATAATGAATGTAAAGAATGTTTATATTCTTTTTTTTTTTGGGGGCGTTATGTAGAAATTCCATCCTAATCTAGGGACTTTATGAAATAAAGCCAAGTAATGTAAAAACAGCAATAGGCAGATTGTTGGATTGCCTGTGGATGTTACAAACCCAAGCTGAAAAGTGGCAATTATGGTGGATGCTTTCTTTGTGATCTGCCTTATCTGTCTCTCCTCCATGTCCCCGTCCTCCTCCTCCTCATATTTCTATAGCATCACTAACAGCATTGCTTGCTCCTTGGGTTTTGTACAGTAATGGAAAGAGTAGGGAAGATTCATGGCAGCTGTGTTTGTGTGTATGTGTATAAAATGACCACGAATAGAAGATGGAACTATGAGGAACATCTGAACCAGAACCAGGCAGTTTTATTTACCGGGCAGCCATCGTTTTGACCTTGCAGTGGGTTAAAGGACAAGGTTCTGAGGAAAAATCTGTTTATCATGTCTGAATTCATGCCGTCCCTGACAGTGTACAGTGAACAAGATGGATGATCTGCCAAGTTGGTCCTTCGCATGGGTGCATCAAGGCAAATTTACAGTACCACTGGTTCACTGCTTCCAATACGGAAATAACATTTGTTGGGCTTTGGATGCAGCTGCACAGCGAACTGAAGCTAAACAGAGAAAAGAAATTAGATCTGTAGCTTTCTTATTGTCTTGCAGATTACATATGGACTTTGAGGAGGGAAAGGGGGTGTCTTTTTTTCATCTTCCATAAACTATTTAAAGTAGGGGGAAAAAACTTAAGTTAAGAATAACCTTTATGGGAATGTCAAGACACCTTTTCTAAATATAATTTTCTATTTTCAAACGGTAGTGCAAATGTTTTAGCAGCTTTAATTTATTACCATATTTCTCAGCCCTTTTCACCTACCAGTCTTAATCCCACTATTTGCAAAGAAAACCTTACCCTCTTGGAAACAAAACAATAAAGTTGGGCCTTGGAATACATGCTAGAAAAAAATGGTTAAAAAGGAGTAACCATCCGTGGTGTTGTCCACCCCCCACCCCCAATAATACTAGCAATTGCAAAACATGATGCTGATTAGCAAGAGGTCCACTGGAGATGCAAGATTCTTCACCCAACATACGGTCTAAATAGTCGATAGTCAACCATTTGTCTGAAATAGTATAAGGTGTTGGGCTAGAAGATCTCCAAGATCCCTTCCAACTCTATTATTCTGTTAAATCCTCCTTCTCTGGAAGATCTCCAAATGTGAGTGATGGTTGTGCTATCTTAGATTTAAAAAATGCAAGCAAGATGTGCTACTTATAGTTAGGGACTCGAATGCCAAAATTGGGAATAGCAATAGCAATAGCACTTAGACGTATATACTCCTTTACAGTGCTTTTACAGCCCCCTCTAAGCGGTTTGCAGAGTTAGCATATTGCCCCAAACAATTTGGGTCCTCATTTTACCCATCTCGTAAGGCTGGAAGGCCGAATCAACCTTGAGCCTGGTGAGGTTTGAACTGCCAAATTGCAGGCAGCCAGCAGGCAGCAGAACTAGCCTGCAGTACTGCACTCTAACCACTGCTCATAGTAATAGAATAATAAAGAGGAAAAGACAGATTAACTATATGACCTAGGAAACAGAAATGAAGCAGAAAAATACTTAACAGTTTCTGACAAACAGGTGTTTTCTTTGTTACTAACACATTGTTCAAACACCCTAACAAAACCCGCATCTATGTGAACATCAGATGGAACCAGGTGGAACACACAGAAAATCATATTTGACTATATTATTGGTACAAGGCGGTGGAAGAGCTCACAGATGTTGCCAGGGACCAATTTTGAAACATTTCATGAAGTATTCATATGCAAGTTCTAAGATAACCTAAAATAGAAGAACTCTGCTCAAAATGTGTTCCATTTTAAAGGAGAATATCCTGTGTAAATCTTATGTTAAGATTAAAATATGTTAAGAATAAATGTGAAAGGAAACTGCCAAAGGAAAAGAAAACTAATTGGATGCCAGAAGAAATGGTAGTGATTATCAAGAAGAGAAGTGTAAGAGAAAGGTTTTAGGACGGAACTGAACAAGTGTTTCAGGGTGCTTTTAGAAAACTCAAGGAGCAGTATTACAATGATATCCATAAAGATATTAAGAGTGGGAATAGATTCAGGAGGAAAAAAAGATAGCGCTCCAAAAGATCTTAAAAAGAGTTTTTAACCTCAAATTGATATGCTAAAGGTGATCAGTGGACAGATAGTAACTGATTCAGAGAAAATAAAATGAAGGTAGAAGAAGGGTACTGAAATTCTCTGCAAAAGGGATGTCACTATCCACGAGCCCTTGCGGTCCAAGAATTCTGATACTGAAAGATGGAGTTAGATCAGCAGTCTGGTCAGTACCAGGTGTGAATGTTCCTATGAATGAGTGTAGGTTTTGCTGTCTATTTATATGTAACAGCTTGCCCTGCCAGTTTTGGTAGGGCTCAGAGGTGGTATTCAGTAGGTTCTGACCAGTTCTGAAGAACCGGTAGCGGAAATTTAGAGTAGTTCGGAATACCACCTCTGACTGGCCCCGCCCCCATCTATTCGCTGCCTCCTGAGTCCCAGCTGATCAGCTGGGTCTTCTTTTGTTGCCCTGCACAGGAGAACGGAGCTGGAAAGCAGGTTAGTGAGGTGGGGAGGGAATGGAGATTTTACAGTATCCTTCCCCTGCCACGCCCACCAAGCCACAGCACGCCCACCAAGCCACACCCACAGAACCAGTAGTAAAAACTTTTGAATCCCATCACTGGTAAGGCTATGGTTTCTTTGATGATTCTTTCTTGAATGCTAGAGTATTGTTTTCTGCCTGATTGTTTGTCTGGTGTTGATCCCTGCTTAACTGAGTGTTGGCTGCTGGAAACAATATGTTCTAGTCTTTTTATAGGTAGTCCTGGATTTATGACTGGTCATTTAATGATTGTTTAAAGTTAGAAATGGTGCTTTATGATTTGTAAAGCATTTCTGGTCATCCTAAAACATTGTAAACCTTCCTCCCCCATCAAGTGATCATGATCTGCATGCTTGGTAACTTGTCCACACACAGGAATGGCTGCCAAGTACCCCATGAACATTGATCACCATTTGCCAACTTCTCTGCCAGCTTCCCCAGAAAGTCAGTGGAGAAGCTGAAGGGCACCTGCTGCCACCTGCTGCAGGATTTCCCATCCCTCATACACAGGGAACAGGGGAATCCTTTGTCAGACTGGAGAAACGAAAATTGGATCTTCATGATCCCTATTTTGTTTCTCCAGCACAGGACTCTCCCTCTGCTCCAGGTACAGAAGGGAATTACTACAGTGGGCTGGATAAAGAAATGAAGCAGGAACCTTTGAGGTCCCTGCTTCATTTCTCCAACCCAGCCCCTCCTTTCACGTAGATAGGGGAGAGGAAAAAAAAAACTATCCTGCAATCTGCAACTCTTATACTGCAAAAACATGTGGACTACACAACTCGATCAGGGCAAAGCAATCGACGCAATCTACACAGACTTCTGTAAAGCCTTTGATTCAGTGGTACACGACAAACTACTCCTAAAAATAAAATCCTATGGTATCTCTGGACAACTGAATAACTGGATAGAAGCATTCCTGTCAAACAGACAACAAATGGTCAAAATTGGGAGTGTCCTATCAAATTCTGTACCTGTCAATAGTGGTGTCCCCCAAGGCAGTGTTCTAGGACCAACTCTTTTCATACTCTACATAAATGACCTCTGTGATCATATCAAGAGCAACTGCATCCTCTTCGCTGACGATATAAAGCTATTCAACACCACAGACAATACTGTTACCATTCAAAAAGACCTCTACTATGTATAAGAATGGTCAAACAAATGGCAACTTCAAATCTCAACAAACAAATGCTCTGTCTTACATATTGGCAAAAAAAATCAGAAAATAAAATACAGGCTGAACAGTCAAGACCTTGTTGATGATCCAAACTCTGTCAAGGACCTTGGAGTACTCATCTCAAATGACCTAAGTGCTAGAGCCCACTGTAACTACATAGCCAAAAAGGCATTAAGAGTTGTTAACCTAATCTTACGTAGCTTTTTCTCTGGTAATATCACACTACTAACGAGTGTGATAATTGGTCTAACATTTGCTAGACCAATACTCGAATACAGTTCACAGTCTGGAACCCACATTATGTATCTGATATTAACACAGTTGAGAAAGTCCAGAAATATTTCACAAGAAGAGTTCTCCACTCCTCTACTTGTTGCAGAATACCTTATGCCACCAGACTTGAAATTCTAGACCTAGAAAAGCTGGAACTACGCCGCCTTTGGTCCAATCTTAAGTATAGTGTATAAAATCATACATTGCAATGTCCTACCTGTCAATGAATACTTCAGCTTCAACCATAACAATACAAGAGCACACAATAGATACAAACTCAAGGTTAATCTCAACAAACTTGATTGTAGGAAATACGACTTCCGCACCAAACTTGATTGCAGGAAATACGACTTTAGCAACAGAGTGGTCAATGTCTGGAATACTCTACCTGACTCTGTGGTTTGTTCCCCAAGCCCCAAAAACTTTAACCTTAGACTGTCTACTATTGACCTCACCCCTTTCCTAAGAGGTCTGTAGGGGGCGTGCATAAGTGCACCAACGTGCCTACCGTCCCTGTCCTATTGTTTCTTTTATTTTTTTTATATGTATCCATGTATTCATAACTGTTTTTACTTATATCTATTATCTTGTAAGCAATTGACAAACCAAATAAAATAAATAAATAAATAAATAAATACTCTTGGGCTGAAGAAACAAAGCAGTGATTCTGAAGATCCGAGCTTCATTTCTCCAGTCCATTGCAGGGGTTCCCTTCCATTCACAGAGGGGAGCTGCCTGCCCTCCTTCATCAGGAAGCTCTTTTCCTCTCTCCACTTAACAACCACAACTGGGAGAGCTGGGATTGCAGTCACTGAGTGAAACGGTCACAATCGCATCTTTCCTAACAACCATTTCATTCAACAACCAAGAATCTGGTCCAAATTATAGTTGTAGGTCAAGGATTGCTGTATTTCCTTCAGGATATTCACCATGGATTTTTTGGGGGCTCAGTAGCAGTTTTATAAGTTTTCCTCACCAAATATCCTTAGTTGGAAGGATTCCTGAAGGTTGAAAATTTAGTTAATTTGCTCAACTTCATGCAGGTCAGCCTGGTAATAGAGTCAAGAATAAGTTACCTACCTTTTGTTTTTGCCAATATATGTGTTGCATCCGTAAAATATTTAACATATCATATTTGTTATGTACATTTCATTCTCTAAGTTCACTTCATGCATGACTTCCCTAATGAAGGGAATACGGTACATGAATTTGGTGGGGAGTAATACAATTTGAGGGATGGAGCAGGTTTCCTCCTCTTGATTTAGTTTGCTGTTATATGTTTTATATTGATTGATTTTCCCCCCATTGCAAATACTGTTATGTGATGTAAATTTGGCAATAGCAGCAATATACAATATAAATTATCAGTTTTAACAGAGGGCAGCTTTTTGGCAAAACAAAACGTCTTCAGGTTTCTCAAAGCAAGAGCAGATCTGACCTGGTTGGTCTCCCAGTTTTGAGGCTGGCCTGATCACCTGCAATTACCTGGAAAGTCTAATGTTTTTTTCAGAGAGAACATTGTGGTATGGGTAGAGCAGTAGGCATCCATCCTGTAAAAAGAATTGTAAGGATGCCAGGACCAAAATAACGTGTGTTCCCAGGATAAAAATTAAATTGGACTGTTTAAGTGTAAATACAATTATATTAAAGTGATTAAATGCAATTACCTTCTGCCTATTTAATAAGAACATACAGACTTTCTGTGCTTTACCCAATCAGTGCACAGAACAGCCAACTTACGCATGCCATGCACCCAGAACAAAACATTGTGTTCAATCCAAACTGTACATTTGGTCCAAACATGACCTCAGAGCGTGTATGTTCCAAGCATTTCAGGATGGGAGATAATAAAGAAGAGGCAATGCTGATAGTTTGGTGTTTGAGGGAGAAAAACAAATGTGGGCCAGTTTTATTATGCCATGTTTGAATTGGAAAAGGAAAAGATGGGATTGAGCAAAAATTTATCTAGGCTGAAACCTAGAACAATCCAGAGCTTCTGGGTTTCAGTTTGATTAAATATGACCTCCCCAGAACCAATCCAACCAAATTCCTGTGGAACAATGTTTTTTTTCTATGCACAAAACACATCTATTAAGAATATTTCTGATTTTTAATCATTTTTCCCACTCAGTCACATTAAAAATTAGCTTGGAGACAGTTTGGGGAGGTGTTTAAGCAAGGGTATAAGTTGAATTCTCTAGGCACCAAAGCAAAGCTCTCAGATGGACCTACAGCCCAACATTACTTGAAATGTGTGGATACAATTGAGAGAACAAAGTTGTTCTGTTTCCTTGGAATTCACATTCAAGCTGCTTTTGAGAAGAAGGATATCAAAGCAGAGGGGAGTTGTTGAAGTCCTAGTCCTACCAGATTTGGGCTGGAAGAGTCAGTTAACTACTAGATGGCAACAAAGAGTTGAGATGTTCTCAATTTCTTTGCTGTCATCTAATGGTCATCCTAGTCTGCCATGCTCACCCACAGCGCATTTTTGCCTACTGTTCCATCTCTTGCTGAGGATAGTGCCACTCTAGAACAGATAATTAGGTTCTCCCATGAGAACATGTTGGCCCTCAACCAGATCACAATCAAGTTTGTTTGGTTAAAAAAAAAAAGATTTTTTTAAACAAATTTATGCATACTTAATTCTATTATTACCTTTTCCATTCCAAATTTTCAGTAAGGAGAGAAACAAACACATTCATTCTAGCCTCTTTCATTAATCTCAATCGACACATCTTTTTGTTTCATTTCAATTATTTCAAATATAATCCTTTAATATTTATTTTAAAAATAAAGATAAACAATATCTGTTTGCCTAATAATAATAATAATAATAATAATAATTAATAATAATAATAATAATAATAATAATAATAATAATAATAATAATAATAATAATAATAATAATAAAGTTACCAATGTCTCTCCTTGCTTTTAATAGTCTATATTAACTTATTAATTTAGTTGGTTCTGTCATATTCCCTTTCCATTACACATTCTTTTTATAAATTCTAGATTCATACAAATTTTAACACTAAAAAAAAAAAAGTATAGGTTTCCCCTTTACTGTTTTGAGTGTGACATCTCAATGATTAAAATATACCTTTATTCCCTTATCTTGATTCCCAATAAACCATTATTTTTGAGAAGTTACAATAATAATCATTACATCTTTTCATTTGGATTCTGCAGCATATTTTCCCCGCTTGATTTTTAATAAGAGTTATCAGTATCTATATTACCCTATTTTCTAAATATTTTTAATTGCAGAAATATTCTTATTACCCCTTGTCATCCTGCAGAATCCCCTTTTAATTCATCAACCATTATCTCTGAAAAACAATTTTTCAACATTTTACTATTTCCGTATTTCTTTATTTCATACACCTGTTTCTTATAGCTTCTCCTCCCCTCTTTTCCCCATATCTTTTCTCATTCCAGTTTATATCCCTCTCTTTCTTAATATCTTCCTTTCCCCTTTCTGCTGGGTCTTTCTGCCTTTCCTGACTTAACAGGTATTCCCCCTTTTGATTGCCTTCTTAAATTTCAACTTTTTAACCTTCCTTCTTTCCCCACTTCTTTGTAGTGTTCTTTGTGTTAATTGTCTATTTAAAATGTCTTCTCCTTGAATCGACTCCTCCTCCTCTGAAGCTCTTTCTTCTTGTTCTTCAATCGCCATTTCCATTTTTTCTAACACAGAGCAAAGTGATTCGCCTCTTTCTTGTAGTAATTCTCTCATATTTTTAAGTTCCATTTTTAATTCCCAAGAGATATCATCATTACATACTCTTATATTTTATGATCGTTAAAGTCCACAAAAAAAAAAAACACTTTTACTTTCCTTCTTTCTTCTTTCAATTTTCTAAAGTTCTCAGTTATTCCAGCCGAGGGTCTATACCAAAAACATCAATCAATCCCACAGTCAGTCTTTCCTTGCTTTTTCTTTATTCTGGTTCTGCTTTCACTTTCTAAGATTCTTACTTTGTTTCAATATTTCTTTAATGTTATATCCACACAAGTTCATTCAGAAACAGGATGCTTTCCTTTTGTTTGAGCTCAAGTTTTTGTCAAAAGGTGGCACTCTCCATTATAAAAAGTATTCACCTTTTCCCCTATTTTTTTATTTAGGGTTTTCAAACCTCAATATTCCAGCACAGTCCAGTCTCCAATTTGTAAACCTTATTATTATTATTTGACAATCTTAAGTCCAGCTTTATTTTATGCCTGTTTATTCCCAAAATATTTTAGTCCAATTTAGTTAAATATTTAGTTCCAGCTTCTTCCTTTCCCGGTTCAAGCCCCGCTTAGCTGTCAAAAATATTTTCTTTTTTTCCCCTGTCCCTTTGTAATTTCGTCGCTCACTTTTCTTAAAAATTCCATGTTACCTTAATCCCGGGTACTTTTGTTTAGTTGTATTGCCCAGTTGTCCCGGTTCAGATGTTATCCACCTCTTTCTTCCCTCCTGCACAAATCTTAATCCAGCTGAGTCCTCCTCTTCAGGGTGGCCATTTTAAACCACCGCTGCAGTCGCTTCGGGAGAAAAAGACCAAGCCCGGGAGATGCAGCTCCCTCAACCTGGCTTGCAGCTTCCCTTACTCCACCGCCCTCCAGGCAGCTTCAGCCCCTAATCATAATGATCGGGGCTCTCCAACGAAAGAGCACGGACCATAGCCACAGAGAATCACGATCTACAGTCCGTCAGCGAGGAGGCTCCGCCTTCTAAAAAAAAAAAGATTGAAGATAACAGAATAATAGAGTTGGAAGGGACCTGTTATTCTATTATGTTCAATCTTTTTTTTAAAGATCCAGGTGGGAGCCCAAGTTGGCTGCTACTCCTGCCTTGACTATATTTATGCTGCTGAACTCTAAGGTTGCAGCCAACATTTTGAAAGCCATGTCTCTCTTGAGACTTAATTTATCCATTTCTAGTCAGGATGTATCCCAACCATCCATGGACTGTAGCTGCCTAATGTATTGGTTCACAAATCACAGAACAAGTCAGGTGCTCCAAATGCATTAGGACAGTGCTAAATTGGAAGAAAGTGCTGTTGATTGCCTGCTGAATTAAAAATTATTGCTGCACCTACAATTCCAAGAATGGAAGTGGGGAGCCATCTGTCTCATGTAGTCACTATTTTTAGACAGTTTTAAAAATAATACGAAGTTCAGACATATTCCTTGTTGGAAAAGTAACATATGGGCAAGCTTTCTAAGGGCCAGCTCATGCAACACATTTTAAAGGCATTGGTTTCACAAGTTCATCCTATGATTGAAGTTCCATGGAGCTCAGTAACTCGAGTGTAATTCACAAGTCAGTTGCCACATGTGGAGACTCCAGAATATATGTATGTGTGCACACATGGTTCTATTTTGGAGCTTCATATCTACAAGTCTCAAAAATAGAACATGAACGTTATCATTTCGATTTTAAATTTCAGCAGTTAGAACAAAGCTAGCTTGTCAGTATTTAGTTGCCAATACTTCGCTTGGCACATGCATCAATTTCCTGAAGTTTACATGTGGAGTTTCTGCTCCATTCACATTTATTTTCCCCAAAGTAAATATTATTCCACATGTTGGGTAAAGAATGGAAAGAAAACCCTAGCAAAATAACTCTTTGTGTCTTTTGGCACCATTATGAGAAGTTCTTATTTAAGCAAACACTTGACTGAGGATGAACAGAGAGTTAGTCATTTATTGCAGTATATTAAATTTTGTTACCTGCCCACATCCCATCATTGGCTGCTGAGAATAGATAAGGTGGAGCAGCACCTCCGCTATTGGAGCTCATTCGTTCCAGTAAGAGGGATAACAAACTAAAGCAAACGTGAAGGAAATCCATAGTCCTTCTCCACACTCCACTCTTATCAGCTTTACTTACAATCTGCAACACCAAGGAATCAAAGCCACTCACAAATTATATTCTCAGCCCTGTTAGCACAATAGGAAATCAACCCAATGCATAGAAAAGGAGGGGATAGACTGTTCTTTTTTCCCCCCAGTAAAAATGCAGCCAGTATTTGACTAGAAACATTGCTGCACCTTTTCTGTCAATCTTTAGATGTTAGGCAGGGATCCTTAACCAAAATCTTCAGAAATTTGTGGCCAGAGATCATGATGGCTGGGAACTGATGAGAATTACAGTCCATGACATTTGACATGATCTATGCAGTAGAAGATTGCTTCAGGGAAAGGCATGTATTTATTACTTTTTGAGATAGCCAGCTCCAGTTTGTGTTCAAATGCAAAATGTAAGAGTGGCAATAACAATACAGTGTTACAGGTGCAATATTTTTTCTTGTAAATCGATTATGTGTTATAAAATTGTTTTTGAGTCCTAGCAGCCATATAGATAATTCACCATTATAATCTATCCCTAACTTGATCTATCAAGTCTCTCAATATGGACTCACTTCTATTTAAGATACTATTTTGTGATTTGTAAAAAGACATAGAATACCGTACTCTTTTTTTTTTTTACACATTCATTTTTATACACATTCATTTTATACGCCACTTGCTGAAAAGTGGTGTTTCCACAAACTTAGGGCACCTTAATCAGTTAAATATTATTTTATTTTAATTTATTCCATATTATTAATTAGTACAGTAATTGCTGCAAAATCCTAACCAAATTTTCTTTTTGGAGTTTAAAAAATAAGTTTTTACTGTGATTGAGATAACTTATATCTCAATAAATAAATCAGTAAGTAGACTAGGCCTTTTTAATCATCACATTACTACCTGAAATTTACTCATGTTCACAAAGATACTGAAGAACTAGAGAAATAACTAATGTTTTTTCCTAAAACGCTGGAAATTTAAATTTAAAAAAAAGTTTAGAAGAATAGCAAATGTTCTATCTGATTACTGAAGTTCTAAATTAGTGGTCCCAAACCTTTCCGGCTTGATAGCCTGGTTTTGAGGGGGGGAACCAGACTGTGTGAGCAGTGGGCTGGCACGCATACGCGCACAGCTCCTCATACAAGAGAGAAGAGGGTGTCAAAAGCTTTTGCAAAGGGATGGAAGGCCTGAAGCAGCACAAGATCACTCCCCCGAAGCCTTTTGTCCATTTGCAAAAGCTTTTGGCGTGAAGAAGAGAAGCTTTGAGGGTGGGTCTCATCATGCTCCTTCAGACTCACCAAGGCTACCCGATTGTTCTGACCCAGGCTTCACACAAACTTGTTTTAAAAGCAAAACCTATTTTAATGCAACGCTGGGAATTACTTTCATTCTCAGCCAGAACTAATCTTAAACAGTTCCCCAAGATAAGCACACGCCTGTCAGTGTTGTGGAATGCTGCCAAAATCAGAAGTATCCAACTTAATTATAACAGAAAACAATCAAAGTACCAGAAAAAAACTGACCAGAATACACAGAGCTTTAAGGAGGACTCGGAATCTATTGAACTACTTGGCTTCCTGCAAAGAGTTTGTCATTGAGGTCTGACTTTTATCCCTTATGGGAGGGTCAATCACCTCCCAGCCTTACACCTGAGTCGCCCCTTCTGTTTCAGCTGCTCTCGCCTTCTAGCAGATGCGCACTGGGAACAGGCTCCCCTGGGTCCTCTGCTTTACTGCTGCCAGACTCCGAAGGCAGCACACCACTCCCAGATGGTCCTGGCCCCATCCCTGCGTTGGATGCAGGACCCTCGTCCAAGTTCTCTCCAGATTCCTTGACGGTCCCCTTTCTTCCTCACAGTCCGACTCCGCTGCCGTCTGCACCAGCTGCCGGTGAACCACAACACCGATGCTCCAAATGCAGATTTGATTTGACACAGGCAAAATAACTATGAACCAGTTGTCAAGTGTCTGAATTTTGATCATGGGAATGCTGCAATGATTGTGTGAAAAATGCTCATAAGTCACTTTTTTCAGTGCCGTTGTAGCTTCAAACAGTCACTAAATGAACTGTAGTAAGTTGAGGACTACCTGTATTCTCTAGGGTCTTTTGTATACAGCCTGAGAACAATCCTGAAATATTTTCCATGGAAAATTATTGGAATGGACCTATAGATACTGCATGCAAAGCATTCTAGATCTAGTCTATATTGGAACTATAAGTTGAAGCCACATAGGCTGCCCTTACCTAGACAAATGGTTTTTTTCTTTTTAACTCTGAAAAAAGAATCTTTTATATGCTAATTGCTGCATGTGCCTTTTTAAAAGTTTGATTTTGTTGCTATTGTTACACACCTCACACACCTCAAAGAGCGGGTCTTAACGATTTATAGCACGTGAGGAAAAGTCCATTTAAGAAAGAGGGAACAAACTTCTGACAGAGGGGAAAGGTTAAGAGTGTCAGCAATTTTGGGGTTTGACGTAAATAACAAGGAGTTTTGGGAGTGAGACCTGGATGTGGGACTATTTTGTTAAAAGTAAGTTTCTCCTTTCCCTCTGCTGATTTTTCAGAAAGCACTCCAAAGACCTCTGCCAGTTGCAGTCCTGCACCTGATTCCCCAATGAGTTCCAGCGACTCTGTGAAAAGCTTGACGGAACTGGTCCAGCAGCCCTGCCCGGCCATTGAAACCAGTAAGGAAGGCAAGCTGCAGGAGTCGAGTGAGGCCTCGACTTCGGATTCCCACTGCACAACCCCATTGCCTCTCTCCGGCCATTCATCACTCAGCATTCAGGAACTAGTCGCCATGTCACCGGAACTCGATACCTATGGCATCACCAAGCGGGTTAAAGAGGTGCTCACAGACAACAACCTTGGTAAACAAAAAACAACAACAATACATTTGCGTATATGTGTGTGTGTGTATTTCTGATTGTTGTTACAGTAAAGGGTTTTTAAATGTTCATTTTTCCTCTTGCGTTGCTAATAGGAACATGTTTAAAGCCAGGTCGGATATCTAATTATAAACAACTCAACAATCATAATTATTTGGTGAATCAGAGAAAGCTTTGCACATGGATAATTAATAAGGCTTGGGCAAAATTTGTTCAGGGACCCAGCTCTTTATACAATGCACCATATGGTAGCATTCCACATATGATGATCGCCTTTCTTGCAGTAGATGCTACCATAATTCCAAGTATTCACCATTTCAGGAACTTTATTGCAGCTGCTTTTTCAAGGAATCATGTGACTTGACTAAAGATTAAGTTTACTGCAAATTTATTTAGTGCTCAGGTAAAAAAAAATGGATGGAAAAAGAGAGCTTTGGGGCACAGCAAACGTCCAGAGGTGCTTATTTTTTTAATTTGTTTTGTATGTTCATCAGTTTTTGGCTCCTGGCAACTGCCTAAAATAGTCCCTGCAGTTTTTTTGGTAAGATTTTTGAGAAATTGGTTAGCCTTTGCCTCTTTCTAAGAGCTGATAGGGTATGAATGGCCCAGGTTACCCAGCTAGCTTTGTGCCTAAGGCAAGACTAGGACACACCGTGACTTAACCACTTTAGCAAACTGGCTCGGGAGGGAGACAGACAGACAGACAGACAGACAGACAGACAGACAGATAGACAGACAATCAAAAGATTGAAGCCCATCTATCATTTTTATCACATTTCCCTCTAGCCAATCTTTCACTAATTCATTTTTTTCTCATTCCCCACCCATTAACCTCTTCATGAATGGTCTATGGAGATTCTCAGTCATCCAAGTCATGATTGGCCCAAAGGTGCTTTTTCAAAAAGAAACTGGACTTTCTTAGTTTTTTCTTGAGGATATTTCATTTCTCATCCAAGAAGTTTCTTCAGAACTGGTGGATGAGAAGCAAAACGTTTTTAAGGAAAAGTAAAGTCCAGTTGCCTTTTGAAAAAGCATCTTTGGATTCTTCGTACATTGTTGAACCACTCTGCATTCTCTGCATTCCCCCCCAAAAGAAGATACCATTGGCATAAACCTGAGAGAACCACCCTCTCAAAGCCCAAATTACACCAAAGCAATTTTTTAAACAAAAGAATAATTCAGGATCACACACTCTCTCTTTTCTCTCTCTTAATTGTGATGGATTGGAAACGTCAAAAATTAGACAATCAGCCAGGCTTCTGTAGATTGTACCTGCATTACTATCACCTGCTTTGGGGTTTTGTTTTTTAAAAAGACAGAAAAATAAATGCAACAAACATTTAGCTACTGAGCTCAAGTTTTAGTTGATTTAATAAGTTTATTAAATAAAACAAGTTGTTTTTAGGCATGAAAAAAAATGGAAGAATGTTGTTTGAGGATATTTCATTGGCCATGGAAGTTGAGTGTGTGTGTGTGTGTGTGTGTGCGCTCAACTTACAACCACAGCTGGGATTAGAATTTCTGCTGCTAAGCAAGACTGAGCAAACCCAATTTTAGGACCTTCTTTGCCACAATTGTTAAGCAAATCACTGCAGGTTTTCAGTGAATCATCAGTGGCTGTTAAGCAAATCCAACTTGCCCAATTGACTGCTTGTTGGAAGCCAGTTGGGAAGGTCACAAATGGCAATCACATGAGCCTGGGATATTGCAAACATTGTAAATTCTTTTTTTATTATTTTTTATTTTAACAACAAATCCATCCATTCAAACCGTGTGTCGACTGGGTACATATCTTGTACAATAATAATTACAATTACAGTTATAATTAATTCAAATTTCTTGCTATGATGTCAATAACTATATTCTTATTTCCAACTACTATAACTAGCAAACATTGTAGATTCATGCCAGTGGCCAAGTGCCCAAATTTTGATCACAGGATTGTGAGGATGCTGCAACAGTCATAAGTGTGAGGACTGTTGTAAGTCATTTTTATCAGTACTTTATATGGCCACTGAATAAATGGTTGTATATCAAGGACTACCTGTGGATGGATGGATGGATGGATGGATAGATGGATGGATGGGCAGACAGATAGACAGACAAACAGTAATAATAAGTAATAATTTGTGCAATTCTAGTAATATAAAACTATGAAATGTTCAATTGCAAAATACAGTGCCCTGGACTTATGACCACAATTGAGCTCAAATTTTCCACTGCTAAGTAAGACGGTTGTTGAGTTTTGCCTCATTTTATTATCTTTCTTGCCACAGTTGTTAACTGAATCGTTGCAATTGTTAAGTTAGTAACTATTAGTAATTGCATTAAAATTAGATAACTAAATGATGAGGGAGCTTCTTAGAGCTTCATCACTGCTTATTCCAGTCAGTGCAGTATTGACTGGCACAGTATGTGTATGGCAGTTCTTCATATGTTAGCAAATTCTTACAGTAGCAATTGTATGTTGTTCGGTTATCCATATTTTATTAGAATAGCTTAATAATAAGTTACTGTGCAGAATGAGCAAATACCATTCATAAATTCATTAGACTTCTCTAAGAACTGAGGATAATTTACTTATTAATGGATTGCTTGAGAATGGATTTCTAACTGGCCATAATCTAGAAAAAGGCCATATTATTGAATTCAAAAATTGAATATTAGGTATTAGTGAAATACCTAATATTCCTTGACAAAATCATTATATTTATCATGATTAATTCATAGTAGTTAAACCTACCTCAGTATTGGGGGTCATTATGAAGAGGAAACAGTAACAGTTAGGGACCTGTAACATTTCCCCATTATTTATTAAGAAGAATAAAACATGAATAAAACATCTTGAAGGCAAATAAACCTGAATGTGGGAATTTCCCAATTAATGTTATCTCTCCACATGATTCTTATAGTTCCTGAGATCAAAGAGATAAAAACCTGATATCAATTGTTTCAAAGTAAATTTATATTTATTAAATTTATTATATTTTTTTCTTTCCACAAATTGTGTTTAATTGTTTCTGAATATATCAGGCTCTGTTTAACCAACCCATACTCCTTACAGAAATTCTGTTAACGTAAGTGTGGTTGGTGAGAGAGTGCCAAATGCAAGTGTAAATTGGGTCCAATGAATTCATTATCATCCACAATCGTTTCAGATTGGATGCATTGGGCTCTTTTTTAGGTATCTTTTTATTTCCCCTGTTAGGTTATTTTAGAAGTTTGCCTTCTCCTCCACAAGTGAAATGCTTTTATAGTTTGCCTCCAAAGATTTGACTTTCTGACTTCCAGATTACATTTTTTAATGTAATTGTGGGCATGTGCAAATATGCATGCACCAGGAAAGCTGCTGGTATGGTACAACCACTTGCTTTTAGTGCATGGTTTAGTTTCCCATGATGTTGGAGGCAAAACTGTATATTGATGATGTTACCTAGTCTGGTAATGAAACGTTCAGAAACTAAATTGAAACAAGCTTGGAGAGCTAACCACTGCCTAAATTGTGTAGTCCCGAGTTAAAGAGTAGAGTGTTCTTATAGACAAAAAAGACTGTATGTTTTCCTTGCATTGTCACTTCACGAACAATCACAGTTTGCTGTGTATTATTCTATAATCAGAAAAGCCAAAAGTCACGAACAATCACAGTTTGTTGTGTATTATTCTGTAATCAGAAAAGCCAAAAGTCACAGCAGAGTAAACTTTACAAATACAGGTAGCCCTTGAGTTATGACTACAATTGAACCCAAAATTTAGGTTGCTAAGTGAAACTTTTGTTTCAGTGAGTTTGCCCCATTTTACAATTTTTCTTGCTGCTGTTGTTAAGTGAACCATTGCATTTGTTAAGTTAGAAACATGGTTTCTAACAACCTAGCTTCCTTATTGACTTTACTTGTTAGAAGGTCATAAAAGCTGATCACATGACCCAGGACTCTGCAACTGTCATAAACATGAATCACTTGCCAAGCAGCTGAATTTTGATCATGTGACGACAGGGATGCTGCAGCGGTCTTAAGTGTGAAAAAAGGTCATAAGTCACTTTTTTCCAGTGCCATTGTAACTTTGCATGTCACTAAATGAACTGTTGTAAGTCGAGGACTACCTGTACATACAGTTGATTGAAGCTGCACAATTAAAGGGTGCAGTCATTAAGAGATTTGGTGGTATGTTAGCAATTTAAGGTGGTACCATCTACATTAGAAGAGATATAGTACTCCAAATTGTAAATTACAAGAAATGAAATTTGCAAAAGGGAACTCTTAAGTGTTGGTGGCCAACAAATAATACCTGGGGATTGTAAAACAGATCAGTTCTGCTCTGCCCCATTCACTAGTGGTCCAGAATTTTTCTAATTGTAGTAATTCTATTTTTTCCAGTTTTATTTTCTTTCTGTCCGTGTAGGCTAGAAATATTTAAATAAAACTTTGTAAAAAAAAGTTACAATATAAAATTATTTCTTTGTAATGAAAGTTAATCTTTGGCGTCTCTAAAATCTCCACAGAAGCCACATTTCTCTGTGTGTTTTAGAGCGTACAGAAAACCAAGGTCCCTGATTCTTTTTTCCTTCTTGTACTTCAAGAAGATAGGTGATTTGATTGACACTTGTTCTTAATGTCACTTTACATGGCCCCTGCCATGAGTTTTGTTTTTATGTGGCTGACATTACATTAATTAGGTATTTAAAACTCTATATATCAGTTTTTCCTTTGTGCCCTTTGTTTGCAACATCTCTAGATTTTCTAGAGGTGGAATTAACCTGTTTCATGGCTTTTGGTTGTCTCTATCTTAGCCAATGTCACTAGTATTTCAAATTTTAGCATGAAAATAATTGCAAGCTTGTCACATGCTAAGTGGCACTATGAATAGGGAAAAAACCCTTCCTCCTTCCCCTCATTCCTCTAGCCTTTGTGTAACATTTGCATACTGTTTTCCCATCAATAATCAGATTCCCCTCCCCCAATAATAATTGTTCCATTGCTGTGTGCATAGTACAAATTTGGTCCATGCTGAGATCCCTGCAGAATATAAAATTTTAAATAATCTCAGAAGTTCCACATCAAAGTCTGCCGATGATAGAAAAGGCTGCTGCAATTTTGCTGAACCCCTACCAGTCCTTGCCAGCCACAGAGCTGGTGGACCAATGGGCCTGCTCCAGATGAGATGCCTTCAAATACTCAGATGCCCATGTACATGAAGGATTAGTGGCGCTACTCAATTTCTTGTCCTCATTCTTTTTTTTGTTGCATCCTGAAATAAGTGTAATGGTTCACAAATTTCTATGCCATTCTGTTCACCTTTACTTTATTTTATAAGTAACTCAAGGTAGTGGTCGTATCTAATACTCCTTTCTCCTATTTTCCCTACAGTAACAACCCTGTGAGGTGGATTGGGCTGACAGAGAGTGACTGGCCTAAAGTCACCCGGTTGGCTTCCATGCCTAAGGCAGAACTAGAATTCACAGTCTCAAAATTTCTAGCCTGGTGCCTTAACCACCAGACCTTCCCATTTCTCTGTTTAGGATCATGCCAATAATTATTTTAAGTCTACAGTGTTCACTGGCAGACATATGTTATTAAAAATAGGGTAGATATACAAAAAGTAATGAAGATGATTGATAAATCCAAGTGGGCCAAATTCAGTCCTGCATATAAAAGGCTGTGATGTTGGTTCCAAAAGTATACATGTGGCTTTTAAAACTACAAAAAAATATAGTAATAGTCAAACTTGTACAGTGTAATTGTTTTATAAAATCTGGTACACAGGTTAGTGGCTAATATCACTTACACATTTCAACTTCCTCTCAAAATTGTAAGGTATGTTTCATATTTTTAATAAGTATTCTATATAGCAGTGACTAAATAGTCCCAGTGTTAACAACTCAATAACTTTTAGTAACAATGGAGACTTGAAAAGAGATGTGTTTCCATCTTCCCTTCAGCCACTTTCTAACCAGAAGTCCCTTACAAGTTCTCAGATAAATTTTTCATCAGCTTGAATTTAAGGGGGAAAAGATTCTTTTTGAGGAGAACTACTTCCAGAAGTATTCCTGAGGTAATAGATCCTTGGAGGAGGAAGAAAGTGTTCGTTTCCCTTACGGAGATCAGTACAAATATCGCTTGCATGAGGAGAAAATTACATAGTGATTGTCAAAAGTCTAATCTGACTGGCTCATCAGCATCTTCAAGAACTGTGTTGCTGACCTCCATATTAGAATAAAGTATTGTGACAAGACAACAAAAGAGAAGACACAGTTTTAGACAACTGCAGCCACCAGTGTAATTTTCAGATCTATAAATGTTGCTAACAACGGTCCCTTTGAATTGTGCATATTGTATAGATGACTGAACACAAGCAGTTATCCATGGTGAAATATTTCACATCCAGATCCTGTTTTTGCATGAAATTTGGGGTGGAGGGTGGGGGCATTGTCAAGTTCTCGATTTCATGCATAGATATGTGGCAGTACTAATCTACATATTGAGATGTAATCCGTCTGCTTGAATGTAAAGCCTTTTGCCACAGCACTTCTTTTTCCTTCACTGAGACAATTTTCCTCCTCTGTGCTTCAGTTACAGCTAGAGAAAACTACACTGAATTCCCCTCTGTATTCATTCCACTGCCCAGATGTAGAAGAAAAAAATACCGTAATCTCTATAGGGCAAACAGAAAGTTTCCTCTCACACCCTCCATCCTCATCCATCTTCTTCGTACGGGGACCTTTTCATCCAAGAATAGTCCAATATATTAAGAGAAAGGTTGCCTAGAAAGCTCAGAAAGCTCTTGAAAATGAAGAGGAATATTTGATATAATCCCTATCCCCCACTTTTCTGTTCAATATGTCATATTGTAAGTTTAACTGCCGCATAAAAGAATTTAGTTCAAGAACAAGACTGAATATATCAAATTGCTGTGTGGGGTTTTTTTTTCCATATTGCTATAAAAGAAGCATTAGCCAGAATAAACAGTTTATCTAAAGTCAAAAGGTTTAGCAAAATGAAAAGGTCTGTGCCAGGTGGGGGAAAAAATTGGCTGAAGAGCATCAGTCCCCGTGGAGCTGCCGATGAAAACTCCTTTGCTACATATGCAAGGTGGGAAAACCTATTGATGAAAGGACCTCCAAGTAAACGGTTCTTGAACCATTCATGGTTTCTTGCCACAATAAATCGTGCTTAATTCTGTCAATTCATTGATATGCTCCTCTTTATTAATTAATAGATTTTGGAATATTTTTAAGTGTTCCCCATCCACAAAATAGACAATCATCTCTGGATAGTAAAACTTTTAAACAAGAAACTGAGAGCCTCTGTTAAACAGAAGGAAGCAAAAGTATATAGGATGTTTTATTCAATATAAATTAATGATTAAATAATAAGTAAATTGATAAATACATAAATACAAATCCAATACAAAATATTGAAACCAATCAATGCAATGGCAGGTAAGCATCTTTTAAAATCAGGAGCCATAGTCATAACAAAGGAAACTGTAGGAGGTGTGAAAATGAAAAGGCACTGCTGGCAGTTTTCAATATAATGGCTTGAAATAGACTACAGATGGAAGAGGGGAGTGCTAATGAATACTAGTTGCAGAGATCCAGTAGCAAGAAAAGTTTTTAATTACTTATTGCTGGTCTAGAATGTAATAACCACCTCACCAGATTGGGCACTAGTCATGCACATATTACTTTATTTGCTAACAAAGTGACCATCCCACTTACCCATCAATCTTTGAGCCAAGTTCAGGATTTGGCTTTTGGCATGTAAATATTTTGTCAGTGGCTAGACACTAGAATTACACAGTGATGCTTTATTAGCCAAGGAGGGCCTTCTTCATGGTAGTACCTACATGCTGAACTGTTCTGAAATTATTGTGACATTATTATATCCTTCACGGTTTTGGGGGAGACTTAATTGTTCCAGATAGGGTAGGCCTCTTTTATAAATGGTGCATGGAAGGGTCTTTTGCTTCTATTTTCTTCTCTACCAGGACATTTTCAATTAATTATATTTTGTACTGTTTTCACTTCTTGTTTCATTATTACATTTTATAATTTGGAAAATGATTTGAGATTGGTTTTCATAGGAGATAGTTTTTAAATATGACAGGTAAATAAGTGGAGCCAATTACCCACAGGGGGTATATTCCTCTTTCCTGAATGTGTTCAAGCAAAGGCTGGACAGCCAGGTTATTTATTAAATTTATGTGCCACCCATCCCACCATCAAACCATCTTATTGGAGATAGTTTGATTTGGATCCCTGCAGAAGTCAGGAGGTTGGACTTACTGACTTAAATCTTTTTAAAGTTTGGTTTATTTTTCTGCCTTCAGGTGGAAGTGGTTTCCCATTGTCTCCCTCATTAGGGTTGAGAGAGGGTGAATGGCCTTAAGTTAGTCAGTCTCCTGGTTAAAGTGGTTAAAGTAGTTAATGCCTGAGACCTTTAACGTCTTCTTTCAATTGTGTGCTTCTGTTGTTCTAATGGAGCTTTGGTGAGTAGATTACATTGCCTTCCCATTTTGGTACCTTCCAGATGGATTATACTTCCAGAATTATAGTTTAATCCAGATGGATTAGACTCCCAATTATAGTCTCAACATCTGGAGGACAATGAGTTGGGCAAACTGGCTGTGTCATATCCAGTAAATATTTCCGGTAGGGCAATGCTTGCTAAAATGAAATCAGTCCAAGGGAATTGTTACCTAGTTCAAAAAAAAATGTTGCTGCATAAGAGACATTTATGGGATGGAAGAACAGGGAAGACAGACATATTTTCGCACCTGTCCTTTCAGCCACTGCTGCAAAGATAAACCAGAATATTCTAGGAATTAGTAACCTTCAGATTTGTATAACTGACATCAAATTGGAAGGAGAAGTACTGTAGACTTTTTAAGTTTCCGCAGATTCAGGTGTGTATGTGAACTGAGCATTAGACTTAGAGCAGACTCATTCACTAAGAAAGTTTCTGTGAAAGCAAAAATAGGTAAAACGAAAACTTTCCATCCTGATAGTTAAGGTTCATTTGGTCTCGAAATTTAAAAAAAACACACAGTTTACTCTCCAGAAGGCTTTGGCATGCCAGCGGCTGAGCAGGGAGCAAGGGTGTGCCAGGTTGATTGTTTGAATGGTTTTAATTAGCTTAATGGAATGGCCCTCTTATGAAGCCTGACCACAGTACAGTTTGAGCATCTGGTGCCCTGAATGGTAGGAGCTGACTAAGGAAATGCAGGTTGGAAATTGTTTCAGTCTGCTGCTAGTCTTTATTTCCATTATCTCCCTTGTAAGGTCCTCAACCTTGAACAGCAGGAAGTCCTCCCAGCTAGGAGAATCAGTCTTGTCCTTTTGCCCATGAAAACAGCAACCCTGGGGGAAGGACAAAGTTATCCTGATAATTAGACCTTCAAAGAAATTAGTGGGGGGGGGGAGCATTCTTGTCCATCCGCTCATGGGGCTATATTTGGGTGTAATTCATTTAGTTTGAAGTTGCAGCCTGGAAGCCTTGAGGCTATCATAACCATAATTGATTGGTTGGGATTTGCGTGAGGAGATGCCCTGCTTTGGGCACAACACATGGGCTTCATTAGCTCCGGTGACTGGCAGGCAATATGAATATGTTTTTATCCCCTTACCAGATTGATACCCCACCTTTCATTCCGTGAAGGCAGCAAACATAGCACTCTTTGAGGGAGTTGGGGGGGCTGGCCCCCATGTCATTACAGGAGCTTCCAGGCGTAAAATCTGGGACTCCGTGGTTCCAGTCCGTGTTTTAACTATTATAACCCAGTCATACATTCTTGTAGAATAGGCCTTTCCACCCTCAAAAGGCATTATGCGTTTCTTCCCTCAGCTTCCTTTTCCATAAATCATTTCAGGAACTCCAGAATCAAAAGGATTTTTTTTTTATTTAGTTTCCATTGTGGATTTATATCCCACTTCACTGCTGGAGTCTTTTAAGCATGTCGTTAATTCTGATTTTAATCATATTTCATTTGGATTACAGTACAATGCTATCCTATCCCACTATTTTTTTTTACTATTATTTGCATGTCTGCTTTCATGAGATCACTTTATAAGCCTTTACTCTTTAATGAAAAGCATTAATCATCATTTGACTTTTATTAAATAAAAAAAGGTTTTAGGGGGAAATGTATGAAAGTATCTGTTTGTCTAATGCTAGATCATTGTTGGATTTGGTTTTGTTTGCTTTTTAGTTTGTTTATCAGGTTTAGAAATTGCTCATCTTCCTTAGAGAGGGACTTTTTTGATGCCAGGACATTGCCTGGACATTTCCTTGCAGTTCCTTGGAAAGATTTCAGATATGGCTTGCCACTGCCTACTTCCTTGGGCTGAAAGAGAGTGGCTGGCCCAAAGTCAACCAGCTGGTTTTATACCTAACAACTCACAATCCCCTGGTTTCTAGCCCAGTACCTTAACCACAATACCAAACTGGTTCTCAGCATACAAAATTTTAAATACTGGAAGGCTGATAGAGAAAGTAGAAAAGTTTGAGCTGGTCACCTGCTTTGGTGAATACCTGTTGGAGGTATAGCCCTGTGACAGTCTCGGTTGTTGCAAGATGTTGACCATACTCTTTGCTAGAGTGTCTCTTCTTTGTTTCCTGTGTTCTAGAACTGACTCGGAATCCAAAATGATTTTTCAAAGAGTAAGAGCTTCTGAATCAAAACGTTCCTTGAACCATAACCTAAGGAACAAGCTATTTTTTTTCACAGCTACTACACAAAACAGAAGCATTTTATTGTAACCCTACTCTGTGAATGAATTGGTGTGCCAAATTCCAGGCCTTTGAAATGAAAAGCATTTAAAGACTGGCTGTGATCAGTCTTCCTCTTCAGTACAGATACCAGGTAGCTCTTTAGTGGCCAAAAGAATTAGCCATCTCCCTATAAACTGTTTGCTGGTTCTTAGCGTTTGTTAAGAAAAGCCCAAACAATTGAGCATCTTTTGATTTTCAAGTATATTGGGTTTTTTCCCCTTCATTTGTGTCCAGATCTATAAAAATAGATCGATAGATCTATAAAAATGGTTCCTCTTGTACTTGGTATTTTTCTCCTTTTTTAACACAAATAACTTGATGTTTGCATTTCTTTTGCAGGTCAGCGTTTGTTTGGGGAAACGATCTTGGGGCTGACCCAAGGCTCAGTCTCAGACCTACTTGCTCGCCCAAAGCCCTGGCACAAACTGAGCTTGAAGGGCCGGGAGCCATTTGTGCGCATGCAGCTGTGGCTCAATGACCCAAACAATGTGGAGAAGCTGATGGACATGAAGCGCATGGAGAAGAAAGGTAACTGTCACTTCTGCAGTCGAAGGGAGGGGAATTGATGTCCAGCCCAGGATGACTCTCTCATTTAATTGAAAAATGTTTTCAATATGTTCCAAATATCACTGGCCAAGAGCATAACCTTCTGAGTCATGCAGTTCCCACAGCTTGTGGGCCACCCAGAGTTGGTGTTTTCAATAGGGTTGCCTTAGATATCCAAATAAATAAATAAATAAAACATCAAAAAGGTTAGTGTGTGGGAAGAAGTGCTTAATCTGATCCAGGAAGGTTAAAATTAGTCAAAACCAAGCACATATGTGCATAACATGAAACCAGCAGCCAGGGATACAGTAGAAACACCTAAGCTAGTTAGTTGTCCCATTTTTTTCCAATAATTTTGCAAGAAAAGAGCTTTGAGGAAAAGAATAGCTGAAAAAGAAAACTTCTGTATCACAAAGCACAGGAACTCCAGAGTAAATGGTGGGTTATATATCCAATGTATCCAATAAATGCATAAATAATGTATATTTATTCAGTGTGTGCCTAATGCAGTCATCTAGACTTTTTGCAACAAATGTATACAACTGCAGAATATAAAAACATCTAAGCCTTTAATAAGTCATAATTATGCACTGCTTCAAGCTCCTGAGCAAAAGATGGGATATAACTTTGATAATTAAATAAATAAGTAACCCTTTGTAGTCATATCAATCGCCATAAGCTTCTGAAACAATTTAGTTTTTAGCAGCTTCCTCAAAGTTAGTTAGGTAGGCTCTATTAGGATGCTATTAGAATAAAACCCAGAGTTGCAAGCCTTACCTTTTCAAATTGTTTGGAGAAGTACAAGTAGTTTTATCCAAGGATGACTGGAGTAGATATTTCAATTCCATTTGGAGAAAATGGTTCTATAGATATCTCAGATATATATAGGGGTTTTACAGATTAAACCTGCCATTTGAATTGCACCTAGAAGGCAGTAGGAAGTGACTGCAGGTCCTGGACTACTGATATAAAGTGCTTATATCAGTGGCAACAAGTAAGCCACACATTATTTACCAGCTGGCTCAGAATTGTTTTTAACTGTAATCCCACATAGAACACATGCAGTAATCCAAGCACATATAGGTAGTCCTTAATTTACAACCACAATTGGGACTGGAACATCTATCACTAAGCCATACAGTCATTAAGTGAGTTATGCCTGATTTTATGACATTGGTGCTGTGGCTGTTAAGCAAATCATATGGTTATTAAGTGAATCCAGCTTCCTCCATTAATTTTGCTGGTCAGAGGTCCCCTGGGTAGATTGCAAATGGGCAATCACATGATCTCTGGACACTGCAACTGTTGTAAATTCATGCCAGTTGACAAAACCCAAATTTTGATCATGTGACTACGGGGAGAGTGTGATGGTTGTAAGTATCAGGACTGATCATTGGTCCCTTTTTTCAGTGCCATCATAAATTTGAATGGTCATTAGAAAACAACCATCAAGACTAATAGCCACCATTGACCTAGTCACCCTTGAATTAGTTCAGTCCCCTCTTAATTAAAGCTATCTGGTCACCATATGTGAAGTCTTATCTTTTATTGTCTTCATTTTGTATTATTTTATTTCCATACAAGACCATAATAGAGCAGTAGAAAAACTTGGTTTTTGTTCCCCCCCCCCCCCCACTTTTCTTGGTTATCATGTCTCCAATATCGGGAGGATACTAGATTAAGTCAGGCTGTAATAGTTGGTCATAAGGTTTTGATAAATGATTTCACCACATAAACAGATTGTAGGACAAGGACTCTGTGTAAAGACTGGCCCAATCAGTGTGCTCTCTAGGAGATGCTTCAATCATTACAAGACAGCCCAGGTCACATTTGGTAAACATTAATTGGTGGGATACAAAATCTGTGGACTTCTACGTATTTCTGAGATAGAAACCTGCCCCAGATGACACCGCTGGAAATTAATAACAGCTACAAGAGTATTAAGTTCCCTATCATTGTTGTAAGTCATCAAAACAGTCATCTGCCAACAGGAAAGCAGAGTCACAAATTCCACAGGTTCCAAGCGCCCTCTTGTGATCTTAAATGCTGATAACTCTTCAAACAATTTGTTCAATCAAAATATTTAGCAAGAACAACCAGGGTAGTATAGAATAATCTGATCCACCAAAGACCAATTAATCAAGTCTATTACAATCATAAACCTGTATGGGAATAGGGTACAGCCATTACAAAGAAGCATTAAAAATGAAGGTATGTAGGTTTATGTGTGTGTATAAAATGTATAAAGAATTACAAAAAGCTAGTAGATATAAAAGATACATAAATGAAAAGCATATATATATATATATATATATATATATATATATATATATATATATATATATATATATATATGCTTTTAATACACACACACACACACACACACACACACACACACACACACACACAAAGTGAGAATCTAAAAAGATTTAGGAGTATTAGATAGGGGAATATAAAAAATTAGTACGCAGAAGACTGTCAAGTGACAAAGCATCTTAATATGGCAAACGAGGTAAGCATTAAATTTAGTTTATAAAGTTGAGCAAGCACAACTTATCCAATAAATGTTGAGTACTGTTGCAGAGAACCTGGCCAAGTTGTGTGTTGTGGCAGAGTTTGAAAGAAACAAGGTGGTATAAATTTCTAATGATTAAGATCAGACGAGTGTCAATGTCTCTGTAGTACAGAAAGCACTTGCTCTCTTTTGTTTTAGGTGTCCAAGTCACAGGGGCATTTTCAGTCCAAGTAGGGAATCTTCCATGTATTTGTCTTCAAGGGCAGCTGTGGAGAAGGCATGACATCATGCCAGAGTAGAGCTCCTTTGTGTTTAGGTAGTATGAGTTTAGTTAAATATGCCATGAAAGAAGCAGAGTATCTTTTAGATTCACTGGCAAGAAAGTTTGGATCCTGGGCAAAGTCCATCTGATACTCTGTGCCTGATACGAATTGTTTAATAAGTGTTTTGATCGGTTCTTCCCTGTGCTGAGTAGAAGACCTGGAAGGAAATCCAAGGATAAGATTTTAGTTGCCACCTGCTTCCTTACATGTGAATTGAAAATAGTTGTTTAATGGGACAAGACCAAGGAGAGAAGAAAAATAGCCTAAGTGAGTAATTGAGTAGGGTTGTTCACACCCTAGCCATCGCTTTCATGAAGTCTGTATGTGATATAGTATAGCAATAGCACTTAGACTTATACACTGCTTTACAGTGCTTTAAAACCCTCTCTAAGCGGTTTACAGAGTCAGCATACGGCCCCCAACAATCTGGGTCCTCATTTTATCCACCTCAGGAGGATGGGAGGTTGAGTCAACTGTGCAGAGTTTGTAGTCATCCTTAGTAAAGCTAGTAAAATTATTTGTATCATTAGATTATTTGATTTAACTTTTTAATTAATTTATAAAATATACAATTCCTTGGTAAACATAGTTATGCAGGACATGACTGCTACTGTAAAAGGACTTTTCAGTCTTCAACCATAAATATAAATGAAGTGCAGACCCACTGTTCTCCCTCTAGAGCAGGGGTGGGCAAACTACGGCCCGCGGGCCACATCCGGCCCGTTGGTCTGTCCAATGCGGCCCGCCCCTGAAAAAAAAATCGCTGCCATTGGTCTGTCCAATCCGGCCCGCCCCTGAAAAAAAATCGCTGGGCGTGGCGTATTGCCCTGTGCCGCGTGGCCCCCAAAGCTGCAAAACAGTGCGGAGCGATCTAGGGGTACGAAAGAAAAGAAATTTGCAAAGGCCTCGGCTGGGAGTTCGAAATCACCTTCGAGTGCGACCTCTCCGAAGGTGAGTCCCCGCCGATCCCCCTTTTTTTTCCGGGGCTTCCAGGCTTAAACTTTGCAAAGGCAAAGCTCGCAGGCTGGAGCGTCTTCCCGCCAAGGAGCGGGAAGGGTTCCACCCGGCGGGCGGGCGAGCTGCTTGGAGCCACCTAAAGCTAGGCCACTGCTGGTGGAGCCTTGCCCTGCCTTGGTGCCCGTTCCCGGCTTGGCGGTCCTGCTCGGCGGCACTTTAAAAGCCTGCTCCCAGCACCCGTGCAATTTCCCAGCAACTTTCGGCTTCGTTTTAACTCGCGGGCGCTCGCGCCTGGCCCCGAGCCACACGGCGGAGGGGAAGCCCGGCGGGCGGGCGGGCAGGCGGGCTGCTTGGAGGAGGTGACCCGGCGGCGCTCCGGGCTTTCCCTCCGCCGTGTGGCTCGGGGCCAGGTGCAAGCGCCCGCGAGTTAAAACAAAGCCGAAAGTTGCTGGGAAGTTGCTCGGTTTTCCGGGGCTTCAGGCTTAAACTTTGCAAAGGCAAAGTTTGCAGGCTGGAGCGTCTTCCCGCCAAGGAGCGGGAAGGGTTCCGCCCGTGGGCGGGCGGGCTGCTTAAACTTTGCTCGGGCGGCACTTTAAAAGCCTGCTCCCAGCACCCAAGCAACTTCCCAGCAACTTTCGGCTTCCTTTTAACTCGCGGGCGCTCGCGCCTGGCCCGAGCCGCGTGGCGAAAGGGAAGCCCGGCGGGCGGGCAGGCAGGCTGCTTGAAGGAGGAAAGTTGCTGGGAAGTTGCTCGGGTTTCCGGGCCTTCCAGGGCTTTGCAAAGGCAAAGTTTGCAGGTGGGAGCGTCTTCCCGACGAGGAGCAGGAAGCGTTCCGCCCGGCGGGCGGGGAGGGCTGCTTGGAGCAGGCTGCCGTGTGGCTCGGGGCCAGACGCTTCAGCCTGCAAACTTTGCCTTTGCAAAGCCCTGGAAGCCCTGGAAACCCGAGCAACTTCCCAGCAATTTCGGCTTCCTTTTAACTCGCGGGCGCTCGCGCCTGGCCCCGAGCCGCGCGGTGGAGGGGAAACCCGGAGCACCACCGGGTCACCTCCTCCAAGCAGCCCGCAAGCCCGCTGGGCGGAACCCTTCCCGCTCCTCGGCGGGAAGATGCTCCCGCCTGCAAACTTTGCCTGTGCAAAGTTTAAGCCTGGAAACCCCGGAAACCCGAGCAACTTCCCAGCAACTTTCGGCTTCCTTTTAACTTGCGGGCGCTCGCGCCTGGCCCCGAGCCGCGCGGCGGAGGGGAAGCCCAGCGGGCGGGCGGGCTGCTTGGAGAAGGCGACCCGGCGGTGCTCCGGCAGCAGCAACAGGCAGTTCCGCCCGGGCTCCGCTCAGGTGTCCAGCTGGGGCTGTCAGGAGTTGCTACCGCCGGCGCAGCTCCGCGCGGCTCCAGTCCTGCGTTGCCTTGGGAAGGGAAAGGCAAAACCAGGAGCCGCTGAGCCTGAGCCTCCGGTGCCACTGCTGCCGTTGCAAAGCACCGCCGCAGCTCTTCCTTTTTGCCTTTCCCTTCCCGAGGCAACGCAGGACTGGAGCCGCGCGGAGCCGCACCGGCGGTAGCAACTCCTGACTCAGGGGGCCTCCGAGGGGAGGGGAAGGAGGAGAAGAGGGGGGGAAGGGTGTGGGGGGCGATTCCCAAAAAATCTTGTGCTGACCCGGCCCGTCTGTCAAATTTTAAAAGTCAATGCGGCCCCCGAGCCAAAAAGTTTGCCCACCCCTGCTCTAGAGGATGGAGGTTGCTTGCTTGCGGTTAGCAGAAATGGCAGTTCAAGGATACTCATGTTTACAGGAGGACCTATAATGAAGAAATAGATGCTTTGCCAGCAGAAATCCTCCAATATAACCTCTAGCATCTCAGGTAGGATATATGGGACCTTGGGCTAGCTGCAGGACAATAAATGCGGCCTGAGATGGGCTGCAAATCAGGCATCTGAATCAGCAGGCAAAGATCCAGGAGCCAACCCCAAATTTACATCAGGTGAAGGCTGAGTTCCAAAGTAACAAAAAAGGAGAGAAAGAGGTAGGAGCAGACATAAAGCTAGAGGCGTCTCTAAGGGATTGCAAGCTGAAGCATCAATCAGGGAACAGAAGCATTAGGTCGATAAGTCTGGTTCAGTTACAAAGATTTTCATGGAGGCTGATGGTATCCTGATTTCTGTTAAGACATGCCAGATGGCCAGTTGGCTCTCTCAAACTGGAATTCCAGTATAGAAATTATGTTTTCCCCTTTAGGCAGTTACTTGCAAGCAGATATTCTTCAAATGAGTTGGATATTATGTAACTCTCATAGTAGTCAAGACATTAAGTGTCATAGGGCAACTTGCCTGGCCTCCTGTGGAGCTAAGCCAGAGATAGGCAGACTTCAGGATGGTAGAATTTGTATTGTAGTTCATTGCACAGTTGTTTAGACAGGATTTGGCATTTTTATCCCTCTATCAAGTTCGGGAATAGGCAGGTGTTGTTTGATGGTGTTAAAGGTATTGTTACAGGATATAGGCTCTTCCAAGTAAAGGTGCCTTTTGCAATTGTCTCATGGTGGTTTTGTAGTTGCCAATAGTGTTCAGGTGGCACTCCAGATATTTTGGAATTGTACCAATTCCAATTCTGTTGGCAATTCTATTGGCACTATCTTTGTTTTCTTTTGCCACAGTCATTCTACTTTTATTTTCAGATCTTTGTATTTTGTAATTTTCTCCAGTTCTTACTCTTCTCTTCTGCTGTCTTCAGGTACTCCAGTGTCTATTATCCAGACTTTTTCTGTCTTTCTTTTCAACAATTGTTAAGTCTGGGGTGTTAGTGGCAGGTATTTGCTTGAATTCTGAAGATTAGAAGCTGCCCAGGGCTGGTTAGAAGATGAGCAACCAGCTTTAGTGTATAAATATTTTAAATAAGTAAAATCCCAGACCACTTTAAGTCTTCATTTTCTATTATTTTGTGTTAGGGTTTGAGGATTAACCCCTAGAAGAGTATTGCAGCAGTAGTCAAGCCAGGCAACCAAAGGAGAGCGGAAGGGCCCCAGAGTATACACACACTGAACACAAACACTGTTTGTAGTTTAAATAGTTTTTAATCCAGTTAGAGTTTAAGCATTGTCATTCAGTCCATTAAGTCATTCACAGTATTTCCATCCAGTAAGACTCACTAGTATAGTCCGAGTTAAGAGTCCTTGCAATATCTTTATCAGCCGATAAAGATATCTTCTCCTCCTCCGGTTTCACTCTCCAGAGAAACAAACGCTGGATATTCAGTAGAATTACGCAGTAAATCAGCAAACAGTAGCATAACAATAACAGTTCAGTCACAGGCACTCACAGTCAGTAATCACAGTTAGTCGCAGCAAGACACAGTTAGTCGCAGCAGCACACAGTTACAGTAGCACACAGTTACAGCCAGACAGAGACAGCAAGCTTTCCAGCTTCTAATGCTTCCTTATATAGTAACTTCTAACCGCACCCTTAATCGGCTAATTGCCTGCTGCATTGTGTTTAAAGTGATAAGCACTTAAACCATGATATCTAAGTTTTATATATTTATTCACCCAAACCATATTTGGTATCAATGTTATACCTAACATACTCCCCTTTTGGCGAAATAAATATATAATACCTTTACAATCTTATCCCATATTTTTCACAACTCTCCTGGTGCTTACTGGCACCTTGGGCTTTAGTAAAATTATCAGCTAAATTGTCCTCCGACATACAGTACTCTAGCTGAATCATCTTACTTCTTACAGATTGTCTCACGTTTAGGTATCTTAGATCTGTATGCTTGCTCCTTGTTTTTACTCCAATATTTGTGGCCATTTGAATTGCTGCCTGATTATCTTCATGTATAATTATAGGATAATCTACAGTTATACCTATATCAATTAACATTTGTTTATACATTATTAATTCTGTACATAACAATGATAAACAGGAGAATTCTGCCTCCATAGTAGACAAACTTATATGCTGTTGTCTAATTGACTTCCAGCCTATTAATGTCTTATCCAGCATTATGGCTGTTCCTGAAGTCGACTTTCTAGTGTCTCTTTCTGATGCAAAGCTAGCATCTGCATAAGCACTCAAAATTAAATCACCCTTTGGTTCTAAATACAATGAATAATTCATTGTCTTTTTAAGATATCTTAATATCCTCCTAGCTGCAATCCAGTGTCTTTCACATGGTGCAGAATTGAATCTAGCCAACTGATTCACGCAGTACGATATATCTGGTCTAGACCAATTACTAATATAACTCAAACTACCAATTAAAGATTGATAAATCACCTTATCAAACTCAGGGCTTTGTACATCAGTGTTGCTAAACTCCTGACTCATTGGAGTCTTAGCTGGCTTACAAAGCTCCATCTTGTAATCTTTTAGCAATTTGCTTATCTTATCTTCCTGAGATATCTTAAAACCTTTCCGTGTTTTCTTTATATTCAAACCGAGATACTTCTTTATCTCCCCTAATTGCTTGATCTTTATTCTCTTTCCTAATGATGCTATTATTTTATTTGCTTCATCATTAGTTTCAGTTATCAATGCAATATCATCAGTGAACAATAATAATAATGATACTTTCCCATTTGTCTCCCTCTTAAACAGACATGGATCGGCTAAACCAGCTTTAAATCCTATATTGTCTAGTTCCTTTACAATATACTGGTTCCATTCATAGCCTGATTGTTTAAGACCATAGAGACTTTTCTTTAACAACCAACAATCATTATTATCCTTATTTTCACTTTTAATACCAACAGGTTTTTCATATAAATAATATGTTTTAATGGGGCGTGCAAGTAAGCAGTTTCCACATCTAGATGTTTAACTATATAGTTTTTACTAGCTGCCCACACTAAAGCTGCCCTCAAGGTTGCTGCCTTAAGACTAGGTGCAAACACCTCATCGTAGTCATTAGCATTCTGCCTAAAACCTTGGGCTACTAACCTTGCCTTATGGATTAATTTACCATCTTTATCTGTTTTTACCTTAAATATCCATTTGCAGCCAATGGATTTCTTTCCTGCAGGTAATTTGGCATTTTCATACACCTTCATATCTCTTAATGAATTCAGTTCCTTATTCATTGCTGCATACCATTTTTCTTTTCCTTAATAGGATACTTTTTAATTTCTTCTACAGAATTAGGAACTTCATTAATCTGGCACACTGTGTTAGCCTGGTACCTATCAGGCGGTCTAGATATACGTGTAGTTCTTCTGGGAATTACAGGGCTTACAGGAGGACTTTGTTGAACTACTACCTGTTCATCTTCCTCATCCTGTTCAGCTATTGAATCTGTTTCTTCCTTTATGGGCACTATTTCATCCTGTATTTGTCTCTTTACTTTATTTTTAAAGTTACAGGGATAACTAATGGGATTTCTATAGGATTCAATAATTACATCTTTATTGGCATCCTGTTCTAATTTCTCCCATCCTTCATGTTCTAGAAATTGGGCACTTGCACTACATAACACTTTAGATGTGCCTTTCTCCCAAAATCTATATGCCCTATGGTTTGCCTGATAACCAACGAAGAAAAATCATTTTAGCTCTATGTTCCCCTTTTTTTCTGAGTTGTGCAGGAATATGCACCCATGCTGGTGCACCAAATGTGTGCAGGTAACTTAGATCAGGTTTCCTGCCATGCCACCTGGTGAATGGAATTTCACCTGTTGTTGTATTAACAACGTTGTTCAATATGTTATTAGCACACATTGTAGCCTCCCCCACAAAGAATCAGGTAACCCAGAATCATTTAACATTGTTCTAACCATTGCCTGTAGTGTTTGGCCTCTTCTTTCAATAAAAGCGTTATGTTCTGGCCTGTATGGAGCAGACTTCTTATGCTCTATTCCAGCTACTTTAAGTCTGTTCTGGAATTTGTTATTAATAAATTCCTGCACCATTATCTGTCACCAGGGTTATCAGTTTACGTTTAGACTTTCTTTCAGCAAACCTAAGCCAATTGAAAAAATGTTGATATGTTTCAGTTTTGCTTTTCATTAAATAGCAAAACCCATATCTAGAATAATGGTCCATAATGCTCAGTATAAATCTAGCACCCCCATACTGGGTTTCTTTGGACCTATGATGTCTGCAAATACTACTTCTAAAGGTTCTTTTGTTTTGAAACCATTTAGCCTATTTGCAGGCAATACTTTGCTCTTATCTTCACAGCAAACATTACAACGCAAATATTTATCACAAGGTTTTAACCTTATTCCTTCAGATAACTCAACTGTACGTTTTAGCATTTTAAAATTTACATGCCCCAAACGCCTATGCAATAAATGGATACATTCTTCATGAGGCTTTATATTATTAAATACAGTTTGTGCCTCCCTTTCTTACTATTATCTAAGACATATAATGTTCCATTTAAAGCTGCAGTTACCCTTTTGTTATCTTTTTCAATTATGCAATTATTATCCTTAAAAGTAATTACATAACCTAATTTATCTAATACCCTTACTGAAAGCAAATTAAACTTTAGTTGCGGTACATACAACATTTTTATATCCTGGTTTATGTACGGACAACGTGCAAAACCTTGACCTTTCGCTTTCAGGTTCCAGCCATTGGCAAGTGATATATGTTGAGAACTTTTAGACATTTTTATAAATTTTGTCTTATCTCTTGTGATGCAGTGGGATGCGCCACTGTCAACCACCCATAAATTATTCTTCACATCAGAGTTGCTAAACGTGGCTAGTTCAAATGCTTTCTTTGGCTTTTTACATTCTGACTTTTTCTCTTTTTGCAGAATCTTGCCAAATGTCCTCTGCCTCCACAATTAAAACACTTTTAATTGTGTATGCCGTGAAGATAAATTCTCTTCTTCCAGGTGCTTTACTTTGCTTTGCTGGTTTCTTTCAAACTTTGAAGATAATTTCTCTTCTTTCTTATCTTCTCTCAGCTCGTCACGCTCACGCCTTCTTCTGGCTTCTTCTAGTAGCCTGCCTGTAATCTCGGTTAATGAGAGGCTTTCTTTTGGCAATACTTCCAACGAAGTCACATAGTCATCATAGCTTTGATCTAATGAAGATAATATTATGTAGACTTGTTGCAGTTCATTAAATATAAGTTCTTTTTCTTGCAAATCTTGAAAAATGCTCTTCATACAGTTTAAATGAACTAACATATCTCCATTCCTCTGAAGATGCGTTCGAAAAGCTTCCGTGTAAGATTTATATGTGCTCCTACACTGTCCCGAACATAAATCTTCCTGAGGTTCTCCCAGCAGTTTGCAGCATTTTCTTCTCCACGAATATGGACAAGCTGCTGATCACAGAGAGTCAGTCCTATGATGCATAAAGCCTGCTCATTCTTCAGTTTAAAGTCTTGTAACTTTTCTTTATCATCATCATTAGCAGGATCCCAGCTACTCACATCTGGTGGGTTTGCTATAATGTCCCACAAACCTTCTCTGCGTAGAAGTAAACTACATTTCATTGACCATGAAACATAGTTTGTTCCATCCAGCCTGGATATCATGGACAGTTGTGACAAATTTACTTGTGCCATTACTCTTCAGATATTTTGACTATTTTAAACTAATTAAAACAGTTTGTTTTTACAGTAATGTGCAACTCACACCAACTCTCTCTGCTATATCCTGGTTAGTTAGACTATGCTGCTGGGCCCATAACCAATGTTAGGGTTTGGAGATTAACCCCTAGAAGAGTATTGCAGCAGTAGTCAAGCCAGGCAACCAAAGGAGAGCGGAAGGGCCCCAGAGTATACACACACTGAACACAAACACTGTTTGTAGTTTAAATAGTTTTAATCCAGTTAGAGTTTAAGCATTGTCATTCAGTCCATTAAGTCATTCACAGTATTTCCATCCAGTAAGACTCACTAGTATAGTCCAAGTTAAGAGTCCTTGCAATATCTTTATCAGCCGATAAAGATATCTTCTCCTCCTCCGGTTTCACTCTCCAGAGAAACAAACGCTGGATATTCAGTAGAATTACGCAGTAAATCAGCAAACAGTAGCATAACAATAACAGTTCAGTCACAGGCACTCACAGTCAGTAATCACAGTTAGTCGCAGCAAGACACAGTTAGTCGCAGCAGCACACAGTTACAGTAGCACACAGTTACAGCCAGACAGAGACAGCAAGCTTTCCAGCTTCTAATGCTTCCTTATATAGTAACTTCTAACCGCACCCTTAATCGGCTAATTGCCTGCTGCATTGTGTTTAAAGTGATAAGCACTTAAACCATGATATCTAAGTTTTATATATTTATTCACCCAAACCATATTTGGTATCAATGTTATACCTAACATTTTGTCTATTTTGTGGTCCCACCGGTTCTTATTTGCAGACAAGTGGTCTTTCTTTCAGATAGTCCATTGTACTATTGTTGCTACTTTGTCATACTATTATTTGTAGTTACTCTGTGCAATTTTCTTTCAGCAGTTAACTGGGTGGCTCACTGATTGTTAATATTATTATTGAATCTGAAATGCCTCCCTGTTGAAACCTTAGGCAAAAGATAAGCACTTATAATTCTAAACTCAGGAATTTATTTTATAAGGTTTATAATTAAACAAAAATCAAACCCCTTTTGTATGGTTGATTAAGCCAAGCATTGTTTCAATAGTTAAATGCATAAAGAGAGGAGTATTACTGCAAATGTTCAATGTTAAAGGACAGCTGTGTTTTGCCATTCACCAAAAGATTTTCCAGGAGATCTTGATCTAATGTCTGATTTGATCTACTATGAGATACAATCCCGTTTATCAGTTTCTGAGTGCATTTCGGACTCCACACAGTACCCTACAGGATGACTAGAAACATCTTGTGCATGAAACATGGAAAGAAACTGTCAGATGTGTGTCTGAGCTAAGTAAACCAGTTTTAAGCAGATTTCCTATGTCCCATAGAGTTGCAGAACCTTTTCATTATGAACCAGGTTTCCCCATTCATCGTGTTTGTCTCCGGCTGACCGCGTGGCTTCCTTTGTTTTCCAGCATACATGAAACGGCGGCACAGCTCTGTCAGTGACAGCCAGCCTTCAGAATCATCTTCCACTGGAATAGATTACAGCCAGGGGGCCAGCCCACAACCACAGCATCAGCTCAAGAAGCCACGGGTTGTCTTGGCTCCAGAAGAGAAAGAAGCTCTGAAACGAGCCTATCAGCAAAAGCCATACCCATCACCAAAAACTATCGAGGAACTTGCCACACAGCTCAACTTGAAGACCAGCACTGTCATTAATTGGTTCCACAATTATAGGTAGGTAGCTCCGGGGTTTTCCGGTTTTACTGCAGCACCAGCAGTCTTTTTCCCCCTTTCCTCACAAGGCTCTTGGAAGGGCAGTTGCTTTACTATGGCTTTCAATTTCAGCTGTTAGCTTGGTATATGTCTAACACAGGAGTGTCAAACTCAAGGCCCAGGGACTGGATCTGGCCCACAGGGTGCTTAGATCTGGCCCATGGGGCTGCCCTGGAAAGAACGAAGGACCAGCCTGCAGTGCCTCTGCTAGTGAAAAAGGAGTTCGGGAGAGCTCCATTTTCATTGACAGAGTGTTGCAGAAGGCCATTGCAACCAAAAACGGAGCTCGGGAGCCTGTTTTCGCTGGCAGAGAGCGCTCAGGCCACCACAGGCGCCCCCAACACAAGTGATGTCAAGCTGGCCACTCCCACCCTGGCCCCCCAAGGTCAAACACAACCCTGATGCAGCCCTCAATGAAATCAAGTTTGACACCCCTGGTCTAACAGAAGCAGTGTACAAGTAGTCCTCAGCTTATGACCATTCAGTCAGAGACAGTACTAAGAATGAATGGTAGTTAGAACCAATCCTCAGAGTTCAGACCAACACAGCATCCTCACGGTTACATGACTGTAATCTGAGTACTAGGCAATCCATTCACGCCAGTGGTGGGATTCAAAATTTTTTACTACCAGTTCTGTGGGTGTGGCTTAGTGGGCGTGGCAGGGGAAGGTTACTGCAAAATCCCCATTCCCTCCACACCCCACTAACCTGCTTTCCAGCTCCTTTCTCCTGTGCAGGGCAACAAAAGAAGACCCAGCCGATCAGCTGGGATTCGGGAGGCAGAAAAGAGATGGGGGCAGGGCCAGTCAGAGGTGGTATTTGCTGGTTCTCCGAACCAGGGGTGGGATTCTACCAGTTTGCACCTATTTGCTAGAATCGGTTGTTAACATTCTAAGCAGTTCGGAGAACTGGTTGTTAGAAGTAATTACTGGTCTAATCCTGTAAGGAAGGCAGGAAGGAAACATTCTGGTCTTGCTTACAGAAACTGCCTCTCCATTAACCCTTATTACATTCTTGGCAGGACTAGACTTCCTGTCTCAGCAACCTCTCTGGAGTTTTTTTTTTCCTCCTTTGCTGGTACTTTGCTTGTGTGGAGTGACCATTCAAAGTTACAATGGTGCTGAAAAAAGTGACATGACCATTTTTCATACTTATGACTGTTGCAGCATCCCCATAGTCATGAGAGGCCAGGCGAGGAGATGCATGCCTCGATGTGAGTCATATTGACTTGGCCATGCCCAACCCATAACATGATCACCAAGCCACCCCCACCAACTTAGACATGCCCACAGAACCAGTTGTTAAAAAATTTGAATCCCACCCCTGCTTCCAACTACTCAAAATCTCCGCTACCAGTTCTCCAGAACTGGTCAGAAACTGCTGAATTCCACCTCTGATTCACACTTACAAGTACTTGCCAAGCATCCCACAATCATGTAATTGCCATTTGCAACTTTCTCTTCCAGTTGACTCAAAAGTATCTGTGACAGGGAAGGTTGCAGGTTGCTCCTCCACCCTCACACCCTCCCCCAGCTCCTCTTTTGTAAACTCAATTTTGCTCCATTTTACAACCATTTCTTGCCACACTTGTTAAGTGAACCATTGAAGTTGTCCATTTAGAACATGGTTGTTAAGTGAATCTGGTTTTCCCCCATTGACTTTGCTTGTCAGAAGGTCGCAAAAAAGGATCACAGGACCCCGGGACACAGCAACAGTCATAAATATGAACCAGTTGCCAAGTGTCTGAATTTTGATCACGTGAGCGTGGGGATGCTACAGTGGTTGTAAGTGTGAAAAACGGTCATGTGTCCCCTTTTTTTCAGCACCATTGTAACTTAGAATGGTCATTAAATGAACTGTTGTAAATTGAGGATTATCTGTACTGGCTACTCGGAGGCCCTCCCTGATCCTCCCTGTACCACCACCTTCATACACCCTCCATGTGCCACACTTTTCATGCACTCCCTTGTACCCCCTTCCCAACCTGCAATAGTGCCTTTTGTGCATATCCTCATACACCCAACACCTCTTGCACATCTCCTTGCACCCTCTGTGACCTGCCCCATGCCTCTCAGGCACCCAGTCCATGCCACACCTATCCCACATGCCTGCAGAGCTGCAGAAGGCCATCGTGGCCAAAAACAGAGCTCAGGAAGTCTGCGTGTGGCCCTCCCGAGCTCTGTTTTCATTGGCAGGGGCACTGCAGGCCAGAATTTTGCTGTTTCCAAGGTGGCCCCGTGAGCCAGATCTAAGCACCCTGTGAGCCAGATCCACCACCACCACCACCCCGCGGGCCTTGAGTTTGAGACCCCTGCTCTGTATGTCAGGATTCTGACATTTAACCCTATTTAAATCATGAGTCTCTAGCCAAACTCCAAAAGGATTTATTGGGAGTTAAAAGATGTGGCATTGCCTGGGTGTAGCCGATTCTGAGACACATAATTCATTGCCACCCTTGACCCTGGTTTTCCCCCATCCCTGGTGTATCACAATTCATATTCTCCAATGGGACACATCCATAGCCAAGAGTCATCAATCATACTCCCCAGCTAGAATTTTGTGCAGCAGAAACCTCAGTCGCCTAGAAATTATCTTTGAAAACATTTATGGAATGCAAGCTGCCCACTGCTTCCCCCTCCCTTTCTGTTGGCAACTCTAAAAGACCACAGAAATATTTTATGAGTTGACACTGTAATGATGATAGAATCCTCCCAGATACACCCCATTTGATGTCCTTGGAGGAAGCGCCAGGTGCAACTTCCGTTATCATCTCAGCTGCAACCAGTGGTGACACTCCTTTCTTGCAATGTTTCTTTCAGGTCACGTATTCGTCGAGAGCTGTTTATTGAAGAAATCCAAGCTGGAGGCCAGAGCCAGGCTGGGTCAAGTGACTCTCCTTCAGCTAGAAGCAGCCGGGCAGTTCACAGCTCTGAAGGAGACAGTTGTGATGGGGTGGACATGGAAGGCCCATCGGATACAAAACAAGGCAGCCTGGAAGCAGATGAGTACAGCAATGCAACCATGAAGTCTCAGGGAGGGCGAGCAGCGTCAGCTTTCGAAGCAAGGGAAGAGGCACTGCGAGACGCCGGATCTTCGGAGAAAACGGAGACATTCCAGTTGGGAATGGAGAGCTTGGAAGACACAGATGACGAGGGAAGGCTCAAAGCACCACGTCAGGGTTCTCCACTGAGCTCTCAACATTCAGGAGAAACTCTGGAGGCCAGGCCCAACTGTGCTCCAGAAGAGGATGCCTCTACCTCAGTCCTTGCAGGGCAGAGCTCCTGCAAGCCCAGGGGAGAAAGTGTGGAGAAAGTGCCCATTGTGCCAAGTACCAGTTCCACGCTGGCCATCACCAGCTCTCAGAAATCCAACTCACTCAAGAGCTTGTTCAGCTTTTCTGAGGCAGCGTGCTCCAAGAACACACGGGACAACACCTTGAGGAAAAAGAAGGCAGCAAATTTGAACAGTATAATCCACCGTTTGGAGAAGGCTGCAAGTCGAGAGGAGCCCGTTGAATGGGAGTTTTGAGATTAAGCGCACCCAGCTCCACAGGGCTGGGGAAATTAAAACTTGGACCTCTGTTGGTTTCTATTGTGTCCCGCACTTACCGCCCTGCAGGCCACGGGGCAAAAAATGCCATAGGCCAAGGTGCATATAGAGAACAAAAGGAGTGTTTTAAGCCCAGTTTTATGTTTGTGTTTTCAAGGAAGAAAACTGAAACTTGTCCAGCTTTTTGTACCCTGAAGTGTTTCTATTAATTGCCCTAAAGTGATTTCCACAGTTTCTGGGGAAGAAAAAAAAAACTCATACAGCTTTTGCCTTTTGCCCTCCTCTTTGGTGTGGGCTTTAAAACAAATATATATATACAAACAAGAAAAAAAATTAAACCCACATATTTAAAAGGGGGGCTTTTTATCAGCCATCTAATGGCTAAACAGAGCGATAATAATACACTATTATCTTCTTTAACCAGGAAAACAAAAAGATGGGAGGGGAGAGATTTTTTGAGATTAAAATAAAAAGTTGTTTTGTAGCTCTTCAGTTGCCACTAAGAGATTGCACAGTCAACCCGACTCTAAACACACTAGTTTGAATTCCTAAATATTTTCAAGAAAGAGTATTGTTTGAAACTTGGGGTTTAAAAAAAAAAACACATTTACTCCATGTATTTTTTAAACAGACAAAAAAAAAGACATCAGGAAAACATCTTAATTTGTGGTAGCTGACTTCAGTGTTTTTCTTGTAAAGTGGAATTGACTTGTAGTGCACATTGTTTCATAGCTTTAACTGATTCTAGTCTCTTTGTTGGCTGGAATTTGTTTAATACACTCCATTTTAGGCCAAATCAGGACAGGAAAAAAAGAAGAAGAAAAATTCTGAAATCTAGGTATTTTATAATCTGCTTTTTAACCTCTAACCACAAAGCACGCGGATCAGACCTCATTCTGGGAGGGGTGGGAGACAGCTTGGAAGAGGGATGTACTTGATCGGTTCAGATTAAATTGCATTATGCCAGCCTTGCCAACAAGTCCACATAAGTCACTAGTCCTCAATACCATCTGATTGCACATGCTACATTAATCATTGGTCCATGTGACCTGTAAGAAGAAAAACACACACCAGCTTTTTGAAAGAAAAAAATAAATTTCATGGGCACCTGGAAACACTCCTTAACACACGCCAGGCAATTAGGCGGGTGGCATAATGATAATACGCCACACAAAATACAGTGTGTGGGGGGGATTTTTGACAGAGAGGGGTTGGTTGGCAGGAAAGATGAAGCTGGTATCAGTTTCAAAAAGAGTGTGGTGGTACAACAAGAAGCCTTACCCAGAAAGATGAGTTTCCATTGTCCCTAGCTGGCAATAGTTCATAGGACAATATTACTGGGGCCCATTATTTTAGTACGATCTGGGGCTTAACTGGTATTTCATCAGCCATTGTGCTATTCTGGTCTCACCTACTCCAGAGAATAAGGGCAACTGTTTCAGCCTCTTTGGAGTATCTTTAAGCACTCCTAAATTATTACCCATGGTCCCATGGCATATACTGGTTACAAAAAGGGAGTGAGCCCAGAAGTAGAGGACAAAACCCTTGATTATCACAACGTCAAACTACAAAATGGCTAACCAAAGCACACGACAGGAACTGTTCTCCTCTCCCAAAATAATTTAGCTCTTCCTGTCATTTTATGACAGCTGCAGGGCCGATCAAAGTACAGAATCGATTTTCCAAATTGTCTCTAGCTCCTCCTGTTGTCTATGTGTATATGCGCGAGCATAGAAGTGTATGGAGAAATGAGTGTGCGTATGTGTGTGTGTGCATGTGTGCAATTTTATACGTTGGTATTTTCTTACGTACTTGTGCACGCTTAGAGTGCATTACTGCCACCTTTTTTCAATAAGCTGTTTTATCAGTTATGGCTTCTACAGATTCGCTGATTTAGATTCCTTTATTGCCATATCTTTAAAACTAACAATAGATGATTTTGGTGTGTATGCATGGGTATGAATGTGTGTGTGTATATATATAGATATATATACATACACATACACATGCATACATGGATATAGTTATTATTTTTTTGGCTTATTTATAGGTGCTGTATTTTATTATCTGATTACTAGGAAAGGACAAAAGGGGCAAATATTCTTTAGAGGGATAGACTGCCGGCAGTATTGGGTTTAATTTACAAGATGTAGTTGTCAAACTGTATATTATTGACAGATTTCTTTTTTTTTTTTTTTTTTTTTGGAGGGCCGTATTGTGTATCATGGAAAACTGCTTAGGTCAACATCTTTTGATGACACTTTAATGGTGCATTCATGACTTATGTTCTAATTAATATTTACTTTATGATATTGTGGGAGGGGTTGGGGAAGAGACATTCTGACTTTAAAGATATATTCCCAATATTACACCTCAATGTAGTTGTATTAATTGGTCACTAAGTCTGTTTTGGGGAGGGGACAGTACTGTAAAATGTGAAATTACCTTCCCTGTGTATTCTTTTTCTTTATTTAAAAAAAACAGAAATTAGGTTTTTATCATGTCTTCAATATGCAACAGCAGCACTTAATTAAGTCTTCACAAAATTAAGAGTTCAGTAGCTTTAACAACAGCAACAACAACAAAAAATGCCTTTTCATGGTCCAGAACAAAAGCTCTAGGAGGCTGGAAGGCAGGTTTGCTTTTCCCACTTTTTTCTGTTAATTTTATAGTTTCTTGGCTGTTTGGGGGATATGAAATGTTATCTTTAAGATGCACAAAGAGCTCTTATCATGACTTGAAGGTGCAAATCTGTACATATATAAGCAAGATTAGGGACAGATTCTGGCTTGAGAATCAATAATGGGACAGCCACATTTTCCCTTTAAAACAACATTTCTCGAGCTCGGCAACTTGAAGCTATGTGGACTTCAGCTCCCAGAATTCTCCAGTCAGCATACTGGCTGGGGAATTCTGGGAGTTGAAGTCCACACATCTGCAAGTTGCCAAGCTTGAGAAACGCTGCTTTAGAGCACCTTGAGATCTTAAGGCCAGCTTTCTAGAAAATTGATTATAGAATGTTTGTGATAGCTGCCACCCATCTGGTCCCAACATGGACAGTTACAGCATGTGACATGGCTTCAAATTAAAGACCTGCCTTCCACATAAAATGAGAAATCCCCACTTCCTTTGCAAAACTGGAAGCAGCTCTTCATTCTCTGACAAGATTTAAAAAAACACTTGCGCTGCTTCACTTCCATTAGGTTTTAGCTTCCCAGCAAGCACACAATTAGTTTTTAGCCTTCCAGTTTCTGTATATTTCTTTAGGCAACGGAGCAATATCCCAGTTCTGGTTTATTGTCTTCCTCTTAAATACTTTCCAGTGTGTTCAGTTCAGTTAGCCACTGAAGTTAAGACCTCCCTTTTCATTCATTCTATCAACATCCTGGGTGCCTCTTCTCCATAACGCATGGAGAGATATCACTAATGTGACACAGGGCAGCCTAGCACTTGGGGTTCTGCCATTTGCCCTAATAAGCAATATTTAAGTGCCTTGGGAAAAAGAAAATATTCTCCTGTCTTTCATGTGCTTTCCCATCCAGATACACTTGGATTTTAGCAAGGAAATTACGAATTCAGATTTACCTCTTCTTTTCAAGTTTGGCAGTACTTCCTGTTGCAGCAAAGTGGTATTGTTTCATTCTTCCCCGAGGGAAAAGCCTGCTCAAGAACATGTGGCTTATTGCAACCAATAATGGTTGCAGAGTTTAAGCCAGGTAGATCAAATGAAAAGTGGTAGTGCTCATAGCTGCACATTCAATTCAGGAAGTTCCTGGAGATTTAATTAATTTGGCACTTTAATCATGTTCAGGCTCTCTTGGTCATTTCTGTTCTCAGTTTGAAAAGAACGGCTGTAATTGAGAGAACCAGGGTGGCCAACATTTCTCAAAAATCCATATCTTATTAACAAGGGTGCCATTAGTTATCCCGGTGTTGGTCTTAACAGTTTGAGTACCATCTTGGCCTAGTATGATAGGACTCTACTTTCTATGGGTAGATTTAGCTCTTATTGGAGATTTCTGCCATACAGAGTTAATGGCAAGTTTTGGTAGTTTGCCTGATGCTGTATTTTCTGACTGAGGTTCAGGAGATTTTGGAGGAGGGTGCCATTCGAGAGCTTTCTTTCTTGTGTCTCTCTGAAAAGGTTTAACTCCTGATCCTGGTGTTCTTTAGCTATTGACTGGCAGTTCTGTGAGTTGTAGTCCCAATACTTCTTGAAGTTTGACTGGATGGTGGGAGACTATTTGATGCCTCGAACAAGAGAACTATAATTAAGAAGGGAGCAACATTCTGTAAATGTATATTTTCTGATTCTGTCCCTTAAATTGTAGAAGTACATCACCCAGTTAAAATAATTGACTGAAGATTTACTCTACCTAAAGCAATCATCAGTCTTCTCTTGTTAGCCATTTAGGAAGGATTTGTGCTTGGGTGCCTGCTCTATTGCCCGCTGCAGCCTCACTGCATATTTGGTCCACTGTCCACTGTGAAGATTGACACATTAGTCCACTTGCAACTTAAATCACTCTTCCCTTCCACATATATACAACACTTTTCAAACTAGTAGATAGGGTTGACTGCTTTTCTAACTAGAATTTCTGCCCCCTGGTTCACGAGTTAAGTTATGATGTTGATTGGTTAGTTGGGACAGGATTGTTGCTTTTTCCAACTTCTTTTGTGCAGACCCAGCCAGTGGTTGTTGATTAAGTAAACCATTTCAAAACAACCCACGGCATAGCATAATGTACAATCTCTTTCTGTATTTTTGAAGACTCTTGGAGTATCCATCTATCTATCTTGTGTATTCATCTATCTATCTTCCAGACACTCAAGAAATCGGGGGTTTTTTTTTAGATTGGTCCAGGAAACTCTTGATGATAATATCTGTAATGCTAGTCAGTTTTCCTGAAAAAGCAGCCGTCCCATCTACCTGTCCTGCAATGCGAATACACTCCCTTCAGTAAAAGCTGTAACTCTGCCTAGCACCCCAGCTTAAACCAATTCTCTGTCCCAGAATATACCCAGAATCCTCAGCAACATGCTGTCTGTCATTCCATGGCTGACATGCTGTTTTATTTCTGCCATAGATAATATGGAGGGTGCTGCTCATCTGGTTTTCACTTTTAGAGATTTATATTAATTTCACAGCCCTCCTTTGAAGCCCCGGTTAGCCACAAGGTTTCAGTCAGTTGTGGGTAGATGGTACATCTTTCACTTTGCCTACAAGGGGCAGAGCAGGCGCCAGTTGGAGTAGCCAGGGGACCCCCAGCTTTCCCCTTCCAAAGAGATTTTTTGTCAGCTAATTTCAGCCTTCAAGCAACAAGGAGAATGACTGAGCAACCTTCCTCTCAACGCTGTCAGCGAGATAGGTACTGTGGAAAGGAACTCCTTTATTTCCATATTGCTCTGTTTCCCTTTGAGGTGGGATTATTGTAATGCAGCTTCCAGCCAGCCTTGAGTAGAGGCAACCACAGCAGCTTTGGATTTCTTAGAGTTTATTTGAAATAGGAAAATTACAAGCTGCATTGAATTGAACTTAACAATTAAATTGGCAGAGGAGTATCAGTGCCCCTCTTGGGATGATTTGAGTTCTTCCTATACTCTCTGGTGTCAGAGAGTAGTTGACATAAATGCATTTATCTGAAGAGGGAAGGAAATTAGCTTGCAGTCTTGAGAGGCCAGACTGACTTACTGACTCATAAGGAGACACTTCAGCTTGTTCTTTTAATCATTAAGCCTAGCAGAGGAGAACAATTATGTACAATGACTTTGCTTTCAGGATACGTTGAAGCAGAAGCTTGCCAACCACATTTTGCTCTAGCATATTGTATGAAAACACTCCATGGATTTGATTTACATTCTCTGTGTTACGCAACCCTCCAAAATTGAGTTAATTCTGTAAAGTACATTTTATGGCAAATGTTGGGCAGGTATAGTCTATGTTTTGATTATGGAGAACTAGAAAGATAGTGTTGGAAAGCTGGAGTCAGTCATATTTGTACAGAATTATTCAAATAAATTGAACTTAGCTGGAAATTCTCACTTACAAACTACTAAACCTGGCTGTAGAATCTCCAGACCACCACTAGATAACAGCAGAAGCCATTCAGATCACTTGATTGAATTGGGTGGCTATAGAAAATAAATAAGAACTTTTGTATCTCTGCTGCCATCTCGAAGTCATCTGGATTTTTGTAGTCCATATATGGGAGCCTTAGTACAAAATGTCTAGTTAACTGTGCTTTTCTAGTCTGTGATTGAAAAGCCAGCGGTGCCAGAGTGTCATCCAAGTTAAAGAACCTTTACAAAGGAAACTACTGATATTACATTTCAGTTTGCTATTTCAGTATGTAGAAATGCTGCCATTTAAAATAAAGCAATAATTTGTGGTTTTGACAGGTAGCAGAGCACTGTTTTTTTAAACATTGTGATGTGTTTGGATGTAAGAATAGTTTAAAATAAATCCTTAAATATGCAGCTCCAAATAAGAACTGAGAAAGCCACATTAAAAAAAAAAACAGTTCTAGGACATTGATTGAACATAAATTCAGATACCATAGTTAAAGTGCCTCGGCTACTCAAGATCAGCATTTCCCAACTTGGCGTCTTCCAGATGTAGGAAGGACTGATAACTGCAATTCCAACATATAGAAGATACCATTTTGAAGAAGGCTGCTTAAAATGAGTAGGTTTTGCTTTCCCTTATGTACCAATCATTTCCAAAATCAGAGATGAGTCTTAAAGATGCATTGAAGCCTTCATGTACATCCTTGTGGTGAAAGTCAGCATCCCTTAGAAAATTGTAGTTAGCTGCTGCTGTGTTTTAAAGGGGATTCCCAAATTCCATTTCCTGATTCTTTTTGTACAGGCTTTTAAAAGTAACCAAGTGAACCAATAAATCCTACTTTTGTAAAAGCAAATTTGAAGGCAAATGTTTAGTGTTAATTCAGTTAAATGAAGAAACCACCATCAAAAAGTTAGCAAAATTATACAGACACTCTGTTTGGTTCCCAGATGCCTAATTCCGCTGAAAATAAGAGACTTTTATCAGTTAATTTGCTGAGATCCTTACAAAAACTCTTGAAGTTGTTCATTTTTTTTAAGACTTATTTTAAACATTTGGCTCCTGCTGTGGGCAATGATGAGTACTGTTGGATTACAATCTAGGGTGAGTTCTGAGTGTGTGTGGCCAAAGAGGGGCCAGATTCATTCAGGACTGGACTGTGTTCAGGTTCTTTATGAAACATTGCCATGGAGGCATCGTTTTTTTTTCTCAAAATGGGATTTCCACACATACAGTGGTACCTCAGTACTCATTGTTAACTGGTTCTGGGAGATGCGATGAATACCAAAAATGATGAGTACCAAACAGATTTTTCCCATAAGGAATAATATAGTGAGTCACAAGGCAGCCGACATCAACAAGTTCTAGCTTGTGCGTTGAGTAGCAAGCAAACATTGAGTACCAGGACAAAATGTTCATGTCAAAATGCATTGAGTATCAAATTTGATGAATTTCAAAGCAGTTGAGCACCAAGGTACCACTGTGCATTCAATACTTGTTTTTGTCTGAATCCACCTTCCTCAATTGTACGCTCCCAGTTATGATGAGAATTGTAACCCAAAATCTGAAAGACCCTAAGTTGGGCCTAGCTTTTTGAAGTGTGCATTTAGACTTGCCGGTACCATAGTTTCCAGGGCAAGGAAACATAAGACAAATATAACTTGTCAAAGGGTTTCTTTCTACTGAACAATGTGTGTGTTGTTTTTCATTATAATGGTGTTAGCATAGTGAAAAGTGAATAGATAGCAATAAAATACCCAAGGATAGCTTTTATAACCCAAGATCCAATCTTCCTACTGACTGGACAAAATATCTATTAATGGCAGTGTGCTAGTCTCCAGCAAGGGTGCCTAAACTTGGCAACTTTAACACTTGTAGACTTCAACTCCCAGAATTCCCCAGTGAGTTTGAAATCCATAGGTCTTAGAAGTTGCCAAGGTTGGACACCCCTGGTGTACAGTAATATCTTTAAAACTAGAATCAGTTTCAGTCCAATTCCAGATAGCAAAGCCAACCATATTGAGTTGGAACCAGGTAGAAAGGTGTCTTCCATTAACAAAACAGATATTCTGTATTTTATAACAGAGCACTATAAATATAAAAATCGAAAAATGAAACATTTATAGAAGCAACCTCCAACAAGCAAGGATATGAAATCTGTTACAATCCCTGAGTTACTGAAGTGTAGGCATTCATAGATGCTATTCTTTTTCTTCTTCCTCACTTTCTCAGACTGTGAAATCAGCCCACTGTTCCATTAGGCTTTATTGAATACTCCCACATCAGCATTTTCCAACTTGGCATTCCTGCCGTTGTATGGTGTATGAAGACTACAATTCCCAAAATGCTAAGCATCAGGACAGATGATCCCGGCACAAGTTTTAGGGGCTTCAGGATATGAGAGGCTGCCCAAGCTCAGGTGCACTGAATATCTGACAGGGCTAGATTGTAGCAATTGTCCCAATCAGGGAGCGGATTGCTTTCTTGGACTACCTCTCTTATCTGCTAAACTAGCAGAATAGTGTCACTCTTTTAACTTCTGTTATTAATTTTTCTCTTTTTCACAATTTCCTGCTGCTTTGTAGTGCATCCATCACTAAACCCTTGTTCTTTTATTATTATTATTTTAAAAGATGCGTGGAACAATCTCCAGAAGTAAGGCAGAGTGAAAATCTCATCCACTTTTTAACAACAAAAAGCTTTTTGAGACAATTCCTGTGGCTCTTTCATACAGTTAATTAGTGATTACTTAATAAACCATCTGACAATTCCCTCTCTTCTGAGGAGCCGCATTTCTTTTGTCGTGAGCAAAATGCAGGGAAGGTCCAGGGAAAATAAGATCCTCAACATAGATTGACTGTAGCCTCATTTTCTTCATGGTGGGGAGGGAAATGGTATCTACAGCAGGGGCTCCAACCTTGGCAACTTTAAGAAGCTGGCTGAGGAATTCTGGGAGTTGAAGTCCACAAGCCTTAAAAGTTGTTGGAGATCCCTGATCTACAGCATCGGGAAGTCTCTCTGTAAATAGGAAGCAAATTAGCTTCAAAAGGTTTATCAATAGCTTGATTTTCACTCCAGTGGAAATAGTTTTGGTTTATGAGGACACAATATAGAAAGACTAGGTGTGGTTGTCTTAATACAGCAATTTATTTTCAGTGGTTTTGTTTGCATCATAGATGATTTTTGTATATTACGTGTCTGCATGACATCTTTCCTATTGGCCTGGCTATGCTGTAAAGATATACTGTATACTCTGTCTTGGTTGAATTCCAATTGCAGATCCATTTAGCATGTGGATAGACACATCTGATTGTCCAGGGTGAGAAACTGGATAAGGGGACATAAAGTGTACCATGCTGTGTCACTTATCCAAGAAGAAGCCCCATTAAAATCAGAAGGGCTAACTAACAAGTAAACATAAATAAGACAGCAATATCAACCTTAGGACTGCAAAATAGTTCATTTGAAAGCTTATGATCAGAGCACCTGGTAAAGCATTGATTTTTCAGCCCTCAGTCAGCCTAATAGTCCTCAAAAGTGTTCTGGAATCTTTAAAAAATAGCTCCTCAAATGCACTGAACGTAGCTAATACTTTAGACAGAATGTGATAAACTGATACCTTGTGTAAAATAATAAATTAATATATTGACTAAATCAAAAGAAATTATACTACTCTTCCTTTATTCTTAGGGGAACAAAACATGTTCCAGGATCTGATAGTACAATGACAATCTTTAATGTTCTTTTTGACTGTGCAGCTCTTGAATTCAAAAGCAGAAATGTATTCTTGGCACAATACAGGACCAGTCTGCAATCCCTTGAAGTAGCTACATGTTTTTGTGAGATTGTCTTGCTGCTTTCCTAGACCAGCCTCCCTTATGTTAGCAGCCTGCTGAACACCCATAGTCTTCAACAGAAAGTATTCTAGACAATTCTAATTACAGTTACAACTTATTGGTGATTAGACACACTAGAGAATCAATTAAAAAAACTGCAGGAATATTAACCTTTTTCAGATATCGTTGTACCTCACTGCCCATTGTCATTGAGCATTCTATCTCAATCATATTCTTTGGGCTGATGGAGTTTGGAGTCCCCAGAGCTTTTGAAGGGCCCCTGTTCTCAATTCTCAAATCAATCATCTATCCTTTTATTGCTTGTAAAAGAGTACAGTAATGGAACCAGGTGCCTAAATCATCCCTTTTTTCCTCTCAAAAGAAAAGAATCTCTGATTTCCAGAGATCAAAGGCTTGCTTTAGCTAATTTGAGCATTAGATCCAAGATGGACCCTACTTCCTTTGTGTAACTCTAGACGAGCTGAGCTGGAATCAGCACCCCTTATTTTCATACCTGCAAAACCTTAAATGATAGAATTGCTTATAAAATGAATAAATGTTAATTGAATGAACTTGTCCCCTTGTTCTTCAAAAGGAAGGGAGGACAACTCTTAATTCTGGGCATGCTATAGTGTAAGCCATCTGTTGTTTGGCACATGGTGGGCAAAAGAAGGATCGTGCCATAACCACTTAGCATTGGTTCTTTACTTTGCTTCTCAGGCATTGTGAATTTATGTCCATCCGGGTGCAATGTGGCCCTTTAAAATTAAAAACGTGGGTCAGGGCACCTGCCCACCTCTGAGGCAGGGAGCGTGTCTTTACAGTTGCCACAAACTTTGTCTCTTATACTCTTCCCCTTTTGTCCCTTCAGCTTGTCGCATCTTCCTCAAGTTTCATTCTGTTCCATACTTTCAGGCAAACTTTTTTTAGACATTCTTGACAAAACTGGAAGAGTTTTCTGCTTGCTTACTTGCCCATCATAACTTCATTTCCACACCCTAAATCATCTTGATCCATTCTCTTTAGCTTCTAGACTATAAACACTCTTCCACAGAGCTCCAATCAATGAACAAGAGAGGCACTTAGAGTGATGGTGATCAAATTATAATTTGCTAGCCCTCCTCCACTCACATAGACACTTTGGGGTACCGCAGCTGCGCATTGCAGAATTCCTTTCCTTTTCCTGATCATTCTGCAATAGTATTGCTAGATAAACACACTGGCAGCAATCTAATAATCATTCACATCCAGAGAATAACCTCTTATCTACCAAAGCATTAACTTCAGCTTCTGGGTCTTTCAAATTGGAGCACTCAGTAGAAGCTCATTCCAGTTTAACTGGGACTTCTTCAAACAGAACAAATGCCTCGGCTTTCCTGTCCTATATAGCACTTACAAGTGATTTGATTTTTATTCAACTATTTCTCAAGCATGTGTTTATGTAAAGCATAATGACCCTTAATAAAGTTGTTCTTTTGCCCCTAATAATCTTGGCTGCAGACTGTCTGCGGACACTTCACATCTGAATAAGTTCATCTGCATAAATGGGCATGAGCTTCAGTCAAGATCCATAGACTCTTGTATATCTGGTTTGTTTGTAAATATGTATTTTTAAAAACAAAAAAGTTTATTTAAAGATATTTTGAGCTGAAGAGTTTCAAAAGATAGAAAAATGGGAGCACAAATGCATGAGAATCCAAGCCAGACTTATGAGATATTTGAAGGGCTCTCAGCCTCCTTGAGCCTAGGGAGTGAATCCATGAACAGGCATTTTTCCCTTTCCCAAAATGTATTGAGATTGGAAAAAAAAAATACTTCCCTCTGAAAGACAGCTTTCCTCTACCAAAATTGCTCTTAAAACCTCTGTGGTTTCCACCCTGAGTTTGCAAGTTGTCTTTTTTTTTTTCTGCATGACTTGAGAATCCCCATGATACTAGCTGTGAGGTTGCCTGGCAGCATGGACTATACTACCGTGCAGTAGTGGTGGTCATTGAGTGACATCTACTAGTTTTCTCATCTTTGTTTTAAGAGTTCTGCATTCTTGCTTGTTGACTCTGAGCTAGACTCTATGGTACAGCAGTGGCAAGCCATCCAGTGTTGGGTGGTTACAGTTCCCACAATAGCTTGCCATTGCTTATGCTATCGGGGCTGATGGGTAGTGAAATCCAAAGCATCAGGAGGTCATGTGGTTGCCTATCCTTGTGCATGGCAATGTTCAACTAGTCCCCATGGTGACCTGAGGTGCTGACTGGAGGTTTTTCAAGGCTGCACTTCAACCTGCTTTGGGATTTGTTAGGAAATTATCTTTTGGAAAGGGACAGTGAGAGAGGGTAGTGGGACTTAAACCTTAGAAGCAACAAATACTCAGAAATAATATAGATCTCAAAGCAACCATTTGTATGTCTTTCTTTCCCACCATGATAGTTTCATGTTTTATCCTTTAATGGCGTTGGGTACACCACTCTGCCTAGTTATTAGCTGGCCATAGAGGTTTTTTGCACACTTACAGCGATGTGTGTGGGAAAGGTGAGAACTTTTTGGAAGGAAAAGAGATTGGTACAGTGTGGAATTCTTCTGCGTGAGGGTAATACAGGTAGTCCTCAACTTACAACAGTTCGTTTAATGATCTAGGTTACAGCAGCACTGAAAAAAGTGATTTATGACTGTTTTTCACACTTAACGACCATTGCAGCATTCCCCATGATCATGTGATCAAAAGTCAGAACTTGGCAACTGACTCGTATTTATATGACGGTTGCAGTGTCCTGGAGGGATCATGTGGATTATTTTTTCCCAACCTTCTGACAAGCAAAATCAGTGGGGAAGCCAGATGTCAGGCCCCAAAACGGCCAGCCTTGAGCGAGCCAGATTAAAACTTAACAACTTTATCGCTAACTTAAAAACTCCAGTGATTCGCTTAACAACTGCGGCAAGAAGGGTCATAAAGTGAGGCAAAATTCACTTAACAGATGTCTCAATTAGCAACAGAAATTTGGGGCTCAATTGTGGTCATAAGTCGAGGACTACCTGTACTGAAGAGAGGCAGCAGCATATGGGAAAAGAGAAAAAAGTTGAAAAGTCCTTGTTTTTCTTTTTTTTTAAAAAAGCAAATAATAAAAGATCCACTTATGTGACAGAGGTAGACACCCCTGTAAGGTGCCGCCATGCTCTGAGAGGGGACATGGCAGGGCCCTGGAAGTGGGAAGTAAAATGTCACTTGGTCTTGGGGGCAAGATCGTCCTGCTGAAGGCATCCATTTCTGGCATGCTGGTGCTCCATTTTTCCAACAGGAAAACTATCCCACTCACCCATCTTCCCCATTTTGTCAGGCAGTTGGAACCTGGAGACAACGATGAGAGGCGGAGGAAAGAAGCTTTTTTAAGAAAGAAAGATTTTATTGTGATTTTTTTTTTAATTTCTCTCTGACTAGTCTATGCATTTCCAATTTTAAAAGCCGTTTTCTGCTGATCTTCCCCCCCCCCCCCTCAGCCCCCGTCTCCCCCCAAAATCAGGCACTGTGTAATCTTATTCTGAACAAACCTCTGAGGAATGTCATATCTGCAAATTTGGAACTTTAATTCCAAAGTAAATGGCAGTCTTGCTTATGTTTTTTTCCACACAGATACATAGACACACAATCCAGTTGGAAGGTCTTGCATATTCCAATCCTATTGAATTGGGGGAGGGCGGTGCCTAATATTTTGCCATTTAGTTATGCTCTGAAGAATTTGTTTTTATTTTATTTTATTTTATTTTTTTATTATTTTTCTTGCATTTGTGCAATAACTACTTGCCATTTTACTGGGCTGATCTTTGGACTTGCCCTGACTACTAACACAGCACAAAAATGAACTCGAAACACAAAAAAAGGTGTATTTTTTTTCCTGAGAATATTTTCTTTTAAAAAAAAAATATTGATAAGCTCCATTTTATCCCCGTGTACTTGTGGTGTCCAACATTTTTAGCAGTATTTTATAAATATATATATAAATATATAAATAGATATATATATTATTTTTTTCCTGTAACGCACTAAGTCTTAGGTGTTTTTAGAAGCTCGTTTCTTATATTCAGAATCACCAATTTTAATGAAATACCCTCACAAAGACCCAGTTGACCAAAAAAAGCCTTTTTTCTTTCTTTCTTTTCTTTTCTTTCTTTTCTTTTTTTGTACACGTAGCTTTGAGAGAAGCTGCCCTGTTGTGTTGCTGTGATTTCATCTTTTGTAACATTTTATTTCTTGTTCAAAAGTTTATTAAAAAAAAGAGAGAGAGAGAAAAGTTTTATATGGCTGGCAGTGACAGAGCAAAAGATTTCTTCCCTTGGTGGGAAGTGGTATTTTCTTCCCAACCTGGGTTAGCCAATGTATGTTCTCAGCACTGTACAACAGTCCCTATATGATATGGAGAAGCAATATCACTGTACGAAACTCACATGATGTATTATTATAATTATTATTATTATTATTCACTAGCACCCTAGGTGTGATAATTGAAGTAAATATCTTTTATACAAACACAGTGATGTCTGGGTTGTCTTCCTTGGGACAGGCTGAACTCAAAAGCAGCAAACATTACTCCAGCAGGCAGGCTTACATTGTAATTCCATGGTTTAATAATTTTGTGGAGTTTTGCAGTTTAATTCAAATGTCTGATGCCACACACTGTCTAATGCTCTTCATAGGAACTTTTGGTGTGCAGCATTTGGAATGCCAACATATTCAGATGTTAAATTAATTGGCCTTATTTTATATATGAAGATATTTTTTATTTTCATTTTTTAATGTTTCTAATGTATTTGTGAACATACTAACACGCACACAATTCGCAAAAACATCTGTAAACAAAAAAAATGAAGATTAGAAAAGAGACAACCCTAAACCAACTAAAAATGCAAAACAAGAAAGAAAAAGAAAATCTACCTTGTATTTTATCATTATCAGTAGTACTGGTTGACTAATAAATGCATTACTGTAATATAATTACAGTACCAAATATTATTGAAAAATGTCACAAAATCTCTGCCATAATACCACATGATGTTGTATCTGCATTCTGGTTTTTTGCAGCAGTAGAAAATACTCCCTTTTCCAAATCAGATCATATACTTCCAACAACCATTCCTTCACATCTGAAATAATCTCAATATTCTTATTATTATTTTTCAATATTATTCTTTTAGCCATTGTGCATATTCAATAGTCATAATTTCTTGTAAACAGATTTGAAAGCCATGTAGTTTAAAATTACATTGGTATCTTCATTATTTAAAAGTTTTCCTGTTAACTTATTTTCCGCTTCACAGTGCTTTACAGCCCTCTCTAAGCAGTTTACAGAGTCAGCCTATTGCCCCCCAACAATCTGGGTCCTCATTTTACCCACCTCGGAAGGATGGAAGGCTGAGTCAACCTTGAGCCTGGTGAGATTTGAACTGGCAAATTGCAGGCAGCCGGCAGGCAGCAGAAGTAGCCTGCAGTACTGCATTCTAACCACTGTGCCTCTACAGCTCTTATGAATAAGAAAGATATTCTTATTTTTCAAAAGAAAAATATTATACTTTTTTCATAGAGATATTTTTGTATGTTTTAATTCTGTCACGAATTCCATCAGGAAAGAGCAACTTGGGTGCCTGAGGCGACCAAAAATATATTTCATTGCCTATCCAGATGCCTAATGAAATATTGACTCAACTACAGGTAGCTCTTGACTTAGGACCACAACTATGGACCAGAATTTCTGTGGCTAAGCAAAGGTGGTTGTTAAGTGAACTGCTGATTTTATGATCCGCTTTGTTAAGCGGATCACTGCCGCTGTGAATCCTGTGATTGTTAAGTGAATCCAGTTTCCCCCACTGACTTTGCTTGGCTGGGGAGGCTGCAAATAATGATTGCATGACCCTGGGAAGCTGCACCCATTGTAAATACCTGCTGGTTGCCAAATGCCATTTTGATCATGTGATCTTTGGAAAGCTGTGACGGCAATAACTGTTGAGAATTGATCATAAGTCACTGTTTTCAGTGCCATCGTAACTTCAAACTGTCACTAAAACGAATGATTGTAAGTCAAGGACTGCCTGTATTCTTTTAGGGCTGGATAGCACTTTGGATTCAATATGTAGACCAGGATGGGAAATACAAGATATACATACTTTTTTTTTTCATCACCATTGTTTTCCAACTCCTAAGAACTGCAAAATTGAAATTGTTTATTTAAGTGGCATGCCATCTTTCCATTTTTTTAAAATATGCTTGGAAACGCCTTTATGCTACAGGGCTAGACCATGTGCAACCATCAAATTTAATAAAATAACAGAATAACAGAGCTGAAGGGACCTTGGAGGTCTTTTAGTCCAACCCCTTGCTTAAGCAGGAGATCCTACGCCGTTCCAGTCTCTTCCAAACAACATAATTCAAAATATGAGACACAATTTTTTTTTAAAGCAGCAGTTGGGTTAAAAAAAATAGATGAAAATGCAGCCCGATCTTGTAAAATCTTAACAAATTAAATGCCTTAAAAGCAAACAGAACAGATGTCTGGACTGCAAGGACATCGCAAGGCCAGTTTGCTTTTTGGCATCACACCCAAAGAAGGCCCTGCCTTGAAACGCATGTGTGTTATTTGGAAGAGAAGCAGAGAAGTTGTACTGCGGAGCTGAACATCTGGCAGTTTGATCATCTGGCAGTTAGAGGAAGCCACCCCACTCCCTTGAGACTTGATAGGAGGGACTTTCAGGAAGGGGTGTGCAACTTGAATCTCAAAATCCCACAGCTCTTTTGCTGCTCATGACACCATCCTTACCATAATAGTTGAACATTGAGAGCTTAGGTACCTGCCATTTTGAGTAGGAAACCAAAAAGTCATAAGTTTCGTAAGAAATGGCCAGCACCATACGTATCTAAGTTGGGAAAATGCAGAAAACCCCAGCTTTTGGCCCAGTATGTGACAACAACACCTCACCACTGGCACTTTAGCATTTAGCATTTTAGCATTTAGCATTAAGAGCTGTGGTAGTGCAGTGCTTAGAATGCTGCAGGCTACTTCTGCTGACTGCCGGCTGAATGCAATTTGGCCGTTCGAATCTCACCAGGCTGAAAGTTGATTCAGCCTTCCATCCTTCCTTGTCTGGCCTTCAAGTGCTTTAGAAAATAGCTTGACCCCTTCCTCTCTGTGGCAGCCCCTCAAATATTGGAAGACTGCCATCATGTCTCCCCTGGTCCTTCTCTTCACTAGACTAGCCAGGCCCAGTTCCTGTAACCGTTCTTCATATGTTTTAGTCTCCAGTCTCCTAATCATCCTGGTTGTTCTTCTCTGTACTTTTTCTACAGCCTCAACATCTTTAGGATAGGATGGATGTCCAAGTTATTCAAGAGAAAAACCCCAAATGCAACACTTACCAGATGCTACACTGACAGGATGATCCCCCTGTACCTTGTGGCCTGTCACTCTCCCAAATTATAATGTTGGGTATCTATTTGAACAACTGAAACAAAACATAATGTTCCCTTTCTAGCCTTTAAAAGATTAACCGTAACACATTAAATTGTCCTTTTGCAAAACCTCACATCTGTTGCTAAATGCTGAGAGTAGAGCTGACTTTATAGCAGCTCAGTTGTTGAAAAGACCATTTGCCTAAAAGTTGTAATTTAGGTGCACAGTTACAAATGAAGGAACAATGGCTACAATTTAAATGGAAAGATAACAACATGCCACCATTGTAGAAAATGACAGCCAGGTATCCATGTCCTAACAGATAATAAAAGGCAACTTTAATGATGTTCTGCTTCTGTTCTTATGGTTGAGTTTTGTTTTTTAGACCAGATTGTTCTTCAAGTAGTGTGGGTCACATAGAGAAAGGAGAGGAAAATGGTAGGATTGGGTTAAGCAAGCTAGGGGTGTCACATGGCTTCCTGACCTTATTTTTCCGGTCCAGAACATTTCAAGACTATGCCATTAAAATCTAGCTGCAAAAATGCCACGAATTCTTATAGACAAGCAAAATGGGTGCATTAAATTGCTTTCCAAAATTAGAAGTATATTTTTAAAAAAACAAACCCAAAAGTTTGACCCTTCCACTGTGGTAACAACCTCATATCACTAGTCATGTATCCAGAAGCTATCCACCTCAATAAATGGTGAAGTGAGCTCCCCCCCCCATCCCATCCCATCTTCACCAGTAGGGTTAAGTCCCCACCCCACCCTTATTAAGCAATCCTCCCCATAGTGAGAGGGGAAAAGGCATTTCAAAGCAGAAGCATCTCAGGGCAACGAAGAGAAAGCATTGGGTGACATTGGATTCCCATTTGCATCTTCCTGGTGTCCCTGATTTCAAGCGCTATCTCAAAAGAACTTGCCACTACTTGAAGCTGCTCAGAAATGTCTCCACAAGACAAGTCCAAGTAGAGTAGCCCTCAGGCTGGACTATCACTTTTTCTAGGGGTCCCTGCTTGTCCTCTTGCCTTCTTCCTCTAGGGTAGGACTGTGTGTTTTCCTGGCTGAGGCCTACACTCCCCCCATTCGTAGCATGTCACACAAGGTGTGCTTCAAAGCAGGGCAGGGACAAAAAAAAAAAAACATGACTGCTTTGACTTTATTACATTTTAAATTTTAATTCAAATAAAAAGCATTGAATGCCAAACATTAATACAGAATGCTTTGGTCATGCATTTAATTATTTCTGTCTTCACGTTAAATGAAACACATTTTAATTGTAACAATTTTGGAGTTTCGTACGGGCCACTTTTAGGAGCTACAGGTGGCCCTGGTGTCTCTGGTTGAGTAGACCTTCTGCTATAAGCCCAACTGATCCTTGCAGGGGCTGTGAAGGGCAAGGCAAGGCACTGCTGCTGTGTCTCTCACTTTGGTCCCTGCTTGCAAACAGGAGCCTCATAGAATCCTAGAGATAGAAAGGGCTACCTAGACCATGAAGAGCAGAGCAAGAATTCAAATTAAAGCATCCTTGAAAGAATAGATGTCAAATCCAGCTGTGAAAACATTCCATGAAGCTCATTATCTCCCTCAGTTCTTACTTTCATTTAATGCTTTCCTAACATTCAGTTTAAATCTGCCTTCCTGTAAACAGAAGAATATTCTTTATTGCTATGCTATCTAGGACCACAGAGAAACACGTCTTTACTCTTTTCTTTGTGACATCCCTTCCGATATTTGAAAACTGCCATCAGTTTCCTCCATGGTTGCTTTCTCTTCATAGTAAATATTAAACATTGTGGTAGAATGTAGTCTGGAGTCACGGGAGGAGGGGCTTTTTCCCAGAGGACAAAGAGACAGTGAAGCTTGGGATGTCTGGTAGGCAGGAAGAGAGCAATTTCGGACCCTCTCTAATAATTCACAGAGTATGCCTGTAGTTATTGCAGAAATTTGCTTTAGTCTGGCAAGATTCTGTTTGTAGGCAAGTAACAATAAAGGTACTATCAAATGTAACTTCACGTTGTACTTGTTTCTTTGGGTCTGATGATACGCAGTTTCCCAGTCTTTTCTCATGAGAGTTAGATTCCAGCTCTCTGGCAATATCCTTGCACTTCTTTTGATCTGTCCCAGCTTCATTTTTTTCTTAATGCGGAGTACCAGAACAAAATGCATTCCTTAAGGTGGAATACAGAATGGAAGGGAACTATTCTTTCCATGAGTTGAAAACTAGAAGGGAGATGACTACTCTGTAACAGGAAGGAGAGAAGCGCAGCAGGCCAAGAGAGCTCTGCGCTCAAGTTCTCCCTGTAATGCACTTCACAATGTGGGAAGACCTAAAACATACATTTCAAGGCTCTCTCACGGGGAGAACCAATAAGTCTGACTAATGTCCCATGTCAAATGATAACTTATGCAGGTTGAAAAATCAACCGTTTAAGATGCTCTAGAAAGCATCATCCTTGTATTTTTTTTTATAAAACAGAGGCCTCTAGTGGTTTGGTTCTATACTGGACCATTTGCTTATATGTAAGCTTGCCAGTAGGTTCTTTAAGTATAAAGGACAATAAACAAACACACTCGTAGAATAAAGAGGCCAAATGTTCATTGAGCTGATACTAATGACCAGGAAAAAGTATACCTATATGGCTTTTCTGCGGTCAGGAACGCCAAAGAAACTATGGACAACCCACTTTCTTGTGCCAGCTGGAACATGGCATGCTGAAGTTTCCAATCTGGCTTAAATAGTTTCTCATAAGTGAAGGAGGGTGATCTAATTTAACATCTGGAAAGGCCTGCTAAGAACATTCTAGGGGGAGGCGTCTTTTTTTTTTTGCATCTGTCAACTCATCCTCCCTTTCGACAGTTATACATCTGTTTGTTACACCAACAAGGTTGAGATAAACAATGTAAGTCTAGGACAGCAGGTCTCTGAGCATCAAGGTCAGTAGGAGACAAGGCTGTTAGAGGGTAATAAAAAGAAATACGAAGTGCAGAGCCAAGCAAATAAAACAATGTGGGGTGGTATAGAATAAAACTTTTTAAGGTACCAGAGAAAAGTGGATCACGCCACTATACCTCATTTCCATTTCTATATGCATGAACACCACAATGGCTCAGATTATGTCTTGGACTCTCAAAGGGAGGAAGGTTTAGCTATCAGAAGGATCACAGCTGCAAATTCAGCTCCCTCTGTGTTTTGCATATAGACATTGCTTAAATTCTGCAAAAACTGAGTAAGAGATTAACAAATAATCTAGGAGTGACATGATAGCAGTGTTCCAATGTCTCAGGGGCTGCCACAAAGAAGAATAGTCAAGCTATTCTCCAAAGCACTTGAGGGCAGGACAAGAAGCAATGGGTGGAAACTAATCAAGGAGAGAAGCAACTTAGAACTAAGGAGAAATTTCCTGACAGTTAGAACAATTAATCAGTGGAACAACTTGCCTCCAGAAGTTGTGGATGCTCCAACACTGGAAGTTTTTAAGAAGAAATTGAACAACCATTTGTCTGAAATGGTATAGGGTTTCCTGCCTAAGCAGGGGTTGGACTAGAAGACCTCCAAGGTCCCTCCAACTCTGTTATTCTATTCTGTTCTGTTCTATTCCATTCCATTCCATTCCATTCTATTCTAAATAGAGGTAGCGCTTGATTTACAACCGCAGTTGGGATCAAGATTTCCGTTACTAAGCAAGGCAGTTGCTAAGTGAATCAAATCCAATGTTGCAACCTTTTTTGCCATAGTTCTTAAGTGAATCACGTGATTGTTAAACAGATCCAGCTTCCCCCGTTGCTTCTGCTTGTTGGTAGCCAACTGGCAGGTTGCAAATGGTGATCCCCTGAACCCTGCAACCATTGCAAGTACATGCCAGTTGCCAAGCACCTGAATTTTGATCACCTGGGGTTGCTGCAATGGTCATAAATCAAGGACTACCTGCATTGCATCTCTGATCATGCAGTCTAAAAGTCCATGCAGTCTAAAAGTCCATGCAGTCTAAAAGTCCATTTCAAATTACTCAGTCTTAAAGGGAGGGCGACTCAGACAGGGTTTAGTGGCAACCTCTCCAGCTGTGGCCAACACTGGCCAGAATTTTCCTCAGTTTTTTTAAAAGAATGTATGTCTCTTGAATAAACATCAGCTGAATTACATGGACAAACCCAGCTTTCTCTTGATTTTAAGACCCATCTTGGCCAATCCTGGGTTGTTAAGTCTGGAAAATTTCCAGTTATTTAGCACTTGCATGTCGTTGTGGTCTATTCAAGTTTGGCGTGTGGTGCTTTACATTTGCTTTAAATTTTGTCGTATATTATTGTGATTTAATGCCATAGTTTTGTTCTCCCTTTGGCCTGGTATCTTCCCTGGAGTTCTTTCATATATTTTTTTCCACACAAGCTCAACTCTCCCTAACTTGTTGTTTGTTTTTCCAGCAAATGGGGAGAAGATGTTGCTTGGCTTGCTAATCTTTTCATTAGACACCTTAATCTGCACTCCACTGCTTTTACAGTAGATTTTACAGTAGATTTCCCACTTCTGATCATATCAGTGACACGATAGCAATGAATAAAGATAAGCAATAGATAAAAATAAGACTCTGGCAGAATGCTCACTGTTAAATAAGGTTATAAAAAATCCAGTTCATTGTAACAGGATGTGAGTGTCACTAATTGTGAAATCCAGCTTAGTGTAGAGATTAAGTCTAGGATAACAACTGGGAGACTGTGAGTTCTAGTCCTACCTTAGGCAACTGGGTGACCTTGAGCCAGAATAACAGAGTTGGAAGGGACCTTGGAGGTCTTCTAGTCCAACCCCCTGCTCAGACAGGAAACTCTATACCATTTCAGACAATCTGTCCAATCTCTTTTTAAAAACCTCCAGTGTTGGAACATTCACAACTTCTAGAGACAAGTCCTTCCACTGATTAATTGTTCTAACTGTCAGGAAAATTTCTCCTTAGTTCTAGGTTGCTTCTCTCCTTGATTAATTTCCATCCATTGCTTCTTGTCCTGCCCTCAGGTGTTTTGGATAATTGCTTGATCCCTTCTTTTTCGTGACAGCCCCTGAGATATTGGAACAATGCTATGATGTCATGCATAGTCCTTCTTTCCATCAAACAAGACATACCCAATTCCAGTCGTTCACTCTCAGCCCTAGAAGGAAGGCAAGGGTTAATCACTTCTAAACTTTTGCCAAAACAAAAACAAAAACCCATAGAGACTGATCACGGCTGTTGGCAAGAGTCAAGACTTAGTTGAGGGCACACACACACACACACACACACAATCTAATAGCACTGATGCAAGAGTAGACATCAGTGCTATTAGATATTTGTGTGTGTGTGTGTGTGTATGTTTGCCCTCAACTAAATGTTGACTCTTGCCAACAGCCTTCAATCTCTATCACTGTTCATTCTATCTATCTATCTATCTATCTATCTATCTATCTATCTATCATCTATCACTGATATAAAAGTTATATAATTACATCTATCACTGATGTAAGAGTAGACAAAGAGATGTGGTGGCTCAGTGGCTAAGATGCTGATCTTGTCGATTAGAAAAGTCGGCAGTTCAGCAGTTCGAATCCCTGGCACCGCGTAACAGAGTGAACTCCCATTACTTGTCCCAGCTTCTGCCAACCTAGAAGTTTGAAAGCATGTAAAAATGCAAGTAGAAAAACTGGGACCACTTTGGTGGGAAGGTAACAGCATTCTGTGTGCCTTTGGCGTTTAGTCATGCCAGCCACATGACCACGGAGACGTCTTCGGACAGCGCTGGCTTTTCGGCTTTGTAACAGAGATGAGCACCGCCCCCTAGATCCGGAAACAACTAGCACGTATGTGCGAGGGGAACTTTTACCTTTACCTAAGAGTAGACAATTCCTGGATAACCCCAGTTTCTGCTCCAGTGAGGAATTATAGTGAGGTGTTATAATGCTCTCTTCTAATTTTAAAACAAGTTTATATTGCAGAGAGAACGTTTTGAAAGGAGCAGCCCTCCCTCCTCCCCTTGAATTCTTACTGTATTGTATGTTTATACAGTATACATAAAACAAATAGTTTGTGGGTCAGGTTATTCAGCACTTCTGTTGTTCTGCCCATTTGGGGGGAGCAAGGGGTCAATTTTATCAGGATTGTTTAACTTTTCTTCCTCTTCTTGCCTAATTTGGTTTTGCCTCCTGGAAGCCCAGAAATGCAACAGAAGGTGCGGTGTTCTCAATACTTCTCTGGGGTGATTTGCAACAATAAAGGCATCTCATTCTTTCCCGACAGGCCGCTGTACTGATTTGCAAATCCAGTTCACTGAAGCTGTCTCTGCAGTGGCCGAGCAGAAAGATCTGATTGCAAAGCTGGAGCATGACCTCAGCACCATCCAATCACTGTCTACCATGCATCGCCCAGATGCTGAGGTGAGTCCCTGAAGAAGATCCTGCTACTTGACAACAAAGACAGTCAGCCAGGGACCATGTAGAGGAGACACCATCTGTAAAATTAGTGTGAATGGTTTGTTTTTTTCCAAAATAATCTATAATGATCCAAATTTGCTATTTGGCTTGCCCCATTCTTTATCAGAATACCTATCACTTTTGTTTGGGGGAAATACTCTGATTAGCAAGAACATCGACCTTTCCTTTAACAGATTTTAATATATTTAACAGAGTTGGAAGGGACCTTGTAGGCAGGGGTGGGATTCAAATTTTTTAACAACTGGTTCCATGGGAGTGGATTAGTGGTCATGTTATTGGCTGGGTGTGGCCAACTCAACATCACTCACATCGAGGCACGCATCTCCTCGCCTGGCCTCTCATGACTGTGGGGATGCTGCAACAGTTGTAAGTATGAAAAATGGTCATAAGTCACTTTTTTCAGTGCCATTGTAACTTTGAATGGTCACTCCACACAAGCAAAGTACCAGCAAAGGAGGGGGAGAAAAACCCAGAGAAGTTCCTGAGACAGGAAATCTAGTCCTGCCAAGAATGTAATAAGGGTTAACTGAGAGACAGTTTCTGTAAGCAAGACCAGAATGTTTCCTTCCTGCCTTCCTTACAGGATTAGGCCAGTAATTTCTTCTAACAACCGGTTCTCCAAACCGCTCAGAAAGTTAACAACCGGTTCTAGCGAATAGGTGTGAACCGGTAGAATCCCACCCCTGCTTGTAGGTCATCTAGTCCAAAAGCAGGAGACCCTACACCATTTCTGACAAATGGCAGCCCATTTGAAAGCGTCCAGTGAAGAAGCACTTTTGATGGACATAGCAAATGATCATGCCCACCAAAGCCAGAGAGAAAAGTAAAGTTTAGTGGAAGAGCCAGGAGCGAAAAAGATAACTAGCTCCAGCTTCTGATCACCAATGCAGCGATGAAAACTGACCTCAAAGAAGGAATTCTTTACCTGCCCATTCATTTATTTTCTTCTTCTTCTGTTTTCCATAGGGTGCTGACATTCAAAACTTGGAGACTGTCCCTGAGCCCATTAAAGAAGCAACGGCACTTTTCTATGGTAAATGTCTCATTTGGATTCTTCTCAAGCACATTGTTGGAAAACATTTAACCACTGAATCAGCAAGAGAAGTGGCAGAATCCATCTTCATTTGCCACAATTCTTTCTCCCATCGGGTTTGTAATACATCTTGCAGGCCGAACATTTTTTCCGTATTCCATGGGTCTGGCTTTTGTCTCCATCTTCATCTTCCTCATCTCTAACCACAGTCTGTTTTCCAGGCCAGCCATCATCAGCAAGCATCCAGATTCCAGAAGGTCAAGTAGATTCTCTGCTCTCCATCATCTCTAGCCAGAGGGAGCGTTTCCGGGCCCGGAACCATGAGCTGGAAGCGGTAAGAGACAGTGGAGCTTTCTCACACCTAAATCTGGATGGGGAGATTGGATAAGATACCCATCCAAGTGCCAGAGGCCAGAATTAACAAAGGCATTCTTTTTTCATAGGTCATTTTTCATACAAACACACTGTGTTTGTTCATTCATTATGCTAAGTTACAGTATTTAGCTGCAGTTAAAATCTGCTTAATAAACCACCGGTGTCAATTGTAATATATTAAACAAGTAACATTAAGGTGGCCAAAGAGTCAATTTTATTAGATACCACATACGAGTAGCAACTTGTCATAGGCTAGGAATCTCCCTTGTCCCTTCCTCGATATAAGCTCGCACCGGTTCTTCTTTTAATTTTGCCTTCATTCTGGATTCTATTCATCTGTAAAATGAATAAAAGAGGCCCTCTTGAGTCAGATCAGTACTGGTTTATCAATTAGAGGCAACTGAATCTGCCTCTTACTCCTGCTACTTCCATCCCCCTTTAAAATGGAAAAGCCACGAATGAAGTTTGTAGGGTGAAATTGCTGAGAAAGTTCAGGAAACTCGTCTAGGGAGATTCTCAGCCATCCAGGTTATGGTTGTTCCAAAGGTGCTTTTTTTCAAGAGGCAACTGGACTTTTTGGTTTGTCTTTAAAGACATTTTGCTTCTCATCCAAGAAGCTTCTTCAGCTCTGACTCATTCCCCGCCATCCTGTCAGAGCTGAAGAAGCTTCTTGGATGAGAAGTGAAATGTCTTCAAAGAAAAAACGGAAAGTCCATTTGGCCTCTTGAAAAAAAAAAACTTCAGGGGAACTTCTTAGTTCCAATCTAAACATTACTATGAATTGGCCAAACGGTTTCAAACAAGATAGTTGGATGGTAAACATTTAGGCAGAGTGAACATTGAGAAACCTTGTGTAAATTATCGCTCTTCTTATGGCAATTAGCACTCCTTTTCTTCTGTAAGATTATTATGGGACGCTTGTGTTTTGATTAGGAGCTCTGCTTCTGTGCTCTGTTTCTCGCATCCAGGTATTATTTTTGTCCCTTTATCCTCTTTTAATGTCAGGAGAACCGTCTGATGCAGCACACAATGCAAGCACTGCAGAGCGAGCTGGACAACCTGCGAGCTGACAACATCAAACTTTATGAAAAAATTAAGTTCTTGCAAAGCTACCCAGGGCGGGTGAGTCTGCAAAGCAGAAGGATAGCACAGCAAGCTGCCCATTTCGTGACCTGGTAGCAGAAACCTGGGTCTGTGTTTGCAAAATGATCCAGTCCCTCTTCCATTTTTTTACCATCTTCAGGTAGTCCTCCTTGACTTTACGAACATCTCCCTCTGTTGAAGCAACTGCCTTGTTGTCCCTCATCTGTTACTTTTGGCGCACAAAGGCCTAAAAGGGAGTGACCAGAATGCCTGTTGTGCCGCTTTTGCTTTTACTGATGTGATACCAGGGTAGACTTGTTCGTGTTCCAGGGATGGCAGAATGCCCTCTGGGGATGAGCAATGGGGAGGCCTTCTCTGGGGTGAAATTCATGCTCTGGAGTTCTCTTCCTCCTGAAATTTGAAGCATCCTGCTGTTACTCCCTTTAGACCCATTCTGATTGGGGAATTCTGGGCTTTGAAGTCACACATCTTAAAAGTTGCTACGGTTGAGAAAGCCTGCTTTAGACCCCTGCTGAGGTTCTTCCATCCCTCAGTTTTCCTTGGGTAGTAGCTGGATGTATAGTTTGGTTTAGAGTCTTTTTCGTTCCCTCCTCCCCATCATTTGTGGGAATATATATTTTTGACATCACTCAATTTATTATTTGTTTCAATGCTTTGCCATGTGACAGCGAGAGAAAGATAATCATCCTTCTCTCTTCTGTCTTGAACAATCGTTAACTGCCAATTACAAAGAGAACCTTCCAATTGATGGGCTATGTAATTCTGAATGCAGTTACTGGGGACAAGCCCTGTGGGCAATCTATAATAGCCATCCATACTTTTGGTACCCTCCAGATATAAGGGCTTTTTAAATCATACGGCTTAAGGTCGACCATCGTATGGAAGGTTGGTGTATGGCCTTCACATTCTGTTGGTGTATTATCAAGAACTACCCTGTTTCTCCAACAATACGGCCTCCCCCAATAGGATTTCCCAGCATGTTGAATAGGCATGAAATGAAATTAAGCCCCTCCCCCCAAATTAAGGCCTATATTAAAACATGCGAAATGGGGGGGAATGGTGGGTGGGGCTTGCCATTAGGAAGTACTTTTGTTGCACACCCGGATATGGTGCTGCCTGCATTGACCCCAATATGAAGTGCCCCACCAACGCCGAGGTCAACATCCAAGCCATTGCCGCCCGCCCACCCGAAGATGCAAGTGGGGAGAATTAAGTCACCCCCGAAAAGAAAAAAAATAAGACCCGGCCTTATTATATGAGAAACACGGTACATGGAAGTATTCCGTATGGGATAATTTTTCATTTAGTTTGAACATTGGCCTGATCACTAGATTCAAAGAGTTGTGGCTACGTTTTCATCCCAGCCATGAGTACTGAGCCCAATGGTGCTCATAAGAGTGTAGAACCGGAAGATACCTCATAAGTCATCTAATCCAACCTCTCTATAAACACTTCGGACAGCCAAGCTCTCTTTGAAGCCCTCCAGTGAAGAGGATCTAGTGAAATCCCACTTCCAAAAGCTATACGTACATCCCTATACATCCTCTTCCAATCAAGTCCGTCCAGATGTGTTGGCCTTAAAAAGTAAAGGTTACCCTCGCACATACGTGCTAGTCGTTCCCAGCTCTAGGGGGTAGTGCTCATCTCCATTACAAAGCCGAAGAGCCACTGCTGTCCGAAGACATCTCCGTGGTCATGTGGCCGGCATGACCAAATGCCAAAGGCGCACAGAACACTGTTCCCTTCCCACCAAAGTGGTCCCTATTTTTCTACCTGCATTTTTACATGCTTTCGAATTGCTAGGTTGGCAGAAGATGGGACAAATAACGGGAGCTCACTCCATTACGCGGTGCCAGGGATTCGAACTGCCAAACTGCCAGCCTTTCTGATTGACAAGCTCAGCGTCTTAGCCACTGAGCCACCGCGTCCCTTTTGTGTTGGCCTTACAGCCTCCCAATCAGAATATATCTGGAGATCAATAGATTGAGAGAACTTGGAAACATTTTCTTTGATTCTGGTGTCCCTTTTGATATTATTTAACCCTGGACCTCTGAGAGAAGACGCTGTGTTTGAATCAAAACCATTGATTTGTCTCAAAGAGCCAGCTTGATTTCCCATAAAGCCCAATTCGAATGCCTGCTGTGTCTTTGCTCTCCCTTCCCCTGTATGTCCCCCTTGCCTCCAGGAGGGAGCTCTCTTCCCCTTCCCAAGTCCTCTGGTGAGCTGTAAAAGTCCCAGAATCTCTTGTCAAAAGAGCAGCTGAGAAGAGAGCGAAATGCTTTCCTCGGGAATAACAGCAATCACACCAACCGCTTGCTGATCTCCTTTCCTCCAGAATTCTTTGAAGAGAAGTACCGTGTTTCTCATATAATAAGGCCGGGTCTTTTTTTTTTTTTTTTTGAGCCCCGAAAAAATGGCTAGGCCGTCTTTTCGGGAGTGACTTAATTCTCCCCCCTTGCATCTTCGGGCGGGTGGGCAGCGATGGCTTGGATGTTGACCTCGGCGTTGGTGGGGCACTTCGTATCGGGGTCAACGCAGGCAGCACCATATCCGGGTGTGCAACAAAAGTACTTCCTAACGGCAAGCCCCCCCACCATTCCCCCCCCCATTTCGCATGTTTTAATATAGGCCTTAATTTGGGGGGAGGGGCTTAATTTCATTTCATGCCTATAAAACATGCTGGGACTTCCTATTGGGGGAAGCCGTATTGTTGGAGAAACAGGGTATCTTTTCAGTGATCTACTAGGATAGTTGGTTTCAGGAATCAGTGTCCCCTTGGTCAAAGGAGGGACACCGTATGGCCTGCAGGCTGCTCCCAGTTTTCATGCCCCTTAGAGAAGACGGGGAGAAATGTTTGGACCCCTTCGTGCAACCTCTAAGGTGCATAATTGGCTGGTTATTTTCCCCCCAGGAGAAAGTTTGATGAGACCCATGGAGTAACCTCTGGCAAAAGGTTTGACCAAGCAGCACTATTTAGATCCTATTCAGTCCAGTTATATTCTCTCTGCACACACAAACCAATTAAATTGAAAATGGTTAAGTACCTCCCTCCTATATTTCTTCTTCCTGCAAGGCTGTTCCTGGAGAAGACTTTTATGATCTGCTTGTCCCACAGCACCTCTGACGTGTCCACTTTGAACTCCCACTGGGGTTTTCCTTGTGTCAAGAGAGTGATTACTTCCTGAGATCAATTCAGGGGTGCAGCCAATTGTCCACAGAGGCGAGGGACTCACCTTCACTGGCTGTGTCCAAGAAGAGGCTAAATAGTCATTTATTTATTTTTTGCTTAATTTGGATTCCTGTAATGCAAAATTGCTTATACACTCAATAACCAAAATGAGTTCTATGGATTCCATTGTTGAGTTTCTTGCTTCAGTTTGTCATCCATTTAGGCCATTTTGGCTACATAAGCAACACCACTTCTCTTGTGCTGAACCTTCATGTGTGAAGGGGAACAATCGCTTCGGTGTTACTTCTGAACTGACCATTTTCATCCGTGCAAGTCACCAGGGACTAAGCATCACTTACAAACCCCAACGGTCTCTCTTCCAGGGATCTGGCAGTGACGACACAGAGTTGCGTTACTCTTCCCAATACGAGGAACGCCTGGATCCATTCACCTCTTTCAGTCGAAAGGTAGGGATCTCTGGGGACCTTTCCAAGGGGAGGGGGCGGGGAAAGAGACCTTTTTAATAGGATGGAGAGTGCAGAAATCCTAACAATAATCCTCCAGCATTTGTGGTAGCAAAGATTTATCTGGCCTGTTCTCAAATGCTTCTGCCAGGTTCGGTCAGAACATGCCAAACATGGCTTCTACCAGGCCTACATAAAAATGATAATTTTAGCATTTTTTCATGGCATGGTACTTTGAGCTGTTTCTTCAATGCGACTTGGTGCCTTTCAGTGGTGGGATTCAAAAAATTTTACTACTGGTTCTGTGGGCGTGGCTTGGTAGGCATGGCGTGGCTTGGTGGGTGTGGCAGGGGAAGGCTACTGCAAAATCCCCATTCCCTCCCCACCCCACTAACCTGCTTTCCAGCTCTGTTCTCCTGTGCAGGGCAACAAAAAAAGACCCAGCCGATCAGGAGACAGAGAATACGTGGGGACAAGGCCAGTCAGAGGTGGTATTTGCCGGTTCTCCGAACTACTCAAAATTTCTGCTACCGGTTCTCCAGAACTGGTCAGAACCTGCTGAATACCGCCTCTGGTGCCTTTGATAAAATAATCTTCATTGCCTTGACTTGTAACCTTGTTACAAGAAAGCAACAGCATTCTCATTTTAACGCTGGCAAACTGAGGCTGTAGGATATGATCTAGTGCCACTGAGTACAAAGAGGGTTTAAAATTTAAAAAAGAGATATCTTGCATTTCACTGCAATTTGGTTTAGATGGCTTCTCTTTTAACTGATTGATTAAAAAAAAGCCTAGTAGAGAATTGAACCAGCATCGTTTTGCATTATAGCACCAAAGAGATTAAAACTGGAAATAATTTACTGGCTGATTTTTCTGCTCCTCTCTTGGGAAAACCAGTGGTCTTATCTCTGCTGTGTGATTTTTTTATTTGCAGGAACGTCAGAGGAAGTACCAAAGTCTCAGCCCGTGGGATAAAGCCACCCTTGGCCTGGTAAATCCAAATGCTGAAATCTACTTGCTGCAATTAGTCAGTCTTCACAATGGGAGCAGCAGTCACCTTTTGGGGGGACAGTGCATGTATTACAACAACATCTTTAGCTTTGCTAGATCCTTGGGAAGAATCCAGTGGTCAAAAATACCAAATCCATTTCAGAACTATCTAACAGTAAAACACAATTAACAGCAATGATAATTTGCCATTGCGTGTACTCCCGGTTCAATCTTTTCCATAGGGAAAGCTTTCTCTACTTGGTGGTTGGGTGAATCCTGTCTTCAGCCTCTTCTCCATACCTTTTGAAAGAGGGCAGTCAACAAGATATGACCCGCTTTAGTCCCACGTATGGATGCATATAAGGGCATCCCATAATGGCTGCAGGAAGCTACACATTCATCACACAAAAAGGAAAACCTGCCCAGCCTCACCCAGTCAAGATTGGCAGGCCCTGGTTAGCATCTTAGCAGCTGCAGTGTTCATAGGAATGATCTGAATTAATGAATTCTATTTTTTTATTGGCCACATAAGGAATTTGTCTTTGGTACATATGTTCTCACATAAAAAGAAAAGATACATTTGTCAAGAATCATAAGGTACAACACTTAATGATAGTCATAGGGTACAAATAGGCAATCAAATCATACTAGAAAACAGTCAATATAAATCGTAAGGATACAAGCCACAGAGTTACAGTCATACAGTTACAAGTGGGAGGGGATGGGTGATAGAGAGTAATGAGAAGATCAACAGTAATAGTAATGCAGACTTTGTAAATAGTTGTACAGTGCTGAGGGAATAATTTGTTTAGCAGTGATGGCGTTCGGGAAAAACTGTCCTGTTGTCTAGTTGTTCTGGTGTGCAGTGCTCTATAGCATCGTTTTGAGGGTAGGAGTTGAAACAGTTTATGTTCAGGATGTGAGGGGTCTGTAAATATTTTCACAGCCCTCTTTTTGACTCGTGCAGTATACAGGTCCTCGATTGAAGGCAGGTTGGTAGCAATTGTTTTTTTCTGCTTCATATCTGTAATGTGAAGGAGAGAAAATATACACCCAGTGTAGGAGTCCAGCAGATCAAATGTGCTTTTCAGAGAGATTTTAGCTCATAGCTCCCCGCATCAGGATCCCTTTCTGAGCAAGAAAAATGAAGGAAAGGGAGAAAGAGATGCTTCAGGAACTTTAGACTAAGTGCCAGCAAGTAAATCTTTTTTATGGCTGTCTTTGCTGGAATCGGATCCCTGGTCTTTCAGCCAAATCCTCCGGCATCCGATTCCCCATCAATTTTGGGTGTGTCGCTTCATTAATTCACTCAGCCCACTTTGTACATCAGACTGTCATTTCCTAAGATGTAGCTTGGTCTCTTTTTCTTTCCCTCTGTCATTGTTGTCTCTTTGTTGTCCCTTTGTCTTGTGCTGCTTTTGTGTTTCTTATATTGTTCTCTTTTTTTTTTTCCAATTGTAAACTGCCAGAGTTGCTGGGAGTTGAATGGCATATAAATTTAATAAATTATTATCATGGTTGACCGCAGAGCCAGCCAGATGTTAGACTAGATTTGGCATTTTTGTTCATCTATCAAGTACTTCCCAAACACCTGTTTGATGGTGTTAAAGGTATCATCACAAGATTTAAGATTTCTAACTAAAACTGCCTTTTGCAATTGACTGACTGATAGTGATTTTGTCAATGCCCAGAGTGTTCAAGTGGTGATCCATATGTTGTTGTTGTTGTTATGAAATATTTTAGCTTTCATATCTCCAGAAATCTCAGACAGGTTAGAGGATGATTTTTTCCCCCAATAGCTGGCAGTCAAGATTCAGGACCTCTCTCCATTAGCAACCTTCAAATAAATCCCGGATTTAGGAAGGGCATCATAAATTGACAGGGAAGTGAACTGGTGCAGGATTTGTGTTTCTTCACAAGGTCTCAGACATTCATAACCCTAAAATCTCCTGTCATGTTTTTTATTGTCCCTGCAGGGAAGACTCGTCCTTTCCAACAAGATGGCTCGTACTATTGCTTTCTTCTACACACTCTTTTTGCATTGCCTTGTTTTTCTGGTAAGTGTGTCCCCTCCTCCAGTGATCAGTTCTGACAAAACACACATATTAATATGTCTTTTTGTGGTACAGGTAGTCCTTGACTTACGACAGTAATTGAGCCAGGATATTATGATCATAAGTCTTGTAAAATGGGTCTTCATGTGACCAGACCCGATATTATGACCTTTTGTTGCAGCAATTGTTAGGCAAACCAATCATTGTTGTGGTTAGCCGGCAGCAGGTGCAGATGGCTGAGGAGAGCGAGGACTCAGATGAAGGGCCAGGACCATCAGGGAGTGGACTGCTGCCTTCAGAGATTGTAGGGGCTGGCAGCAGTGATGAGGAGGTTCCCGAGGAGCCTGTGCCAAGTGCACGTGCACAAAGGATTACTCGGAGGAAAGAACAATTACAGCAGCACAGGCAACTTGGGAGTAAGGCGGCAAGGTAATGGCCCCTCCTTCAAGATGATAAAAGCCAGGTTTGGAAAAGCGTTTTTTGCAGATAGCAAAGAAGCTTTGAAACTCAACTGGTGGACATCTTAGTTGTGTTTGGAGAATTTTGTAAATTAGTTCTTATCTCTGGGTTTTTGGCAGCCTTGACAAACAACTTGGCAAGGCTCTTTCTTGTTGGAGCTAATTAGCGGAAAGCAGCCTTCAGAACAGAATTCGTTATTAAACCTTAAAAGTGGGGTGGCTGCTGCCTTTGTCTGTGTTTGCTCTTTGGGAACCTGGTTGGGTCAAAACAATCATTGACTATATATATTTTTTTTGTTCAGAGAGCAGATTTGTATGATGGTTTCCAGAAAAAAGTTGTAAATTGTGGTCATGGGACCACAGGATATTGCAAACAGCCATAAATGGGGGCCGTTTGTCAAGTGCCTAAAATGCAGTCCTATGAGCTGAAAAGTAACCTCAGAACTGAGCTGAATGGTTACTAAGTAAGCGGTTGTAAGCTGAGGATTACCTGTAGGGGCTACCATCACCACAGCTGATGCTGCTCCTGCTGCTAAGGGCACCATAGTTAACAATAGGAAAGGAGCTAATGCTGGGGTTTGCTTAAGGGAAATACCTGGTCCTCTAAATCAGTGGCCCCCAACCTTTTTTGAGCCAGGGATCGGTTTCACGATTATTTATTCTTCCACGGACCGGTATCTGAGTAACACGAGACTCCACCGCCATCGGGCTTTTCGTTCGAAGCCGCCGCCCCCCCTTCGACGAAACTAAGGCGCGAGCACCCAAACGCCGCTTTCCAACTGAAAACCCGGAAGCACTTTCCAACGGAAAACCCAGAAGCAACCGAAAACCTGGAAGCGCCGTCGAAACAAGATGGCGGCGCCCAAGCTTTGCGGCCCGGTAAAAAATGATCCACGGACCGGTACCGGTCCGGGGACTGGTGGTTGGAGACCCCTGCTCTAAATCAGTATATCTGAACCACAAACAACTTTAAGATCTGTGAATTTCCCACAATTCCTCAGGCAACAGGTTGGGTTGGGGAAGGTTGGGGCAGTCTAGATTTTTGTTCCACCCACCCGAAGAAGGTCTGTCTGCTGGCATTACTGATGGACGAGACTGGGAGCTTGCCTGCTCTGTCAGATGTGGAAAAGGAGACAGAATTATAGGAATCAGACAGTTCTGCAAAATCACCTGGCCCTAGGCCACGAAGGGCTGTATTGTTCAGTTGTCTTTCATCCTTGGCAACTTGTAAGATTTGTGGACTTCAACTTCCAGAATTCCCCAGCCAGCATGCTAGCTGCCAGATTCTGGGGGTTGAAGCCCATACATCTTTAAATTGCTGAGGTTGAAAAATGCTGCTGTAAACTCCCAGGCTTTAGATTTGCAAAGTGGGAACTTGCCCAATTGGTAACTTGATAAAAATATCAGACACTGTCGGTCCCAAGCTGTTCTATTTTGGGCTGTTTAACAAAATACAATTGTCTCCACCAGCTTCCCTTGAGTTCCCTTCTCCAGTTTCAATTGCAGACACAAGAAGCATTCTTCCCTTTGTTTTTAGAAGTATATTTGTTTTGCAACAGCTTTTGTCTTAGAGGAGGAGGAATACATCTTTTAAGAGACTGCATACCACACACAGTCGTTTGTGGTCATGCCTGATTTAGTGATGACTAAATTAGTGATGACTACTTTTTCTCCAGTGGTGGATTCACAGCAGGTCCTGTTCAACCAAATAAGGATTAACATAGTCCTAAAAATGAAGAAACAAATACCGTAACCAGATAATAATTGCAGATATCAAGATCTTCTTTATTCTCAATTGTTGCCCGTACTGAATGAAGATTGTCCCAAATAGTTGGGGTGGGGTAGGCTGGGAGGACCTGATCTACAAGAAAAATCAGCCATAGGTAAAGCAAGTTAAAGAGAAAAATGATCTTTACTTTTCCTAGCCTAGCTCTTCTCCCTACCATAAAAATAACTTGTTAAACTCAAGAAATTAAGATTTCTTCTTTTAAAAATGCAAGATGTGTTATACAGTATATAGGCGGTCCTCGACTTAAGAGCACAAATGAGTCCAAAATTTCTGTTTCTAAGTGAGGCGGTTGTTAAATGAGTTCTGCCCCCATTTTACAACTATTTCAGGGTAAAATCTGAGCAAATCCTTTCCAAAGGATTGAAGTAATTTGGTTACTAGATAAAAGAAGTATTAATATGAATGTTTCTTTGTCCAAAACCTCCTATATACAAAACCAAAAAACAATAGATCTGTAAATCATTATATTGGCTAAATATAGTTGAAGAATAACTGTGAAGATATATATTTAAAAATATCAGGGTTTTTTTTGAGCAGGTCTTCATGTTGCAATTATAACATTTACACGGTGACATTATTCATAAGAAAGAATAACTAGGATTTACACTTTCCTTATCCTCTCCTGAAAAGTATCCCCACTGCTTGTTTTATTATCACAGGAGCTCTCAGAAATCCTTAGGGACAGAGAGAGAGAGAGAAAGGGTTGAGAATAGGCCCCTCCTTCACCCTGTTTTGCAGTGCAGAAGAGGCTGATTAGGTAGGCTGAGCTTCCCTACAAGACAGAAACATTCCTTGAGGCTAAATAACAGGAACCAGACTGTTCAGTGAAAACGGCTGAACGGTTGAACAGATCACTTCCCCTGCGCAGGTGGGCAGCTGGCCAGCTTCAGAGTTCCGTTCAAAGAGCTGGCTCTCTCTACCACTTGCAGTGCCTTTGGACCGAGTCATCTTCAGCCACGTGGTGGATGTCCCTGGATGTTACAGTCTTCTTAAATGATCCAGACAGTTTTATGGGCCAGAGCCCAGAGTGTAAAAGGATCATGAAACCTTAGCAGAATAACAAAATAGCAGAGTTGGAAGCTCTTCTAGTTCAACCCCCTGCAGGAAACCCTTTCAGACAAATGGTTGTCCAATCTCTTCTTTGTACTGGAGCAGCCACGACTTCTGGAGGCAAGCTATTCCACTGATTAATTGTTCTAACTGACAAGAAATTTCTCCTTAGTTCTAGGTTGCTTCTCTCCTTGATTAGTTTCCACCCATTGCTTCTTCGGGTTCTTTGGAGAACAGCTTGGCTCCCTCTTCTCTGTGGCAACCTCTGAGATATCGGAACTCTGCTATCATGTCACTCCTAGTCCTTCTTTTTATCAAGCAAGAGTCAGACATACCCAATTCCTCCTTTGTATGTTTTATCCTTCAATCCCTAATCATTTTCGTTGCTCTTTTCTGCACTCTTTCTAGCTCCAACATCTTTTTTTTATCTTGTGGCAAGCAAAACAGGATGCAATATTCCAAATGTGGTCTTGCCAAGGCATTATAAAGTGGTATTAACACTATAAGACATCTTGATTCTATCCCACTGTTAATGCAGCCTAGGATTGCATTGGGTCATATAAGGCATAAGACCTCCTTCACAAGTATTTGTTTGGTCTTGGTTATTTTTATTGATGATTCAGCTCACCTAATCCTGAATTCTAAAGATTGACAGCTCTATCTATTCTAAGAACAGAGGAGGAAAAAAGAACCCATTGAACTAGAGGACTGTACTGGGTGATTTGTCCAAAGACATTCCATGGGTAAAAATGGACTGGAATAAGTTCTAGCCCAGCATCATAAGCCCCAGACCACACTCGTTCTTACCTCACCGTATGAAAGAATTAATTTTGGTGTCTTTTCACTTTTACCTCTTTCTTCTTCAGATAGGAATTCAGGGCACTGTACTTGATTCCTTCCACTTCTCCTCTTCCCTCCCCTTTACTTCATTCGCCCAACAATCCTGTGAAAGAGAGTGACTGCTGGTTCAAAGTATTCGGCCACCTTTGAATCTGGTCTTAAAGTAGAGCAGTGCAGTCTTTCTGGGGCCAACCACTTGAGAGAAGGAGCCAGGAAGTCTAGCGATTATGAGGTTCATCTAGGACAGATACTAGGACTAGGAAACCTTTTGGACTAGGCGCTTTCAGCTCAACTCAAAACGAAGGGAAATCTTCATTAAGCCACCGTCAGCTCCTAGAAGGGGGGAAAAAGTCAAATAAATATTACATTCTGAGCACCCAAAAGTATTTTTATAAAAATCAGAAATATTATAAAAATGAAGAAACAAACATGGCCAAAATCTCATTTGCAGACACAGAGATTATGAAATTCTGCTTTCTGGCTACATTACCGTCATTTTTATGACTTGTTTGTACTGATTTTGAAGGCCAGGACTGACCCTCCCTTATTTTATTTCATCTTTCTTTACACTAGCGAGACCTTCCTTCATCCCAGCTCTCAAGTTCCTTTCATCCTAGCCAGTGTAATAGACTACACTTCCCATCCCTACCTAGCACATGAAGGGCACAAGCCAGAGGAAAGCTCTTCTACCTTAATTCACCCCATGGGCTGTCTAGAGGGGTTGATGCGGGATATAAACTACCGTTCTAAAAAATATGAAGGTCTGTTGCTAAGGGTGTTTTCTTTTTAATGTGGGACATTAAACCTGAGACATTCCCGTTTGCCCAATTTTTGAGGATCAGTTAGAGCAGCATGCTGCATTGATGAAATGCTTGGGTCTACCCTTAGCTAGGTAGTTTCTCAGCCCAACCTACCTCACAAGATCATTACCGGGAGAGGTCTATGGGTAGTCCCACAACTGGGACCAGAATTTTCATTGCTAAGGAAGGAAATTAACGAGTCACATGTGGTTTTTATCTTCCTGCCATGGTTGTTAAATGAATCACTGCAGTTGTTAAGTGAATCCTACAGTCATTAAGCCAGTCTGGTTCCCCCATTCACTTTGCTTGCCGGAAGCTGGCTGGGAAGCTTGCAAATGAGGAGCACATGACCCAGGGACACTGCAAGCATCATAAATACATGGACAACTACCAAGAACCCAAATTTTGATCACATGATTGTGGGGAATGGTATGACAGTTGTAAGTACCAGTTATCAGTGCAACGTTGTTGTAAATTGTGAACGCAGTGACTCTACTCACCTAATCCTGAATTCTAAATACAAAGTTAGTTTTTTCGGTGCTATTATAACTGCGAATTATAATTAAATTAAAAGTTGAGGACTACCTACAGAGGAGAAAGTGTTTCAAAAGAAAGAGAGATTATATATTTAACAAACATAGACAGATGTGCAATCTACACTACCCAAGTTGGTTCATTTTCTAAAATGCTACTGTCCAAATGTGCATGCCGCTTCTTTATTCTTTATTCTTTTGCTTTTATTTGTCCTAATCCAAGTACTGAAGTACAAGGTAAAAGGTTCTCTACAGCAGCCAGGAAAGGCAAAGGGCATATTTCTCCAACATGGCAATGCAGACCCAGTAAATTCAGCATTTATATTAGAACCAATCAGAAGACCCAGTAAAACCACCACAAACCTCCCAGTCATCACAAAACAATTAATGGACTGTCTTTCTTTGGTTCTCCAGGTTCTCTACAAGATAGCATGGAGCGAGAGCGTGGGAAGAGACTGTTCTGCCTATTGTGCTAAAAAGTAGGTGCCCGAAGAACCTTCCCAGGCTAACTGGAACCTGCGCACAGCATACATTTTTAGTGGCCGTTGCTTTGGCCAAAAACAGCCTTCTCTTTTGAGAAAGGGGGTGAAGCATTTTAACTGGGCTCTTTGCAAGGAGCAACGGCCCCAATTGCTTTTCTGTACTCCTCACAATCTTGTGCCTCGCTGAGTCAGCCGGTCACACAGGCTGCTCCTTCATCTTGAAGGGGCACAGGGTTGACTTGGCCTTCCATCCTTCCGAAGTCGATAAAATGAGGACCCAAGTTGTTGGGGGCAATATGCTGACTCTGGAAACTGCTTAGAGAGGGGCTGTAAAGCACTGTGAGGCAGTATATCAGTGTGCATGCTATTTCTATGGCTATTTTCCTACCCAGTCTTGACCTGTGAACATGCATCCAAAGATAAAGATGTTGAATTTATTTACTTTTATGTCTCCTCCTTTTTGGCATGCAGCCTAAATATCAAAAGCTAAGACTGTTTTGTCCTTGGGTTCTGCTTTGGATCTATAGGAGCTCAGGGTGAGGGAAAGGGTTATGACACCCACCTCCTGGGAAGAACCCTGAACGCTTCTGCATCATGTTCATTGTCTTCTCCCCAGGTTACTTAGTTGGGTGAATTCATTCTCTTCGATCCATGAAAACATGCTGTAAATTCTAGTGACTCAATCTACTAAATACGCTGATGCTGATTATTTTCTTCCAGGTATGCCGATCACCTGCACAAGTTCCATGAGAATGGAGACAATGGGAATATCTGGAAATGAAGGTGGAGCCACGCATGAGTGGCCTAAGCCTATTCCCCACCCCAGAGCTGCCCTGCTTTCACCCTCGTCCTTCTCCTTCCCCTACAAAAATGTTGATGGATCCAAAAAGATCGAATAACTACAGCTAAATACTTGCATCCCATGGCCCCTAAATACATGTTTGCCCCTTCCTTCCAAGTATTCTTCCAAGCAAGAACCACCAACATTTGACAGAAAATTGCTCGTTTTAGTAGTCATTGGTTTTTGTCCTCGAGGCCAGAGTTTCTCTGCCTTGGAGATTTTAAGATCTGTGGATTTCACTCCCAGAATTCCCCAGCCAGCTGTTCGGTGCTGGCTGGGGAATTCTGGGAGTTGAAGGCCACAGATCTTAAAGTCACCAAAGCTGAGAAACACTTGCCTGGGTAAAACAGCATTAAATATCTGGCCAACTGAACACATATATTTGAATGAAGAAAACATAAAAATACACAATTTTAGCAATGTTGCCCCCATGTTCCCGGCTATGCTCTAGCAATGGGGTGGATAGTGATATTTGGCTGATAAAGTTGTCCACCCATAATTTAGAGAAAGGTGAGGAGGTCCCTGAATTTCAGTCAATGGTCTCTAGCTGCAACTGACAGATTCACATATCCCGGTAGATTTTTAGCTGTGCCTTGGAGACACATTTGTTTCACTAGGCAATCAAAACTGTGAACATTCCAACTTGCCCACATGAACAGCTGGAGGCGCCCCGTGGGGAAATCGGTGTCGACATAGCCTGGGAGACTCATTATATTTACATGGGAGCATGACTAATTGAAGTAAAACCCAGCGGGTTGGAGTTTGGCTTGTCTCAAGTGAGGAAGTTGAATTATCTCTTAAAACTTGTCCATCAGGACATTTTTCTAAGATCGTTAAAAGAATCTATCCTGCAACGTCATTGATTTAACTTGATTTCTAATTCTTTAAGTCACTATTTCTCAACCTTGGCAGCTTTAAGACGAGTAGACTTCAACTCCCAGAATTCCCCAGCCAGCATCGCTGGCTGCTGGGGAATTCTGGGAATTGAAGTACACTCATCTTAAAGTTGCCACGGTTAAGAAACACTGCTTTAAATCATTATTTCAAAGATAGGAACACATTGTATCTGTGAGTGTTCTTTCAATTTCTCTTCTCCCTGATCTGCTCCGTTGACGGAACAGGTTTTTATTTCTAAAGTCCCATCCCTGCGACGCCCAAATAGTTCGTGGTTTGCATGACTTATCTGAATCAGGCAAGCTTCTAGAGTAACCTGCTTTGTGCTTATTGTGCAAATCATCCTGCCTGGCTTTTAGTATATACTGTATATATATTATACAGCAAGGAAATCTTGTAATCATCCAGACATAGGAGAGAAATTGTGTGTGTGCAGACGGCTCCAGGGATGTGTCAAAAAAAGTCAAGACAGCATGATCAAACCCCATCCCTCTTTGATCATGAGGCCACAGCCTCCATCTTGTTTTATTTGACCCACTGTGGATGCCTCATAAAAGCTCTTTTCCTCCTCTTCAGATCAGAAAACACAAAGCCACTGTTGTATGTTAAATTTCTTCAATAGATTTTAGAGCTTCCTCCCAGGTTTGACCTCCGGTGTAAATTTCTGCCATTTCTGAAATAAATATCCTTACCAGGATAGCATTGCTAAAGAAAGAAATCCCTTCTAAAGAAAGGAGCCACTATCTGCTAAGAGTGGAAGTGCTTTCTGTTTAACCAGAGAAGAAAATGCTCTCTAGAAAAGTGTACAAGCTTCATGTCAATTCTTTGTTAATTCTGTTGTGATTTATAGATTCCCCGCATTGTGAACAACTGGGGAAGCCCCAGCCAGTCTCTTTGGCCAGTTTGGGACTGAATAATGCAACCATTAATCACATGCAGAAAAAGGAAGGGGCTAATCTGGGTGACTCCACCACACGCTACTGGCGGCGTCTGTAAAACAACAACTCGTTTTGTTTAAGGCTCCAGTTGAAGTGGAAAAACAAACATTGAGAAAAGACGGCTTATCGGCTTTGGAAGTGGCATAGTAAATATTCTTCCTTTTGCGTGGAGGCAGGAAATTTCTGTTGCAGAATGCTTTTCCTCTTCCTTACTCAGTAGGGTAGGGCAATATAGCAATGCCCTGGGCAGAATTAAGACATGGGTCGTGTCCTGGGATGGTAAGCAGAAAGATGCCATCTTCTTCCAGATGTACAGACTTTTTGGTCTTTTAAAAAGTCCAGGGATTTCTGAATGTCCATAGTTAGTGTTTAATAATTTTGCAATCAAGGGGTGTGTGTGTGTCCATGGAGGGGGAGGTTAGTGCTGATTGAAAAAGACTCTTGATTTTTCTCTTCTCTTTCAATGATGAATAAATTGCTTTACCTGCATTGAATGCAATGTGGTTGGTTTTTCTTTTCTCCAGAGCGAATCTCTTTCTGGTCCCCAAAAGAAAAAGAAAAAAACCTGAAAGAAAAAAAGGATTTATTTTTTTGCCTGTGGTTTGTAATATCTGAATCATTTATGAATGCCAGGCAATGGACTGATAGGTAAGTCTGTGGCTGGAAGCAGTTAGATTTTTAGCCCCAAGTCAGATTCAAATGGGTGCTGCAAATCCAGCCACATTTCTGTCAAGAATTGAAACAAAACATTCCCAGGACACTTTAACCAACCTGGCATGTTGTTTTTTTTCCACCAGTAAGTATTGCCTCCGGAACGATGTTTCTAAATCTCAGCAGTTTTAAGATGGAATTCAACTCCTAGAATTTCTTCCCTGCCTGGTTGGGAGTTGAAGGCCATCCAGCTTAAAGTTGTTAAAGCTGAGAAACACCACTCCAGAAGATGGCAGGAATGAGATCCTGATATTTCGACCTCTTTACTGCCCTCTATCAGTCATCCAAAGACTTGCAGCTTGGATTTGTGTCTCGTTCCATTCATAAATCTAGGCAGATATTATTTGCCGCTGGGGAAATTACTTTGAAGCAAAAGAAAATGCTTCTTCATGGCAATAGAAAAAAAGCTATAAAGGCTGGGTTATAATGCTGACTCAGCATTGCTTAAGCTTGTAGATGACACGGTAATATGTCCTGCTTGGCCCTTCTTAATCTTTCAGCAGCTTTTAATACCTCTAGTTATAATGTCCTTCTGGGCTAGAACCAGACAATGCAGACAATGGATTTGCTTGGCACCTTCTGCAAAAAAGGGTCATGAAATTGGTTGTGGTCACATGGTGATTCATTTAATGACCGGTACAACTTAACACTATAATTCCATACTCAGTTATGGTCATAGATAAGAACTATTTCTAGTCTGATTTTATGTTTTGTTTGCTGCCTAGAATTCCACAGATTAGGAAGCCACAATGTAGATTGGGTGAGAGAGAGAAACAGATAGACGCCCATTTAAGTGTTAAATGAGTGGCACTCCATTTAACAGCCTGTTTTGCCACAGTTGTTAAGTGAATCACTGCTGCTGTTAAGCAAATCATGCAATTATTGAATCTGGCTTCCCCCATTGACTCGTTGAAGCCGGCTGGGAAGGCTACAAAAGATGATCACATGACCCTAGGCCAGAGGTCACCAAACTTGGCAACTTTAAGACTTGTGGATTTCAACTCCCAGAATTCCTCAACCAGCTGTGCTGGCTGAGGAATTCTGGGAGTTGAAGTCCACAAGTCTTAAAATTGCCAAGTTTGGGGACCCTTGCCCTAGGCCAATGCAACTGTCATAAATACATGCCAAGTGCCCAAATTTTGATCATGTGACCTTGGCGATGCTCCAAGTGTCATAAGTGTGAAAACTGGTCATAAGTCACTTTTTTCATCTCATTGTAACATCGAATGGTCAATCAGTTGAGAAATACCCCAAATAACCGATAATCAGAGTTGGAATGGACCTTGTAGGTCATCTAGTCCAACCCCACAGCCAAGCGGGAGACCCTACAACCATTTCTGACAAATGGCAGTCCAATCTCTTCTTGAAAGCCTCCAGTGATGAAGCTCCCACAACTTCTGAAGGCAACTTCTGTTCCATTGGTTGATTGTTCTCACTGTCAGAAAGTTTCTCCTTATTTCTAGGTTGAATCTCTCCTTGATCAGTTTCCATCCATTATTCCTTGACTGGCCTTCAGGTGTCTTGGAAAATAGCTTGACCCCTTCCTCTCTGTGGCAGCCCCTCAGATACTGGAATGCGGCTACCATGCCTCCCCTGGTCCTTATCTTCACTAGACTAGCCAAGCCCAGTTCTTGCAACCATTCTTCATATGTTTTAGTCTCCAGTCCATTGATAGTCCCTCATGGATGTTGCATTGCCAAGCACTCCTTATGCTTCCTGGTGCCCTACTTACTCCTCCTGCAAGAATCAAACTTTTGGCCAGCCTCCAAAATAAACTTTAAAAAAAAAAAAAAAGACAGGGAATTCTCTGTTCCGCTTCCCCTTGCAAGCCCCAAAAGTTAGTGCAGTTTGGAAGAGCCACTTGAAATGGAATGACGTATTTCAGCAGCTACGCTGACGCAAAACAGTGGCAGGCAATGGAGCTGATCTCTGCAGGACTGGAAACTTGATGATGCCAGAGCAGAAGGCGGCTATTGATTGCCAGGGAAGATCTTCCTTTTAACTAAAACATCTTATCCTCCCATTTCCTCCTCCTGCATAATCTTTCAACAAGTGTCTCAGCCGTTAGATGGCTATCGGAAATAAGCATCTGGGCTATGGCTTTTTCTTTTATTAACTTGTTATTATATTTATTCTGTTTATATCCTGGGGTGGTTTTTTTTTCCCCCTGTCTTGACAGCGCAAGGAGGCTTCTGGGGAGGAAGGATCTCCCCTAATTTTATCCTCCCAATAATGACCCGGAAAGTAAGCTAGGCTAGATGAGTGACAAGCCCAAAGTCGAACAGGGAGCTCCAAATCTATGTGGGGACTTGAGCCCCACTATCTTGGTCTGAGTCCTTAACCATGAGCCAAGAGGGATTTTCCAAGCCTTTAAGCATTACAGAATCCAGAATAACATCATTGGAAGGGATCTTGGAGGTCTTCTAGACCAACCCCTGCTCGAGCAGGAGACCCTATACATTCTGGACAAATAACTGTTCCATCACTTCGGTGGTTTTAAACTGCCCCAAAACTGCTACAAGGTTTTGGAGAAAAATGAAATGCCCTTTAGCAAACTGGACTTTCTGATGGTGGCCAGCTAGAGTGAACTCAATGGCATACATAAAGTTTGTTACTATAAAATAAATTTTACAAAGCTGACCTCTGACTGCCACACACTGTGACTCATTTCTGTGGCTTTTCTCCAACAGCTGGAAGCTAAATTCCAACTGCTCAAAATTATCCAGCCACTGTTATTGTAGCTCTGCTCAATACTGTAAAAGCCAGCCTTTCTAGGATATTTTTTTTTAAATCCTATTTTGCAAATCTGGTATTGTAATCTTGATAGTTCTTACTGGAAACTGGTTTGATTGTGGTTTACCAAGCCTGTATTTTTTTCCCCTGAACATTTTTTAAAGAGCAATATATAGGTGATCCTCTACTCAAGAAGAAATTAATAAAATTGATGTGCTGATAATTAGCCTGCATCTGAGAGTTTATGGAGGCCTATCTTGCCCCTCAAATTGGACATAGAACAGAGACTAAGCAAAGAACAAGTGAGGCACAAGGAAATGATGGGCGAAATATTTCTTTCCTTTCCAATACTACTTTTATTGCTGACACCCTCTTTCTTCTCGCTTTCTTGCTCACTCACTTTCTCTCTTTGTCTCTCTTTCTGTCTCTGTCTCTCCCTCCCCCCCTCTCTCTGTCTCTTCTTTCATTCTGCCAATTCCTCCCACTCCCACATGTCCCCCAAAGTGGAATCGCATATGAATAAAATATAAAGGTAACCCTCAATTTACATTCATTTAGTGACTGTTCAAAGTTACAGCAGCACTGAAAAAAAGTGATTTATGACCAATCCTCACATGATCGTCATAAATCCACTCACAACTGTAGACCATCTTCACAATCACATGATCAAAATTTGGGCCCTTGGGAACCAGCATGTATTTACGATGGTTGCAGCATTCCGGGGTCATCTGATCGCCAGTTGGCTTCTAACAAGCGGAGTCAGTGAGTGAAGCCAGATCTGCTTAACAGCCACAAGATTCACTTAACCACTGAAGTGACTCGCTTAATAATTGTGGCAAAACAAAAAGATTGTGAAATCAGGCGTAGCTCATTGAACCACCACGTTGCTTAACAATGAAAATTCTGGTCCCAGTTGTGGACTCGTACGTCAAGGACTAGCTATAGTGATTTTGCAACATTGTGGGAGAACAAGAGAGGGTGGATCAATCTTGTTCTCATCATTAGCTGACATATGATTTTATTCTTCCAAATGATCAACTGGTCAGAATTTGGGGGAAATCCAACATGCTGTGTCCACAATTTATTTGGAGAAGTTACAACTGCAACGTCTGCATTAGTTAGGAGTTCAACTGTCAGTTCAGTGTTGGAGACCAAATCTGGGATCCTATCAACATCATAGGAAGTCAGCCGACTTTGCAGGAGCTTCTTTTTGTAATCTTCAGGAAGTGGCTAGTCTTAAGACAAACATGAAAGCTAATTTTCGTCTTCCTACTGGTGCCCCATGGTCTGATGCCATGCTCAAAACCTTCCACTGTTTTCAGAAGCAACATTTTTGTGCCAGCCAGGAAATTAGATGGATACCATCTCTAAAAGTTACTTGAAGAAGAGAGGAAACCATGCAATTCATATAATTTGCAACTTCTGGCATCTCCTACAATCTAGTAGTGCTTGTGAAATGCCCATATGTTTACCTGAATCCCAAATTATGTAGACAAGGGTTGTTTTTTTCTTCTAACCTACAACCACTTTTCTTCCAAGTGTTGGTCTTCATCCTCAGAATGCCCAGCCATCCTATACATAAGACTAGAAGCCCATCTCCAAGTTCTCTGACAAAATGCTTTTTTTGCATCCTTGGTATTATAGTTTATTTTTTACTGCAGAGAATCCTATCTAAAACTTTCAACATACTAAGCAAATCTTTCTCTGATACCAAATGCAACCTCATCTGGATGCAGCCAGCCTTTTGGGTAGATGCCACCCCTGAAAGGGGAACTCCTATTCCCTAAGTGCATGTTACAATCCTGGAATCTATACTACAAATAGCATAATCTTATTGCAATCTCTCCAGCTGATTGGGTTGAATCAGATCAGGAGGTTCCTTCCATCTATTTTTGTGACAGAGCCAGATTTATGGATACTCCAGCCCTCACTATTTATCTCCTGCTACTGGAGCCTTCTACGGCTCTGTGACGGATCCAGAAACCACACTATACTTGTTAGACCAGTCTTTCTCAATCTTGCCAACTTTAAGATGTGTGGATTTCAACTTCCAGCTCACACATCTTAAAGTTACCAAAGTTAAGGAAAACTGTGTTAGGCTAATTTCTTGGTCAGCTGTGTCTAATCATGTTTACACCACATTCTATTTGAATCTACATTCAGAACTGATATTCCAATGACTCCGTTTTATGCTGAGAGAATCAGCAAGGTATTGGCTGGTCAGTTTGGATGTTCCTTCTTGGAAGCTACATCCACACTCACTCGCCCTTTGTGAACCTGCTTTGTCTTCAAAAGGATACAAAGATTAAAGATATGAACATGTTGGGCAGCCCCAAGGAAACCTCAGGAAGGACAAATCAAAGATTAAAGTTCTGATAAGTTTAGCTAGTAGGGTTGTTACGCTTTAGTTAGGGATTTTGTCTTAGAGAAATTTAAACTGCAACTAGTATGTCTAACTTTTTGATAAATGTATTGATTGGGAACTTAGAGCTGACTTTCCATTTTTACCAAGCAAAAATGGCAATAGCCCTTAGACTTCTATACCGCTTCACAGTGATTTACAGCCCTAAGCGGTTTACAGAGTCAGCATATGGCCCCCAACAATCTGGGTCTTCCTTTTACCGACCTTGGAAGGATGGAAGGCTGAATAAACATTGAGCTGGTGAAATCCAAACTGCCAAATTGCAGGCAGCTGGCAGTCAGCAGAAGTAGCCTGCAGTACTTCACTCTAACCACTGCGCCATCGCAGCTCTTTGAATAGTCTTTTATTAGTGATCTTATTCCTGTGCAGGTGATTATGCTGTTTATGATTATTTAGTCCTTAAGAACAGAAAAACACAACTCTGAAAAAGGGGATTTGTCCTTCTCAAAGGATGGAACTTGAATCCCTGGACTGTCCTGTGTTCAGCTGGAGGTTTAGTAATTCTGTCTTCTAATAAGGCTCCAAAATGAAGAGCCAAGAAACCATATAAAATCAATTGCTGTTAACCAATAGTCAGATAAGACACATTTCTGCCTAAGCAAGTGGTTGGACTAGAAGACCTCCAAGGTCCCTTCCAACTCTTCTCTCCTCTTCTCTTCTGCCCATAGAAGGCATAGGATATGTAAATATCACTGGCTTCAATAACCATACAGTAAGTGCAGATCAAGGATTAACATGACTGCCACTTCCAGCTGCATCTCAGCCTCAGGTAATTCAGGATCTTGTGTAGCAGCAAAATCAATGTTAATGCACCTCCATTCCAGTCCATGCAGGTGGCATTGAATATGAATGCACCTGTTCTTCCTCCAAAACCCAAAGCACCACAATCCGTATCAGGACTGGTTACAGCCAGATATTTTCCAACCACCCTCAAATAGACCAACCAAAATTTCAGCAAGAACAGCTTCTTCAGACGGATTAACACCATGGTTCCCCAGATTAGTCCCAACAACTGGAAGGAGGTATACTAGCTACCATCCTTCTTTTTCCAATGTTCAAATCAACACTCCCAGCATGCTGGCTGGGGAATTCTGGGAGTTGAAGTCCACACATTACAAAGCTGCCAAGGTTGAGCAACACTGCTTCACATAGTGGTCATACCAGGGAGCAATTTAATGCTCTGTGGGACTATTCCAGCTACCAGTAGGGTGGCTATCAACCAAATTTCAGATGTGGACTCTGGACAAAGTGGTCCTCAAAGAGTGACTTGAGGTCATAGATGGCCTCCAAGACCCAACAGAGCGATGCTTCAAATGAATCTGTCAACCCTGAAGCTGACCTAACTTGGAAGCTTCAGTGTTTCTACACTGGAGCTGAGGGATAGGGAGGGGGGGATTAGAGATAGCTGGGGTTTTGTAGACAAAACAAAATACTCTTGGGAATCAAGGACATTCTACCACCTGGTCAGAGGAAGGAGGAGCGATGTCACTAGGCAACCAGACAGTGCCTTGATTGGACCATGAGACTGATTGTTTGGGGTTTGAAGGAAACCTTTTACTTTTAATTAGGTGAAAACTGCAGGAACTTTCAGAGTTGGTTTTCACCAGATCGGTGCCAATGTGATATATCCAATAAAGCTATTCTTTGAGGAGTCTACCTGCCTTGGAGTTTTACTTGGAACCCTGACAGCATCCTCAGCATCAGAATTAATCTAATTCACAGGGTTGATTTTTAATTGCCCAAAACATTGGCTGGTGCACTATATACCTGTTACCAGAACACTTACCTCTGTTCTCTTGTTTGGAAGCTCAGGGAAGCACTGTTTTCATTGACCATAAAGACAAGATGGCAGGTGTCAGCTCATATTATCTAGATGGGGGGGGGGGAATGCCATTTGTGCTGCATGCCTTATTCTGAGTGTCACCTTGAGTGTACATGTAAGATCCAGAGCCTTGCTTTGTGTCGTGTGTTGCAGCCCTTGTCCTGTAGCTAAGCATTCCCCCCCACACACACACACACAGATCCAGATCACCTGATCCTGCTGGCCCTTCCTGAAGTGCGAAAGACCTAGATGGGCATTTTGGCCAAGGAAGGTGAGGGGAGAGATTGGTTGGTTGATTTGTCTATTTGGTGTTCATTATTGGTTGTAAAATGGGAGGATTAATCTGGACCTTGGCACATATTATATCAATTCTGTTGCCATTTTTTCTTCTTCTTCTTCTTCTTCTTCTTCTTCTTCTTCTTCTTCTTCTTCTTCTTCTTCTTCTTCTTCTTCTTCTTCTTCTTCTTCTTCTTCTTCTTCTTCTTCTTCTTCTTCTTCTTCTTCTTCTTCTTCTTCTTCTTCTTCCTCCTCCTCCTCCTCCTCCTCCTCCTCCTCCTCCTCCTTATAATTAATTTGATTTGTTTTGCTGTTCCCCAGTTTTAATTCAGTGTTAGCTATCCAGAGTGAGTTGCCAATAAAATAAAAAGGGGTGGGGGGATGACAGGGAGGAAAAACAGTTTCTCAAATGCTTCAGGTTTGCAGAAACATATTTGCAAACCTGCAAACCAGAGGCAACCTGATGTTCCAAATAAATCTCTTAAAGAGGTGGATTTTTGTTTCTTTTTGGCAAACTGGGATGCGGCTATTTATGTCTAGAGTCTTTCCGGGCAAGTGCCAGCAGTGTGGAAGTGACTTTGCCCTCCTCTTTTTAAGTGCTTCTCCTGGTATCATTCAGCTATATTTGAATGCCATTGATCGCTCCAGCTCCCTGGGACTGGCGGGTGAATCCATTTGTGGCTTTAGGAGCCCATTTAAAACTCTGAATGGTGCTGCATTTTTCAGATGAGGTGGGGAGAGGAAGCCCATACAATTCAGCCAGCCGTGGGGCTATTTTAATCACAGCACCACTCCGGTGATGGGTGTAGATTGAGGGCAGGGAGAGTTCCTTTAAAATCCCCCAGAAGCAATGAACAAAAAAAAATAATTGTTTTTGTCCTCTGTCTTTTGCCACCAATGTCTGAGGTTCTTCTGATGGATCTAGGAAAAGCATGATTCTCATGCTTTCCAAGCTTCACAAAGGAAGGAAGGCTGCTCTGGTCAATTAATTTTCTCAAGGTGCCACATGAGGGCTACTGCCCACCTGTCGCCACGCCCTGCCACTACCACTGCTGCTTGCTGGATAGGGACACTCAAAAGGCCAGATGTGCCTGTGGGCTACAAAATGCCCAGGTCTGGTCTAACCCTAAGATCATTCTTCTTCACATTCTTTAAACATCATCATCATCATTTTGAAGTAAAGGTAGTCCTCAACTTACAACCACCATTCAAAATTATGACAGATCCTCCAAAACCTGTTTATAGCATGTGCACACATACCTGCAGTAACATGATAGTATTTTGCTTGGCAACTGACTCATCTTGAATAGAATAGAATAGAATAGAATAGAATAGAATAGAATAGAATAGAATAGAATAGAATAGAATAGAATAGAATAGAATAGAATAGGAATAGAATAGAATAGAATAGAATAGGAATAGGAATAGGAATATGGAACAGAACAGAAAATAGAATAGAATAGAATATAGAATAGAATAGAACAGAATAGAAAATAGGATAGGATAGGATAACAGAGTTGGAAGGGACCTTGGAGGTCTTCTAGTCCAGCCCCCTGCTTAGGCAGGAGACCCTATACCATTTCAGACAAATGGTTGTCCAATCTCTTCTTAAAAACTTCCAGTGTTGGAGCATTCACAACTTCTGGAGGCAAGTTGTTCCACTGATTAATTGTTCTAACTGTCAGGAAATTTCTCCTTAATTCTAGGTTGCTTCTCTCCTTGATTAGGTTCGACCCATTGCTTCTTCAGGTGCTTTGAAGAATAGCTTGACTCCCTCTTCTTTGTGGCAGCCCCTGAGATATTGGAAGACTGCTATCACATCACTCCTCGTCCTTCTTTTCATCAAACTAGACACACCCAGTTCCAGCAACCGTTCTATCTACGTTTTAGCCTCCAGTCCCCTAATCTTTATTGCTCTTCTCTGCATTCTTTCTGGAGTCTCAACATCTTTTTTACAAAACTGGATGCAGTATTCCAAGTGTGGCCTTTCCAAGGCATTATAAAGTGGTATTAACATTTGACATGATCTTGAGAGTCATTTGCAGTGACATGACCTCAAGTTTTGAAATTTTTGCTGATTTCTGGTGTTTATTTCAGTTTCCAGCAAAAATGTCCATTGGGTAAAATTGGTACAATTAATGATCGCAGCATTTGCTTAACAATGGCAGCAAGAAATACTGAAAAATTGGACTTGGTCATGTGAACTTATGAGGGCATAATGTATTATATAAACTTACAACTGCAATTTGAAAATTATTTAGATTTATTCTAAATCATGTAATATTTATAAATCATTATAAATCATGATTCAGAGCTTAATATGTTATAGCGTGTTTTAGCAAATCTGTAAGGGCAATCCGTAGGAGAGAATGGTCCTTCTGACATATAGAAACAAAGTGCTTGATAAAATTGTTCTCCACCAGATCCAATAGGTGTTATGACTCCCCTTCAAATTCAAGCGAGCAAAACAAAAAGCAGCCGTCTCAGAAGTAATTCAAACAAAACAAAGTTCCACAAGATAACAGCTGGCATAAATCCCAATCCACAGCATAAATCTTTACTCTGTCCGGCAAACCTGTCGTGGCAATAAATCTCAAGCCTCAGAGCTTCTGCTGTAACGTCTTCACTCTCAATTAGTCACTTTGCTTCTGGCGAATTCTACCAGCCCAGCTGTGTCCTTTTATTCACTTAGGCAAGGTGCTAATTTCCCTAATTATTGGCTCGCTCTCCGCCTACTTTCTAACTGGGTTTGCCTCCTTAATCTTCTTCTGTTCCTTACGTTTAACCACAAGTTTTCCTAATTCTCATCTCCACTAGAAGACTCTCTCATGCCTTCCCTGTCAGCCATTCCCGGCTGCTGATCAGATAAAGAACCAGAGGAGGTCAAAGGTCCTGTCAATTCTAATACTTCAGGTCTGTCTTCCTTTGTTACATCCATCTCCTCATCCTGGTTACTATTCCAATCACTGAGCCATGCCGGCTCATATTTTTCTGCCATGTCCTCCTCACTTGAACTCATATCAGCCACAGGAGCAGAATCCAGACCCGGAGCCACAACAAATAGGATTGTTCTAATGTTTTCTTCCAAGAAAATATTCAACACACCCCTTTAATAAATCATTTTGTTCTCGTAATCAGCCCCAAAAAGTTACATTTATTTCATTCCGAAGCAGCCCACAAGTTACCAAGTCCCTTATGGAGAGAATGGGAAGAGGGTCACATAAGGTGATTTGTTTAACCTGGTTTAAGACCAAAAACTATAACTAGCTAGTTTCTCAAGTTTTTCTAATTTACTCATGATTTATAATCTCAAATTGTTGGGATTTATACAATATTTTATTAAAACTAAAGAAATCATGTTATAATTTCATGTGTTGGGTGAATCATATCTGAGTATATAACATGTTTGGTTTCTAGAAATCCGTCATTGGTCAGTTCAGAAAGAAATTCTTTAATAGTTGTTTTTTTTCTTTTCCATTCTCTTGCTTTTCATCCATAACTGAGCACAACTTATAGGTTTCCTCCACTGACATCACAACTACAGTAACAATTTATTCCCACTGAATGGACATAGCTTGCCTCTGGCTTCCTTGGATTTACTTATTTCTCCATGAAGGAGCAGCGTCCTCTGACTTTGGTCAAGAGCAAGTGGTAGTAAAGGTTCAGCCAATCCTTCGCCCTTGAATTTAAGTGTTTGTCTCCCTGTGCCTGCCAGGAAAGAGTCAGACCAAGGCTGTGCGTGCTTCATCGACATTCCAACTGTTGTTGAAATACAATTCTCAGCACCTAGCTAGAGAGGTCACCAGCAAGGGATGTTGGGAGATAAAATTCAACACTGGAAGCAGAGGTGGTATTCAGCAGGTTCTGATCATTTCTGGAGAACTGATAGCAGAAATTTTGAGTAGTTCTGAGAACCAGTAGCTGAAATTTTGAGTAGTTTGGAGAACCGGTAGCGGAAATTTTGAGTAGTTCGGAATACCACCTCTGGCTGGCCCCGCCCCCGTCTATTCTCTGCCTCCCGAGTCCCAGCTAATTGGCTGGGTCTTCTTTTGCTGCCCTGCACGGGAGAATGGAGCTGGAAAGCAAGTTAGTGGGGTGGGGAGGGAATGGGGATTTTGCAGTATCCTTCCCTTGCCACGCCCACCAAGCCACGCCCACAGAACCAGTAGTAAAAAGTTTTGAATCCCACCACTGACTGGAAGGCTTACAAAGTACACCCACACACCTCAATGGTTTTTTAACCAGATCTGACTGAAGGAAACACAATTGGTTGGGAAGGATTATACAAAACCTAAATCACAAGCAGTCATAGCAGTGTTGAATGATTTCATTTCAAAACTCTTGTTTGTTCTCCAATGGACCTGAATCATTTGCATTAAGGGGGGCTGCTCTGTTTTTTGTTTTGTCCAGCTAAGGGACCCTGAAAACTGCTGTTGTCCAAAGGAAGCAGTGGATCTCAGGAAGGGCCCAGAATGGGATAAGTCAGTGCAGCTAGCTGAGGGCAGCCCCCTTGCCACTGCCAAGTCATCTCTGCAAGTTCACTGCCACCAGGTCATTACAGGACAACTCAACATGGGAAATTCGACCGGGGAGAGCCAGTCATGCTGTTCCCCACCTCCAGATCTTTTTCCATTTTGCACAGCTAAAACTGAGGAGTTCTTCATTGGAATGCTATGAAATAGATTAATGAATTAACAGATTAATCTCATTTAGATTTCAAGAAGAACAGTAAGAACTTTTTAAAACTGTTTATTGGAAGATTCTGTTTTTTCTATTTATTGGAAAATTCATTTTACCGTTGAGGCAAAGTGTAAAAGGCCCAGCTTAATTTTCAATCACTAGCAACATGAAGCCCCTAGAAAAGAACGTATTTATCTATTTGGGCAATTTCCATAGGTACCAAGTTGTGACTCTAGGCTGCTAACATAGGCTTAAAACAAAGAACAAAGGGGACCAACACACATAAAAGCAGCAACAAAAATACAGCATAACCAAGGCCAAACCATGACCATACTCACATCCCAACCATTGCAGATAATCCTCAGCATACAACCATTTGTCTATAATGGCACTGAACCATATTTATGATGGTTGTAGCACACTGAGGGTCACGTAAATGCCATTCGCAGACTTCCCAGCCATCTTCTAACTAACAAAATCAATGGGGAAGAGTTAGAATTAGAATTCTTTCTTGGCCAAGTGTGATTGGACACACAAGGAATTTTTCTTGGTGCAAATGCTCTCAGTGTACATAAAAGAAAAGATACATTCGTCAAGAATCATAATGAATAGAAGAGAAGAGAGGAGAGGAGAGGAGAGGAGAGGAGAGGAGAGGAGAGGAGAGGAGAGGAGAAGAGAAGAGAAGAGAAGAGAAGAGAAGAGAAGAGAAGAGAAGAGAAGAGAAGAGAATTCTTTATTGGCCAAGTGTACATAAAAGAAAAAGATACATTCGTCAAGAGTCAAGAATCATCAGGTACAACACTTAATGATAGTCATAGGGTACAATCAGCAATCAAATCATACTAGGAAACAGTCAATATAAATTGTAAGGATACAAGCAACAAAGTTACACTCATACAGTCACAAGTGGGAGGGGATGGGTGATAAGGAGCAATGAGAAGATTAATAGTAATAGTAGTGCAGACTTTGTAAAGCCAGATTCACTTAAAGACCGCATGATTCACTTAATAACTGTGGCAAAAATGAACATCTAATTGAGTGCAACTCACTTAACAACTTCCTTGCTTAGCAATGGAAATTCTGATCTCAATTGTGGTGATAAGTTGAGGACGATTTGTGCGTCCTGGTTTTTCTGGCTTGATCCCTGGGAGAAGATATTTAAGGAAGGCCAGCAGGATTAGGGATTCTCTGGTGTTCCAAATGTCATTTAGCTGACTATGTAAGCCAGGATCACTTGAGGAATGGGGAAGAGAAAGGGCAATGGCCTATCGACAGTTAATTTTGTTAATGAGATTTGGGGAAAGCTTAAAAGGTACTGTGTGTCCTCCAGTACATGGAGGTTTCCAAATTTGATTATAGTTCAATTGTAATTTTTTGAATCGATTATGTGCCATCAAGTCGGGGTTGACTGTTAGCAACCACCCATATAGTTTTTCTTGTCAATTATAATTACTATTGACACAATCATAGTATGGAATAGATGTTAAGGAGAAAGAAGGGGGGAGAAATCATTTCTGCTTCTCTCTCTTATATAATGATTATAATGCAGTTTCTCAACCTTGGCAAGATTAAGACATGTAGAATTCAACTCCCAGAATTCAAGTGGGAGTTGAAGTCCACATGTCTTAAACTTGACAAGATTGAGAAATAATGTATTATTTTAATCTAAGGAGAGGCTGCAAATCTTCGAGGAAAAGAAGGGAGTGCAGGAGGACTTGGGGGACCAGGGCCAGGCAGGTCTAAGCCTGCACCAGGCCTCTTGTGGCCTCCCTCACCTGTGAGATGCCTCATGGTCCACTTAATGATCTACACGTTGCTTAAAATCACATTGGGGTGTCAGCGTTCCAGGAAAAACCAACACCAAACTCCAACACCAAAACTCCAAGACAGGCATTTTCTCAAAGTTCCATTTTATTAAAGTTGTCATACTGGCACATCTGGGAAAACCCGAATCTGACAGTTCTGGGTTTTTCTCCAATAATACAAATCACAAAATCCATCCTCTGCACCCATCACTCCATCACATGGCCCAATCACCATCCGTTCCTACTTGAGACATCCCTTAAACACTCCTTGTCCAGGTGCAGGAATAACATGACCTTGACTGTAGAGAACAAGGGTCTTCAAACTTGGCAAATTTAAGACTTGTGGACTTCAACTCCCAGAATGCCTCTTCCAGTCATGTTAGCTCAGGAATTCTGGGAGTTGGAGTCCACAAGTCTTAAAGCTGCCAAGTTTGAAGACTCCTGGTAAAGAAGAATGCTATTATGTCTAATTACAAACACTCTACAACCCCACCCCACCCCGCCCCCAGGCACAGGAATGTGGCAGCGTAGAAGCTTCTGGTGCTAATATGGCTTCCAAAGCTGACATGGGGAGAGCAAGGGCTGGGATCGTTAAAGTAGGCAATCATGTAGCTCAGAGATTTCCAACCTTGGCAACTTTAAGACTTGTGGACTTCAACTCCCAGAGTGAAGCTGGCTGAGGAACTCTGGGAGTTGAAGTCCACAAGTCTTAAAGTTGCCAAGGTGGGAGACCCACGATGTAGATCACTTAACAACTCTCATGACTTGTGACCGTAGGCTCCATTACAATTGTGAGTCAAGGACTAGCTGTAAAGCACGGATTGAAAGGAATCCTTAAGGATGAAATATGATGGTGGCCTTCAGCTCTCAAGAGTGACATCAAAAGGGTGGTGAATTTAATTACCAGATGCAGGAAGTAAGGAGCAACTCAGCAGGTTCCAGAAACACAATGGCTGAATGATGACTTAACAGTTCCATGGTTCATCTCCTGCTTATAAAAGCTTGGACTGATTGTAATTTCTTTACAATTTATTCAATTTCTTTGACCACCAGGATCTCATTCTTTTTCTAGTTTCCCTAGTCTAAGGAACTATTTACAAAGGCCACATTCTGCTATGTCCAAGAGAAGTATCAGAAAAGTCCCCCAAGATTTGCAGGAGGGGTTTCCCCAGCTCTAAAGAATGGGACACCTGAAGCCTCCCAGTTTCGGAAGGATGGCCATATTATAATCTGTTGCAGCGAAAACAAATTAGGCTGAACGAGCAACCAATGGGTTTTACACAACTGTATGATCTGCTGACTAATGGTGAGGGGGGGGAGACAGCCAAATGGAAAGAATACCAGGAGCTTCTGCAGCGCAATAATTTGTCACAAGCGTGTGGATATAACTGGCCCGTAACAGAATATATCAAGTGGGAATTTTTGCTCAGTTACTTCAAATTATAGGACTTCTGGATTGCTTCTGAGCTGTTAAGGGGAAAAATAGAAGTCTGGAACAATTCCCTTACAACAAATTGTATTTGGCCTGCAGTTGGAAGGATATGCTACTGTCCTGGAAACACCCCTTGGCATTCCCTGCATAAAAATAACATCTTCCCTGTTGGGTTTGACTTTGGATGGCAAGCAGAAAGTCAAAGCTGCCTTGCCATATGGAACCGTTTTTCTCTGCCTGTTGTTTACTAGGTTTCTCTGGAGAGGGATCTGGCAGATTTTTCAACTTGGCAAGGACTGAACAGTTCTCCAGCTTCCTTCACTGCTCCCAAAAATCTGTTCTCATGAAGGCGGTTAAGAGTAAACGAACCGCATAGTGTGGAAACTGGAGCTCTTCCGTTCCCATAAACACACTCCTGCCAGTCAGAGCGAACCACACACAGGCCGCAGAAAGATGGCGGCGTGACAATAGGAGACCTCAGCGCAGTTATGGCAAGGAGGAGGCGTGGCGACAGGTGCTCAGCCACCACCACTACCCAACAAGAGCCAGAGAAAATCTGTATATAAACTGTAACATGGTAGTATGAAGAGTTCACATATTGTTTGAGGTAACTGCACAGAGCCAGTTTGATGTAGTGGTGAAGGCATCAGGCCAGAAGCTGGGAGGCTGTGAGTTCTAGTTCCGCCTGGGCCCAAAGCTAGTTGGGTGAACTATGGCCAGTCATTTTCTCTCAGTCATAGGACTGAGGAATGAACCACGGTGGTGCAGTGGTTAGAGTGAAGTACTGCAGGCTACTTCTGCTGCCTGCCGGCTGCCTGTAATTTGGCCATTCGAATCTCACCAGGCTCAAGGTTGACTCAGCCTTCCATCCAGTGGTGGGATTCACATTTTTTTTACTACCGGTTCTGTGGACGTGGCTTGGTGGGCGTGGCAGAGGAAGAATACCATAAAATCTCTAGTCAGAGGTGGGATTTGCTGGTTCTCCGAATGACTCAAAATTTCCGCTACCGGTTCTCCAGAGCCGGTCAGAACCTGCTGAATACCACCTCTGCTTCCATCCTTCTGAGGTGGGTAAAATGAGGAGCCAGATTATTGGGGACAATATGCTGATTCCGTAAACCGCTTAGAGAAGGCTGCAAAAGCACTGTGAAGCAGTATAGACGTCTAAGTGCTATTGCTAGGAAGGAGGTAAATGGCAAACCACTTCTGAAAAGTCTGGCCACAAAAAAACGGCAGCCAGTCTCAGAGAATCAGACACAACTCGCAAGTGTCCCATCGCAACATTTGACACACCGACACCTGAAGCCCTTAAAAACAGAAGAACACTGACACTGACATCCCCTAAACTCCACTGAAGATGTTACCTAGCCCAAAGATGAAATGTTTGGAAACCAACCCACAAGCTCGGAGGACGAACCTTCGCCCACAACTAAATGGATTATTTTTTAAAAGCTGCACAGTATGCCTCAGATATTCCTCCAGTTAGCGCCTTCTCTTCCTTTCTGGACAGGGTGTCCCTTGAAGATGGGAGGCAGAGAAAGGCAAAATGGCCCCCTTTCCCCCCCCCTACTGTTTACTATCATGTGGTTGCTATCTTGACCTTCTGACACTCCCCTGCCCCCTGAATGCCCCTAGGCTGGAGCTTCTCAAAAGCTGCTCTCTGACAGATAGAACAGGGATGGCAGCTTTGGCGCAGGAGAGTTCACTTTGTGCTACATAAAAGGTTTTACAGATAATCAGAGTTGGAAGGGACCTTGTAGGTCATCTAGTCCAACCCACCTCCCCACCTAAGCAAGAGACTCTACACCATTTCTGACAAATGGCAGTCCAATCTTTTCTTGGAAGGTCTCAAGTGATGACCCTCCCACAACTTTCGAAGGCAACTTCTGTTCCATCGGTTGATCGTTCTCACTGTCAGAAAGGTGTGGAGTGACAAGGTGTACTTACTGTACATTTTCTGCCTCACATCCCCTTTGCATCTGGGGAAGCACAGGTGGTTTAACCAATGTTGCCACAGCATTGTCAGGGTAAACAGGGCCAATATGCTTAAATATTCTCCCTCTCCCTAAATTTTATTGATTTTTTTTTATTAAGTACATTTCTTAGTGCTTAATAAACATGTTGTCTGGGTATTTAATTTGCTTAACAATTCTGATTATATTCTTAATCTCCGCCCCTTTCTTCCAACCACTGGTAAAATGTTCGTTTTTTTCTTGTTCATATTCTGAAGCCTTAAAGGAGGGAAAGGGATCCTTTAGGCCTTGTGAAAACGTAGGTAGCACTACATCTCTGGGCTGCAAACTTCTAGGTGACCACTAGATGGCAGCAATATACCAATCTCTAACATTTGCTTCCCCCTATTGGTCATTCAGCATGTTGCAGGCCAGATATCCCGCAAGCACATGACATCCAGTTTACTTTTCTCTTTTTAATCTGCCTGCAATGGGGGGAAAAGGGCCAATTTTGGGGTGAAGCAAGATTGGGGGATTAAATAGATGAAACAGTCTTGCTGTATGCTAGCTGAGAAGGTCACAAATGGCAAACACATGACCCTGGTTGCATACATGCCGGTTACCAAGTGCCTGAATTTTGATCCACAATCATAAGAGGGGCTCAACTTATTCTCCAAAGCACCAAAAGGACAAGAAGCAATGGATGGAAACTAATCCAGGAGAGAACCAATCTTGAACTAAGGAGAAATTTCCTGACAGTTAAAACAATGAACAAGTGGAACCGCTTACCTTCAGAAGTTGTGGGTGCTCTAATACTGGAGGCTTTTAAGAAAAGCCTGGACGGTCAATTGCCCAGAATGGTACAGGGCAGTGATGGCTAACCTTTTCAGCACGGAGTGCACAAAGCACACGCACGCATCCCCAAAATGCAATACGTGCATCCCCTGCACATGCACCTTGCCCCCATACAAGCGCCCTGCCCTGCGCATGCATGTGCATCGCCGCGCATGTGCCCCACCCCCACGCATGTGCAGCAGAGACCCAAAGACCAGCTGGCCAGCGTGAGGCGCGCATGCGCAACAGACCTGAGCTGGGATGATGGTTCATCCCATGCCAGCTCTGGCACCCATGCCATAGGTTCACCATCACGGGTATGGGATCTCCTGCTTGAGCAAGGAGTTGGACTAGAAGATCTCCAAGGTCCCTTCCAATTCTGCTATGCTGTTATTGATATATATGAGCACTGATCATGAGTCACTTTTTTCAGTACTGTTGTCACTTTGAATGCTTGATAAAGAAATGGTTATAAATCGAAGATTACCTCTACACAAACAAATGTTGCATCCAGAAAGACAATGCAAGAAGCATCCGTTGGGATGCTTTACTGGGCTGACAGGGGAGTGGGTGCTGGTGGTGGAGGCTGCTTGAATCCTATCCCCTCTATCAGCTTCTGGTGTGCTTTCCTCGCTCAGACAATAACAGGCAAGAATCAGCTGTCTTGGTTATTCAGCTGCTGAAAGAGGGCTAGCAGGTAAAATTATCTGGTGGTATCATTGGGGAGAATTTGAAGCTATCGATTTGTAGACTGTTCCAGCGGCTCTATTTCCCTATTGAGGATTGTTATGCATTTGTCTCTCCCCCCACCTTTCTTTCTGGTTCTCCCTCCCAGATTGGATGGAGTTGTTTTGCCATTAACGCTGCCAGCCAATTATATACAACTGTCACTTGCCATACAAGTGACCCTTTTAATTAAGGGAAGACATCCAGATTGGCCCTGGGAATAATTCTCAGTGGAGTTTTACACCTCCCAGTCTGCCTTGCCAAAGTGGCCTGGATGACAAGCCTGAGTATGGAGGGAAATTGCTTTGTTACCCCCCTAAAAGAACAACAAAGCCTTTTGTGCTTTATGATAGAGTTTGAGCGCCCCTGAGGGGTCTCCCAAGACCCTCTTAGGGACCTGCAAAATCTAAATTATTTGCCAAACTATGTTTTAAAATTTCACAATACTAACATTGCATGGAATAATCATGAAAGGAAGTGGCAGCAGTGAATATATCCAGTTTAATTTTTGATATGGTAAATGTTGATAAATATAAACCATACAAACAAAAGTTCTCTTATGGTCCGCTATAGTTTTTAAAAAAGGGAAGAGTTCCTGAGAGAAAAAAAGTTAAAAAACACTATGGAGATTCTCCATCATCTAAGTCATGGTTGTCCCAAAGGTGCTTTTTCAAGAGACAACTGGACTTTCTGGTTTTTCTTTGAAGACATTTCACGTCTCATCCAAAATGAGACGTGAAATGTCTTCAAAGAAAAACCAGAACATCCAGTTGCCTCTTGAAAAAGCACCTTTGGGTTATGGGTTAAAGAAACACTTTTTTATGAGATAAGAAAGGAAGGGTGATCTAAATCTTCACCAAAATTGGATTTCAGAAATCCGCATGAGCAGCTTTTTAGACTATGGGGAGCAGCATGGGTCACATCGATGGCACTATGGCAGTTAAAGAATTGTCACAAATCGATCAAGCAATGCAGTGGAGATGGCTAAAGAATGAGACTATGACCCTGATCCAGCAGGAAAAGGATTAATCAAAACTTGGTTGTATGTATCCTGCTTAGGAATGAAGGTTGCACAAAGTTGACCTATCTGTCTTTTTGGTCTTTGGAGAATCCAAAGGTTGTAGGCCCCAAATACACAGCTAAGTAACAACACTTTACAGTACAATTCTACAGAGTTCTACAGAGGAATTATTGAGTCTGTCATCTGCATCTCTATAACTGTCTGGTTTGGTTCTGCAACCCAATACGACAGACACAGACTTCAGAGAATAATTAGGACTGCAGAAAAAACAATTGCTACCAACCTGCCTTCAATTGAGGACCTGTATACTGCACGAGTCAAAAAGAGGGCTGTGAAAATATTTACAGATCCCTCACATCCCGGACATGAACTGTTTCAACTCCTACCCTCAAAATGACGCTACAGAGCATTGCACACCAGAACAACCAGACACAAGAACAGTTTTTTCCCAAAAGCCATCACTCTGCTAAACAAATAATTTCCTCAACACTGTCCAACTATTTACAAAGTCTGCACTAACTATTACTATTAATCTTCTCATCACTCCTTATCACCCATCCCCTCCCACTTGTGACTGTATGACTGTAACTTTGTCGCTTGTATCCTTACGATTTATATTGATGATTTCCTAGTATGAATTGATTGCTTATTGTACCCTATTATTATTAAGAGTTGTACCTTATGATTCTTGACTCTCGATGAATGTATCTTTTCTTTCATGTACACTGAGAGCATTTGCACCAAGACAAATTCCTTGTGTGTCCAATCACACTTGGCCAATATCACATTTATGATAGTTGCAGTGTCCCAGGGTCACTTTTTACAACTTTCTGACAATCAAAGTCAACGGGGAAGCCAGATTCACTAAAACATCATATTATTAATTGCAGCAATTCATTTAACTGTGGCAAGAAAAATCATAAAATGGGCCAAACTCACTTAACAACTGTCTCACTCAACAACACAAATTTTGGGCTCAATTGTGGTCGTGAGTGGGGGACGACCTGTAGTCCTGAGTTATCAGATAAAGGGTCTGAGAAAGTAAATCTAAGATGGTGGGAAGGATGCTATCTACTGTACCCTAGATTTTGGAGCATCATTGATAACTGAAGAAGACAATCCTGAAATCAGTGAAGGAAAATGATGATGGGGTTACAAAGCATCTTTCTACATTTCTGTTGATAATTCCCTAGTTTTGGGTCTTGCTCTGAGTTTCCTGAAAAAATATTAATATTTATAACAGAAAGAAAGGGATGATGCATTTTCCCCAGCTGCAGAAGGAACTCCCCTGCAGGGGTATGTCATGTCTTAGTAAGCGTGTATCTGTTTTTCTATCGGGGAATATTTAAATAATTCCTCCAGTTGCATAGTAGAATCCAATAAAAGATTTGCCATCTGATTATCCTGCTCCTCACTTGAAGAAAAGAGTATAAAGTATAACCTATGTCTCATTATAAGAGCTCCAAAGTCAGTAGATCTGCTGTACATGTTGGACTATAACCACTATTGGAGGTTGGGGATGATAGCAATCATAGGTCAAGACATCTAGTAGCTCCCATGTTCCATATATTCAAGAAGATCCTTGGCCAATTTTCTATTCATTTGTTCCATTGGAGTCATAGCCACCGGGAGTTTGAGCAATTACATTTCCTTTCTCTGTTTCCAAACTCTGCATCCCTGTATTATTTATTTGTTTGTTTGTTTGTAAATTTATATTGCCACCTATTCACATATGGCAACTCAAGGCAGCTTACAAGAATGAAATAAATAAATATAGATAGATAGATAGATAGATAGATAGATAGATAGATAGATAGATAGATAGATAGATAGATAGATAGATAGATGAAAATAATAAAATAGAATCAATAATAAATTAATAAATATAATAAAATAACCCCCTGCCCCTTGCCCTGGTGATAACATATCACATGAGCCATTTAATGGGGGCCATCCTGCTCTGGGTTCCCCAAGCCCGCTGGTCTTCAGCGCCTTCCAGAAGAGTGGGGGCCATTCTAATCTCTTGGGGAATGATGTTGACACTATGCTGATACTCGACTCCAAAGCAATTACTTTTGCACATGGCAATCTTTAGGAGACACCTTCCAAATCAGATTTGTTTTGTTTTGTTTTGATTGATTTGCTGTCAAAAGCATGGAAATCTGTCTGCTGTTACTGTAAAGCAGAAAGGAAGACAGTCAACAAGCAAAGAAGTAAAAAAAAAAAAAAAAAAACTAAACTGCACATGACACGGGTAAAATGAACAAGAGAAAGAGACCAAACAAATAATTGTAATAAGATCTGGATCTTAAAGCTGGATCTTTTAAAAAGGAAGCTATTCAATGCAGTTAGGTCTGAAGTTTTCAATTGTATAGACTCATCAAATGAAAAGTGAAATAATGCTCATTGTACGCTTGTATTTGAAGTATTTGCAAGATCCTAGCCTTTCACACAACTCTTGTTGATATAAGGAACTGCTTTCTGATAATAACAATTACACTTGAGTTAAGCTTATTTGTCCAAGCAAAAATCTGCAGGAAAACTTGTGGTTGACTTGAATGAATGGAGCCAGACACAAAACTTGACCTGTAGTCTAACATCTAGCATCTCCCCATGTTAAAGGGTGTGTTTAGCAAAGTCTGTAACATTATTTGCAACAGTCACCCAAAGACATCAGGAAGACACTAGACTGAGAAAGATTGCAAAGTCTGTTGTTTTTTTCTTCACAACAGTTATGTTAGGGGGCTGTTCCCTAAGCATCCTGAAACTGGTCCAGCTGAAAGAAGTGCTTTCAGATAAATCACATTGAAATCAATATCCAGGCTAGCCAAGTTTGCAAATGTACCTTATTCTTTCATCTTTAAGTTCAATTTTCTGGGGCAAAATAAATCATCATTATCAGGTAGTAATAAAATAAAGTCTCTTAAAGTAAGACTCCTCGAAACAGTCACAGTGCTTAAAATATCTTTGTTAATCAATTTTACCAGATAAAAATAATTCACAAATTTTTACTTCTTCTTTTATTTCAGAGGTCTCCAATCCCTGGTCCATGGATCGCCACCGGTCTGTGGCATGCCAGAAACCAGGCCACGCAAACAAGGGAATCCACGAGATGCAGGCAGCATGTCAAACCACACCCCCTTTGGTCCACGGAAAAACCTCTTTCCACGGAACCGGTCCCCGATGCCCAAAAAAATTATCCACAAAAGTTTATATAGGTAGTCCTAGATTTGCAACCATTCATTCAGTGACTGTTCAAAGTTATGACTGTACTGAACAAATGGTACTTATGAAGGGTCCTCACAGCATCTCCATAATCACAAGATCACAATTTCTGACATTCCTGTCACCTTCCCACAAGTAAAGACAGTGGGGAAGCTGGCAGGAAGTCAGAAGGCAAGATCATGTGAGCTCCTCGCTTAACAACTAACACAGTCCTTGCTTAATGACAGCAACTGGCACTGCTGAGATTTTAATGGCTAAGCAACACGGTCACATGATATTGCCCTTTACGGTCCCATTGCTTAATGATAAACATTCCAGTCCTAACTGCCGTTGTTAACCTGAGGACTATAGAATCAGATAACTAGTTTCTGCCTCTTTGTTCAAATTACAGGAAGAAAAGGGGTTGTTTGGGGAACCTGAACACCATTCTCTATCAGAAAAGAAAAAGGAATAAGTTTGCTTCTGCAACGGAGGACACAGATTCCCCCAGGAACTGAGTTCCATCTTTTATCTTCCTTTCTCTACATGAAGTGGTGGCATTGCCATTAAGGGTTAAATTAAGGGCCCTTCTAGTGTAAATTTTAAACACGGAGCTGGCTGGTGGCTGAAGTTTCCCATGTAAATTCAACCTGGGACAATCATAAGTGGGGCAGTGACCCAGCTGAAATATAAATCTCCTGTGTTTGCCAAAAAAAGAAGAAGAAAGGAAAGGGGTGGGGAGAAGCAGCAAGATGATGTTCAACTGTTTACTTTTGTAAGCGGAAATTGAGAAATACCTCAGATTTCTCATGCTTTGTGCTGCTTGGTGAGTGTGGGAAATTTAGGATCATTTGGCCAAAGCTCTTTCCGCTCGGTCTGGTAATGCACCAAACGGTAATTAGCTACAGTTCAGCACTGATTATCAGATGCCACTGGGCCTGCAAAGGGCTCCTTATTTTGGAGTCAGAATAAATGGCAAATTCTGATCTATGCATGTGTACCACTTTATAAAGGATTCTCCTATGTATTCTCCACTGTTTGTTTGGTCCCTATATTTTCCTTTTAAGTGTTGAAAGTTAAAACCTACCCCTCTCCTAGAAAAAATGAAATATTATAGGATATACTAAAAAGGCACAATATTTCCCTTAAAATAGAATATGGAAGTAGAAACTTAGAGAGGCAGAAACTCAGCCCCCCCCAAAAAAAATCTTTGTTAATGGGCCATTAAGGCCTAGGCCAGTCTATTCTACATAACAAAGATCTACCTCCTTCAGGCAGAGCCATTTAACTGCCCTTCATTGCACCACCCACCAAGTTTCAACCAAACTTAGCACACAGACAACCTACAAAGCTAGCTATGACATCTGACAGCAACCAATCAGGATAGTCTTTCTGTGCCCCAGGAAGTTCAAAGCCAAGAGAAGGCATAAAACCCAGGGACTCTCAGCATCTCTTCCCTTTTCTGCCCAGGATCTCCAAGCCACGTGGTCCTGTTTGTCAATAAACCATCTTTCTAAGCGGCTTCCATGTTCCCGGTATCTTTTTCCCCCACTTGGAACTGAACCCAGATGGACATTTATTCGAAAAAGCCCCATTTTATCATCGAAGACCAGAGGTGGTATTCAGCAGATTCTGACCAGTTCTGGAGAACCTTCTGGTCCCTCCCAACACTGTTATTCTATGTTCTGTCTTCTACCCTTATTAGCGGGAAAATAAATCTATCGGCACTATTGCACAGAATAGCAATCTGAGCATGTACCGTGGATATCCTTACCTTCTACCTCCTGGCAGCAAATTAACTGAGTGATGGATAAAAATGTCCAGGATTAATTGGGCAGGAGACGTTTATCTATCAATCACTGTTGAGCGGAAATATTTTCATTGAAAGGGTTTTAAAAAGCACACTGTCCCTGGAGTTGTCTTTTCCCACCCAAATGCTCTTCAGATATGATAGATTTAAATTCCTTCCAGATTGGAGAAGGCTGAAATAAGCAAACTTTACCAGAGCTTTCTCAAAGCTAGCCATAGCCAATACTATTATTTATTTATTTATTTTGTCACACATGCATTTATAAATATATATAAGTATAAATATGATTATTAATACATGAAATAGATATGAATAAAAGGGAATTTCTAGTCGAGATATTCAGATACCTTTTCTTTAAGATCTCCCAATATGATTGGCATTCTTTTCTTTTCTTTTTTGTCATTACCTGGCTAGCAAATACAAGGGCTAACAGAAATTCCTCCAAAATGAATGTTGATCGCGCCCATAGAAAGCCTAAAGATTCATGTAAGCCCACTGGCAAAACCAAACACCAACAGTGGAGAAGCTGAACACAGAACAGTAATATAGGTAGCCTTCATTTAGTGTCTGGCTCATGTAGTGACAATTTACAGTTATGATGGAAAGGAAAGGATAACTTTACTGGCCTCGCATTTACTAATCTTTGCAGGTCTGTAAAGCAAAAAAAAACAAAAACTAAAATAGATACTTAAGTAACAGTTGTGGTTTCACTTTGTGACTACTTTGCTTAACAACCAAATTTCCAGTCCAAACTGTGGTTACTAAAGAAGGACTTATATCAATTTATTTAGTGACCATTCAAAGTTACAATGGCACTGAAAAGAAGGAGTTATAACCGTCTTTCACCCTCACGACTGTGGCAGCATCTCCATGGTTTTGTGATCAAAATTCAGGCACTTGGCAAATGACTCATATTTATAACGGTTGCAGGGTCCCGTGGTCACATGATCCCCTTTTGCAACCTTCTGACAAGCAAAGTCTATGCGGAAGCTAGATTCACTTAACAACTGTGTTATTAATTTACCAACTGCACAACTCTGGCAAGAAAGATTGTAAAATGGGGCAAAACTCACTGAACAATTGTCTTGCTTAGCAACATAAATTTTGGGCTCAATTGTGCTCATAAGTCGAGGACTACCTGTATAATGAGTGAAGTCCAGGCATGATTAGCACCAACAGAATAAATGTTAGCTGAAAGTCTAGAAAAGGAATAGCCAACCCGTTAGAAGGCAAGAAGGCAAACACAGGTTACAGCTCATGCTCACTCTATCAAATGCACTTTTAAATGATTGACAGCCAGTATTGACATTTTTAGTCACCTCAAATTGCTGCAAAAGGATGACACCTCAAGGGGATGTTACTCCATGGCTGTATTTATTTATTTGCAAATATTTGCATTCTGCCTATTGCAACAATTCTAGATGGCTTTTTGCTTTTGCTTATTACAAAGAGCATTTTTCTGAATCATGCATCTTCCTCTCAGCAAAGTACTGTCTGTGCTGAGCCATTGATCAAACTTTCCCTGCTCAGTTACCGCCGCCTTCTCCCTCCCTGCATATGCAAGGATTCCTTTCCCATTCATATACATTTTTAAAGAGAAGAGCTGAGCGGATCAATAGGCTCTTAGCCTGAGATTTCATTAAGGATTTTTCTGCCCTGGTATTGATTGCCTTTCTGTGGGGCCGTGGAAAGTACTGAAGTCTGATAAATTCAGGAAGCTAATATTCTGCAGTCTGCATTCGCTTGCTGTTCGCATCAGTTTATCTTAGGGCTCCTTCCTTCCATTTTCTGCTGCCTATAAATGAGAACTGGAACTTTTTATCACTTGGGATCATGTGAAAAATTTGAAACATTTTGGAAAGTATTTGGGGCGTGGGCAGAATGAGTCAAAAAAGTCAAGATGGCCCCCGCAACTGTACGATCAAAGTCTCTATCCTTTTTCCACATTCATATTCAATTTTTTTAAATTAGCTGTTAATATAAGATTAAAAAATACAAAAGCAAGTGGTAGGAAACAAAAGGGAGGGAAAGGGGAAGAGAGATGTGGAAGAAGGGTTGGGGAGAAGGCGTTGACTTCCAGCTCCCTCTGTTGCTGTGGAATAAGGCCTTAACATCAAACCTCAACTTTTTACTTTTCCATAATAGTATAAATTAGCCATTTCTATAACAACTAATCAATCTAATCAGTAAAACCCAAATCAAAGTTTCGTTTCTTTCCACCTCAAGGACAAAGTCCAGATCATTTTATGTGTAAAAAAAAGGCAGGGCTTTGATCTCACAAACCATGACTGCTACCTTGATTTTTTGACTCTCATGGTGAATCTTATTAAAAGTAATATACACATAGTCCTTGACTTATCACCATTCATTTAACAACCATTGACAGTTTACAAGGGCATAGAAAAAATGACATACAGGACCAATATGCCAAATATTGCAAATTTTTAACAATCTATTTCCCAGAAGACTAACAATTGAATTTGTGGGAGTATCCCAATTATCTGCATCTCTGAAATAACAACACAAGATACAGATAATCCCCGCTCAGCAACTGCCTCATTTAGCAACTGTTTTACAATAACAATGGGGATGAAAAAAATAACTATGCTAGCAGTCGTCACATCTATGATTTTTGTGGGTTGGCAAAGTAAAAGAAAGCTGAAGTAAGATCGTAAAATCCTGATGATTCAGTTAGCGGCCACTTCACTTAATGACTAATTGAATTGTGGTCCTAAGTTGAGGACCACTTATACAAAGGATTTGATGTGATCGTAAGCCTAGAACTGTGATGGCGAACCTATGGTATGCATGCTGGAAGTGGCACGCAGAACCATTACTGCCAGCACGCAAGCCTCCTGCCAGCCAGCTGATTGTCGGGTATCTGCCGTGCATGCATGGGGGGTGGGGCGCATGGAAGAGACATGCCCATATGCGCAGGGAGGCGGGTTGCCTGCCGGGGTGTCACGCACGCATTGCTTTATGGGTGCAGGCACACATGCGCGCACCCACACACTTTCGACACGCGACAACAAAAAGGTTAGCCATCACTGGCCTAGAACTACCTATTCAGAGGATTTGATTGGTTCAGGTGATGACTATTTACATATTACAACAATTAGAAAAGTTAGGGTTAGTCCTCACAAGTTACAACCAGCACCTGCTCTATCTGCATTCTTGCTTACAACCATCAGACTATGAACTCTGAAAAGCAAATTTAGGGTTTGGGGTTCAGCATTCAGGTTCAAGGGACTCTTTGTTCCAGGTGGTCCTCGTTTAGCAACGACTTGTTCAGCAACCATTCGATATTCCAATGGTCCAGAACAAGGGGGCTTATGACCATCCCCCAGTCAGTATTCCCTGCAATTACTCCATTGTTATTTGGGTGCTTGGCAACTGGCTCACAATGATGATGTCATAAGTCCTGGGGTTATGTGATCCCCATTTGCAATCTTCACTGCTGGCTTCCATGAAGAAGTCAATGGGGAAACCAGTAAGAGGTTGCGTCAAAAGATCATCATTAACCACATGAAATTTGCTTAACAATGGCAACTGAAACTGAGGCAACTGCTGTTGTAAGTCAGTGTGTTCACATAATATCACTCTTGATGACCACATGACTTAGTAATGGAGCTGCTGATCCTAATTTCCACTGTTAAGGGAGGACTGACTGTACTCATATTCCTATGTGTAGTTTAATGAAAAGAAGGACAAGGGGTGACATGATAGCCATTATCTGTGAACTATCCTTAAATATCACATTTCAATTCTTACTATGTTACAGAGCACCTGATTATGACATCGAACATGTAAACAAGCTAAATTCACTACTAATATGGGCAACGTCCTGCCCACACGCTTTTATCTTTCTTGGTGACTTCAATCTACCTCATATTGACTGGAACCTAAATGAATGTACAACTGAACCCATACACGCAACCTTCTACAATGCTGTTACAAATCTGGGACTGGAACAACTAGTAACCAACAACACTAGACAAAACAACTGCCTCGATCTCATCTTCCGCAATAGTTTGAATTTAATTTACAGAATACAAACTAAAGAACCCTTTTCCAGCAGTGACCACAATATGATTGACTTTTGTCTCAACCTATGCCCACACAAAAATCACAATGACGTAATCCCCAATTATAACTTCAAAAAAGGCAACTATGATCTTATAGACAACGATCTCTCATCCCTTGATTGGCAATCTCTATTCACTGCATGCAATACTGTTGACAACATATTTTTACCATTACAACATATTTTTACTTGAAGTCAAAAGAGTCATCAAACTATATGTACCAACAACAACTCCCAAAACAAAACAAAAAACAGATTACCCATAACAATAAGGAAACTTCAATCCAAAAAGAGATTACTCTGGTGGAAAAACAAATTGCCAATTTCAAAAGCCGATACAAAAATTTATGCCACCAGATAAAGACTGAATGCACCAATTATCACATTAAACAAGAGGAAAACCTTCTATGCACCAATTCCACCCATGCTTTATACAATTTTGTAAACAACAAACTAAAAGACTCAAGGTCCATCCCACCCCTGATAGGACCTAATGGTAAAGACTGCAACGACGACACTATTAAAGCCAACCTCTTTAACACATTCTTTGGCTCAGTATTTGTAAACAGCAATGGATCACATCCAGTATTTCCTAGCCGAACTACAGACAACTACAATGATCTAATACATATCGATTTTATAGAAGACAATGTTGAAAAAGCACTACACAATCTAAAACCATCTCGATCTATTGGACCGGATGGAATATGTGCCTACTTCTTAAAAAAGCTATCCACTGCCATAGCCGAACCTCTAAGCATAATCTTTGAAAAATCAGGACCAGCTCTTTGCCTAACCTATGGTCACAAGCCATGGTCATCCCCATCTTCAAAAAGGGAGACCCCAGCCTAGTTGAAAATTACAGACCAATCTCCTTTTGCTGCGTCACCTGTAAAGTCATGGAATCAATTATTAACCAATCCATTATCTTCCACTTAGAGACAAACAACCTACTTTCCAATAAACAATATGGTTTCAGAAAAAAACTATCCTGTAATCTGCAACTCTTACACCGCAAAAACATATGGACTACACAACTCGATCAGGGCAAAACAATAGACGCAATCTACATAGACTTCTGTAAAGCCTTTGATTCAGTGGTACACGACAAACTACTCCTAAAAATAAAATCTTATGGTATCTCTGGACAACTGCATAACTGGATAGAAGCATTCCTGTCAAACAGACAACAAATGATCAAAATTGGGAGTGTCCTATCAAATTCTGTACCTGTCAACAGTGGTGTCCCCCAAGGCAGTGTTCTAGGACCAACTCTCTTCATACTCTATATAAATGACCTCTGTGATCATATTAAGAGCAACTGAGTTCTTTTCGCTGATGATGTAAAGCTGTTCAATACCACAGACAATACTGCTACCCTTCAAAAAGATCTTGACTATGTATCAGAATGGTCAAAAAAATGGCAACTTCAAATCTCAACAAATAAATGCTCTGTCTTACATATTGGCAAAAAAAAAAAGAAAACAAAATACAAGCTGAATAGTCAAGATCTTGTTGATGATCCAAACTCTGTAAAGGACCTTGGAATACTCACCTCTAATGATCTAAGTGCTAGAGCCCACTGCAACTACATAGCCAAAAAGGCATTAAGAGTTGTTAACCTAATCCTACATAGCTTTTTCTCTGGTAATATTACACTACTAACTAGAGCAGTGGTTCCCAACCTTTTTTTCGCCCCGCACCTTTAAAGAAATTTCACTTGAACCTCGCACCCCCTGAAATTTAGACTTTAGGAACTACTGAACACGATAAATATATGGTAGGATTGAATCTTTTCAGCTATATATGTGACGGCCACTAAATAACGATACTTAACTCTAAAATGAAAACAAAGTTAATCCATTGCATAATAAATAAAAATGCCAACATATAGCCAATATCCTATTATTTACCTGGACTTTTCTCGCACCCCCTGGAATATCATCTCGCACCCTCAGGGGGTGCAAGCGCCCCAGGTTGAGAACCCCTGAACTAGAGCATACAAAAGATTTGCTAGACCAATACTCAAATATAGCTCATCAGTCTGGAACCCACATTACGTATCTGATATTAGCACAGTTGAGAAAGTCCAGAAATATTTCACAAGAAGAGTTCTCCACTCCTCTACTCGTTGTAGAATACCTTATGCCACCAGACTCGAAATTCTAGACCTAGAAAACCTTGAATTACGCCGTCTTCGATCTGATCTAAGTATGGTATATAAAATCATACATTGCAATGACTTACCTGTCAATGAATACTTCAGCTTCAACCATAACAACACAAGAGCACACAATAGATACAAACTCAAGGTTAGCCGCACCAAACTTGATTGCAGGAAATACGACTTCAGCAGCAGAGTGGTCAATGTCTGGAATACTCTACCTGACTCTGTGGTTTCTTCCCCAAACCCCAAAAACTTTAACCTTAGACTGTCTACTATTGACCTCACCCCTTTCCTAAGAGGTCTGTAGGGGGCGTGCATAAGCGCACCAATGTGCCTACCGTCCCTGTCCTATTGTTTCTTTTATTTTTCTTATATGTACCCATTTCATGTATTCATAACTATGTATATGCTTATACCTATTATCTTGTAAGCGATTGACAAATCAAATAAATAAATAAATAAAATAATAGCAATGTTCCAATATCTAAGGATTTGCCATAAAGGACAGGGAGCCAAGCTATTCTCCAAAGCACCTGAAGGCAGAACAAGAAGCAATGGATGAAAACTAATCAAGGAGAGAAGCAACCTAGAACTAAGGAAAAATTCACTGACAGTTAGAACAATTAATCAGTGGAATGACTTGTCTCCAGAAGTTGTGAATGGTCCAACACTGGAAGTTTTTAAGAAGAGATTGGGCAACCATTTATCTGAAATAGTACAGGGTTTCCTGCCTAGGCAGGGGTTGGACTAGAAGACCTATAAGGTCCCTTCTAACTCTGTAATTCTGTTATTCTGACAATTAAGACCCTAATTTGTAATGAAGATCCGGCTTCTAATCCTTGGCTCCTTCAAGTTAAAAGAAACAGGAAATCAAAAGGAGAAAATGATCTGCTTTGGATTCTGCAGAATGGCCAGAACAGACAAAACTAGATTACACTAGATTACATTATTAGCATTTCCATAAAGTGGAAGCAGTTCCAGATCCTCTTGCATTAAGTAGTCCAAAATAGGCAGGATAAAACCATGACAAATGTTTATTTTCTGCACAGACAAATTCCAGATTCCTTTGGGAAAAAATAATGTCTAATTTATATCTCTTCCAGAAAGGTAGCATGTTCTTCAGACGTAAAAAAAAATACCATAAAGTGATTCAGACATGAAAGTGCCTCCTGATTTCTCTGCCTCCTGATTTCCAATTAAAGTGTTCCTTGTTAGTTTGGGATGGTAGGTTAGCAGCAAATATATGTTAATAAAATCCTAAAGAGGAGGAGGAGGCAATCTCAGCATGCAGGTGTCTGATTGCAATCTGGGTGGCTGATAGGAATAACAACCTGAAGCCTCAGACCACTCTCTCCTTATTAAGCGCATTGCTTGAACACAGCCAATGTGTAGAGCATGGGCCTCTAATCTTGGCAACCTTAAGACTTGTGGACTCCAACTCCCAGAATTCCCCAACCAGCTTAGCTGGCTGGCAAATTATAGAAGTCTACAGGTCTCAAAGTGTCCAAGGTTGGACACCCCTGGGGTAGAGCAAGCCAGAGCCCATCAGCTGAATATGGACAACGAACCATTATGCTGTAACCCTTGACCCCAACAGTGTGCTGTCAAAACTCAATGTTTTTAATGAGAGGAAATCCAACCCCCCTTTCTCAAATCGTTTCCCTTGAGCATCACACTCCACTGGTATAACCTCACTAGACCATTAACTTAACTTATTTGTGGTCCTCCTAGACATTTTGAAAAGGCCTGCCTTCCATCCCCTGAAAGCATGTCCATTCTTCTTTAGTGCCCAGGTTTCATCCTTCATCAAAGCTTTTAATGCAGTCTCCCATCCCATTCCTGATTTTTACCCATCCATCTACTATGATCTGCTGCTCTTCACTGTTAACAGCCCTGCTGAAGAAGTTACAACACTGTTAAAATTGTAATTATGCATTTAAATTTTAGGAAACAAAATTGTTGTCACAAATCAGTAGTGGTGGGATTCAAAATATTTTACTACCGGTTCTGTGGGTCTGGCTTGGTGGGCATGGCATGGCTTGGTGGGCATGACAGGGGAATGATACTGCTAAATCCCCATTCCCTCCCCACCCCAATAACCTGCTTTCCAGCTCCATTCTTCTGTGCAGGTCAACAAAAGAAGACCCAGCCGATCAGGAGGCAGAGAATAGATGGGGGCGGGGCCAGTCAGAGGTGGTATTTACCGGTTCTCCGAACTACTCAAAATTTCCACTACAGGTTCTCCAGAATTGGTCAGAACCTGCTGAATACCACCTCTGGAACAAACGATCTGGAGTTATCTACTTTTTTTTTTTTTACTTTATATACAGTTATGCAGATCTATCCCATTGTTCCACTATTATCCTTTGGGAGGGGGTTGGGAATCTCTCTGCCAATCTTCCTTAATATGGTGCTCTCCAAATGTACAGGTAGTCCTTGACTTACAACCGTTCATTTAGCAACCATTTGAAGTTACAATGGCACTGAAAAAAATGACATATGACCACTCCTCGTACTTACAACCATGGCAACATCCTCAGAGTCACATGATCAAAATTTAATTCATGATGGTTGTAGCATCCTGGGATCACTTGATTGTCATTTGTGATCTTCCCAGCCAACTTCCAATAAGCAAAGTCAATGGGGGAAGTTGGATCCACATAACGACTATGTGGTTCACTTAACAATTGCAGCAATTCGCTTTAACAATTGTGGGAAAATGGGTTGCAGAATTGGGCACAACTTGCTTA